>NW_027176263.1:14457797-14522797 GCF_023349555.1 Cebidichthys violaceus
TCCTAATATTTCTGGAGAAACATCAACGAACAATGTCACATCGCTGCATCTGTCAAATGTCCATATAATTTCTTGCTGAAAAGCAACGTTAAAACAAAAAAACGTTACACAAAGTCCTTGCTCTGTGAACCGTCCGCATGTCTTTCAGTACGTCTCGGGGAAATAGAGATAAATATGAAGCTTTATGTGTGAGGTCAACGCAGATTTATTCGAAGAGGAATTCTCAATGGGCCTGCCAGGGTCGCTCCTCTTTAGCTTTCAAAGAATCGGGAGACACGTGGTTTTATCATTCTGCAAGAACTTCAGCTCGCACAAAATCCCCAGGAACAGTCCCACGGGTTCTGGTGTGTGTGTGTGTGTGTGTAAGCAGAGAGAGTATGCATGCTTGGAAACACACTCAAGCATTTCTGTGTGTGTGTTGCACGCTTTTATGTCCAGTGTGCGCACGCTGTTGAGGCATTCATTCAAGTTTTTAATGTTTTCTAGAGTATCCGGAAAAAAGGCACGTCAACTCTTTTTACAGAGCATGCTGCTCTCGTCTCGGGTTGCTAACAAGATTCTTGCTTTTGTTTTGATCCCTTTAGCTAAACTCATCGTGGAGACGGACACGTTCGGGAGCCGAGTGCGCATCAAGGGAGCCGAGACGGGCTTCTACATCTGCATGAACAAGAGGGGGAAGCTCATCGGCAAGGTGAGGAGAAAAGTCGATCTCGAGCAGCAGAAGACTTTTTCAAAAGGTGGTTTTGTAAAAAGGCAAACTGTTGAGAAGCTCTAAAGCAAAACAAAAAGTAATCTAGAAGAGTTCGCGACCAAGTTCAGGAGGTTTGTGTTCAAATGTACAGCAAATATAGAATATTGACATCATCTTGAAATAGCCGGGACTAATTTCTCACTGTGTACAGCTAAATATACCTGCACATGCAACATTAATACATGATTCCTAAACCAAAAATGTAAAAAAAAAAAATGATCACGGCTGCATCAGCATTCATGAGTTTATAATACTATTTAAAGTAATTATTTTCCTAATTTCAACAAATCCCATTAAATAACCAACCCTGAATAGATCATACTAAGTGTTACCAAGTGGAGCCAAACCCTGAAATACGTATACAGCTCATTCCCCCCAAATGTGTATTGCTCTACAGCGGAAAATATTTCCTCTCATTCGTTTTGTTACAGCCTAAAGAGACCAATTTTAAAGAAATTAGGGAGTTGTTTTTTGTTGACGATTATATTATTAAAAAACAATTCCAACCTTCAGACCATATCTTCAAAACCACTGGGAACATTGCTTTTGTTTAGACTCACAACTTTTAAGGTGCTAAACGTCAAATTTAGAGCAAATCTATTGTCTTCAAGCAGCTGAGCCGACGGCTTGCCGCTAACGGCACTAACAGCGCAAACGACGGCAACGGTGCCGACAAAGGCTTTTACCTGGGGGTGGGCGTTAACGCTTCCGCGGACGACGAAGACGACAAGCTTCCCTTATATATATATATATATATATATATATATATCTATACATACATACATAAACATGGGCTTCTTGGTTAGGGTTTAGTTTAGTACCGGAAGTGTATTCGTTGCTGTCATGTGAGTGTGTAGGTGTGTCTGTTTGAGGCTCAGGCTATCTCACTGTGACGGCTAATAAACAGAGCTGCCAGCACCCCCCCCCCCCCACACGCACGCACACACACACACACACACACACACACACACACACACACACACACACACACACTCACATACATACACACACACTAACCCCTCCACCCACCCAGCACCCTGCCTCGCACACCATCTGCCCCGAGCTACCGGCCCAGTCACAGCCTGTCCTGGCCCCAGTAGTGTGTGTGTGTGTGTGTGTGTGTGTGTGTATGTTTGTGTGTGTGTGAATCGAAGAAAGAGAGAGAGGGAGAGAGAATGAACACAGAGTGTCTTTTTCGACTATTTTTGACACATGGCTCGTTACAGTAGGCCGGCACTGTGCGTCCAAGTCAACGCTGTTCCAGCTGACTCTAACTGTACTTTTGACACTCGCCAACCAGAGCTCACTTTCCCCCCTCCTAGCTGTTTTTGTTCGGGTGTTTCGTCCCTCCTCGAGCTGCACATTGGCGTCTTGTGTGGGGCCCATAACTGAATGCATGAAGTGGTCCCGGAGGAAGGTGTGTGCCGGGATCCATCGATTGTCATTCAATTTCAAGCAGACCTGCTCGGTTAAGTTTAAATCACAAATGCAACAGGAGATCAAACCGGAGGGGGTGAAAGTGACACTTTTTTTGGGGGGGGGGGGGGGGCTTGGTTGAGGCTTTATGGCTGGAGGATCCAGCTACTGACCCGCAAAGGGCCGCTGGATGTTTGCTGGAGGGGAAGAAGAGTCATCGCTTACTGTCATCCCCCCTCTCTCTGATCTGTAATGACTGTAGCATATGCCACATGCACAAGGGGGGAGGGCTGTGTGTGTGTTTGTGTTTGTGTGTGTGTGTGTGTGTGTGTGTCAGTGTGTGTGCTGCACAGGGAGGCCTTTTATACATGCAATATTTTTCCCCATCTGTAAATCTTCCCACTAACCGCATATCTTATGTTTTTCCCCGCGCAGAATAACGGACACGGCCGCGATTGCATCTTCACCGAGATCGTGCTGGAGAACAACTACACGGCGCTGCGCAACGCCCGCTACGAGAGCTGGTACATGGCCTTCACCCGGCGCGGGCGGCCGCGGAAGGGCTCGCGGACGCGCCAGCACCAGCGCGAGGTCCACTTCATGAAGCGGCTGCCCAAGGGGCAGCAGCCCGCCCACACGAGCCACCACCGCCCGTTCGACTTCGTCCACTACCCCTTCAGGCAAAGGACTAAGCGCACGCGCTACTCGTCAGAGCGCTGAGGATGCCGGGAGATGGAGGAGAGAGAGAGAGAAAGAGAGAGAGACAGAGAGATAGAGAAAGAGAGAGAGAGACTTACGGGACTGACCGAATCACCCAGCAGCCTGCACCCCCCACCTCCCCAAAAAAACAACAACTTTAAAGACATTTTTATACTGAGCATACTATATCTTAATATGTAGATTGTTTTCTATTTTTCTCATAGTAAAAAAAAGAAGCTGTACATAAATGAAAACATGAGGAATCTATTTTTGTACTCCAGACATAGTACTGACCTGTGTAAAAAAAAAAAGGTTTGAGGTAACACTTTCTATGACCATGTTTATAACGCATTATAAACATACTTAATGCGTTGTTATCTGCTTATATATAAGATGATAGTTATAAGCACCTATTATCACTGTTATAATGCATTATAATATGATAATCTAAGTGGTCACTGTTTGCTTTATGTAAAGTGAGAATTCATTTTACAACATTTTGTGTGTTGCGTAGATTTAATGATATTTTTCCCCTTTACTTAAATTAAACAATGACCACTTAGAGTAACTTATAATCACATTATAATGTACTATAACAAATATTTTAATGTATCGTAAAACATATTATAAAAATGTTCTAATGTATTACAACTATGGAAATTATAATACACTATTATCCTTTGAAAAAAGTAATTGTGAAATATAATGATACTTCACCTTATAAGTCATTATGAATGCTTTATAATTATTCTGATTATAAGCATTATGAATACTTAGGAGAGCTTACAACTAGAATTATTCAGTGCTATAAGCAGATCATAAAACATTATTAAAACAGGTATTTTTAGAAGGCATTATAGACATAGAACGTGTTACCAGGTTTGTTTTCAGATGCACATAACTAATTGTCTGACTTGTTGGGACATCTTAGTATAGTGTGCGTTATGTTTTTTTTTCCATTTCTTTATGACCACTGGAGTCTTTTTTTTTGGACTCTCGCCTGCTGCTCAAGGAGACTTGAAGGGCCCTGATTTACCGCACTGCCAGGAACATGCCGTGTGTTGCGGCGACACTGCAGTGTTCGGAGTGTCCCGATTGTATCTTTTTTCACACGGTGGAACGATGTGGCAGCTACGTTTGATAATCGCAGGGTTCCCCGCTGTGACTGTGCTTCTGACGTGTACAAAATGCAGTGTGTGAGGAACCCCCGACACACCCACTACCCCCCCCCCCCTCACACACACACACCCTCTTGTGTTTTTATTGCCCCCTGAATGTTTTTTTTTTTATACATATATAAATATATTTTTATTTGAGGATGTGTAAAATAATTTTAAGGATGGAATATTTATTAAAAATGTGTAATAAATGTACATTAAAATAAAACTGATACTCTTCTTTGGTACACCCTTGTTTTGGGTCCATTTGTGTGGAAAACCCCCAAAAGACACAGAGCAGTTTGCAGAGCGACCTAATCCTCTCCCAGGACCATAATCTGTGTGCAAAACACAGGATTAAACAATGTTAACATTTTAACATATGCTAAAGGTATATCAAAGGTATCTGAAACGAATAGTGACTCAGCGATTTAATACGACACATTTAATGCTCTGTTCTGTCCATTTATGTGCACAACTCATTCATACTCATTCAAAGGCACAAATCAGTTCATTGTGTGTTTTCTTTCAGGCTCCTTTGTGCACTTGCTGCTCTAGAAAAATTGTGTTTTTGGGATTTCCTTTTTTCATATGTAAAAAGGAGCTAAAACTGTTTGAAAACAAGCAAAGTTAAATAGGGGATAATCAATATTACCAAAGTAGATATTTATAGTATGTTACTTTCCAATTAGTTCCAGTTCCTGACTACTTCTTGATAAATAAAGTACATCATAACCCTCTTGAGAATATTGATGCTTTTAAATGTCTTTAAAAAAGTCACTAGTTAAGACGACAACAGTCATCACGCCGACTAACATTAGTTTTTTACTTCTGCCGATTGCATTCCCACTTAAAAAATCATTAAAGTGGTGATCATTTGTGAAGCTTATTTTGCTGACCAAAATGTGTGAGCATCATAAAAGTTTTGTTTGCCACAGATGTTATTGTTTTCTGCACTAATCCAAAATCCAATTAAAGAACCCCATTGGCTTTTTGTCGAGGGAACCGGTGTGATGCTGAATTCTGGGGTTGTCCTATAAAAATATGTCACCCCTGCAGAACTCTATGGCTTTTGATAACGGGGTTTTGGTCTCAGTACAGTCAGGCAAGATGGTGCAAAACTTGACAAAGTAACTGATGACAATAGCCTTCTTCAGGCAGCAGCACACAGCTCCAATTGTTGTTGGACAAGAAATGATATCTGTTTGTGGACGAATTGAACAAATAAGTAGCCCAGTCGCCAGGGAGACATGTTGTTATTATGCATTTCTGCAAACCACGGATATGTTGAATGTGGAGGTTTTTGCATTCACTCTGAGAAATGGTTGCAGTAACGTTATTGCATCACAACGTTAACTGTGTGGCATTACACATTTCTGTACGCGTGATACAAGGCTGATATGAATGGAAGTCAGATTGTATGGAAGTCTATGAGAAAGTTACCCTACTTCTGTCTTGATTTATTCCCTCAGTAAACATCGTAATAATGAGTGTATGTTCTCAGTTGCTAGTTTAAAGTCTTCTTCAATACAGCAGATGTTCATTTTTATGGTCCCATTTAGAGTCAAATAAACAAAAAAGCTGGGTATGTTTTAGGGCGGGGCTTACTGTGATTGACAGGTCACTACCACGGCGATGGGAGAAGTTTGTGTTTTTGTCTAAGAATTTTTACCAGCAGTTTAACACAGTGTGTTTTCAGTTCATGAAAACATTTTTAACACAAAAAAATAAATAAAAATGTCTTATTCAGGGTTGTGCTCAACCCTCTTGTGTCTTGTTGCAAAAAAAACAAGATGGAGAAGGCCAAAAACCAAGATGGTGATGGTCAAAATGGCACCCCTGAGGCTTCAAAACAGCAGTCCACAAACAATGGGTCACGTCACGATGACTACGTCCACTTCTTATAGACAGCCTGTGGTGCAAGCCTATAGCAGGTGAGCTATTAGTAATGCTAACTATGCTAACCTCCGCTGCTAAATACTGCTGTGTACACGCAACCCCTGCCAATCTGACAGGGCTCCGGTTGTAGTCTTTTCGCCAATACAGCCTTGATGATTCATTTAGTGTTTACATAATGTCAGCTTGTTTGTTAGTCAGCTGTATGTGGTCAGCAATCCATCACTGTCTTCTTGGTATGTCCACAGAAGCACTAAAAGTATATGCTAGTGATTAGAGGTGTTTACAGGTCTTCACATTTGTGGATAATTTACCTGAAATAGCCATTATATAAATACAAATCCAACGATAAGTGGATAGCTAGATATCTGTCAATACAATGGAGGTGAATGGAATTTGATTTATAGCCTTGTGCTCACAGTATAAAAGTAGGGCTGTCACAATATCAGATGCTCACTACACAATTATCATGGCCAAAAGAATTAATGATGACAATAACAACGCGATATCTATAGAATATGAGAAGAAATGAATAATACCATCAAACAAATGTATCTTTAACTTTGTTTATTGTGAGTTTTGCTTCTTTTTGGGCAAAGGAATTACACTCAAAATACGAGTTCAGGGAGGTGGAGAGAGTCTGTAGTCATCTGTATATATGAAATGATTTAAAAGACACTGGACTACATTATGTGTATTATAAACATGATAACAATATTACATTTGTAAACATCATGGTTATTGTAAATACCAGTACTTTGTGACATCCCTATATTTAAGTATGACATTAATCAAATTTAACAACCGTTCCTGTAATACTTGATCAGTGTGTGTGTTGGTGGCGCTGAACCTCCAAATCAAATTCATTGGGTGTCTCATACATTGAGCATTCATTACCACGGCTGGAGTAGGCCCCAGTATCATTGGGACCCTGTTTTATCTACTGCAGATGGTCTTACATTAATGAAATAAGTCCAGTATACTAATTTAGATGAAGGCCTAATTCCAGTGCTAAGCTTTGTGGGTTTTGGAGCTGAAAATATGTTTGCAGGACTTTGTTTGGAAGACAGTTTTAAACTTGTCCTGGATGGATTATAAGGGGCAAAAATATTGTTTTTCCATGCACTGGTCACTTTTGATATTTTGGGATATTTTACTTCCATAACATGTCTTCTCTTCACTCGAGGAAAGAAAACATCCAAAATACACATTCAACAAGTTGTTGAATTCACCAAAAGCTAGCATCAGATAGCACCTCAATGTTTAACATACGTTTTCAGAAAACTTATTAAGATTATTGTCTTTATGTAACTAATCAAATGGGAAAGTTTCATGTTGATATCTATTAGCACATTTTTTACCCTATTCACCTGCAAAGGTTTTCAAAATCTGAAGGTTTTTACACAGGGGTTTGTTCATATATCATTCATAGCCTGATTTATACAACAATCTATTCCCCAAAACAAAAAAAATGGCGAAAATAGCACTATTTTCTGATTTATATAGTTAAAAGAGAACCTTTCACTCTAATATATCAACAAAATGAAACAAGTATTTTAAACCTGGCTTTATCCACAAATTCAGATTTCTGTTCTGGAAATGTATTCAAATAAGATAATGCCTCATTTGCAAACATCCATTTTAAGAAAACTTAATTTAAAAATAATTGTCTTAATAAAAGTAATCAACTTGGGAAGTTTTCATGGCTATTAAGTTACAGTTTGGGGTGTCTGGCCTTAATCGCAGGGTTTCACAAAACACTGTAGCCTTAACCATCCGTCTATTCTTATTTAGAACATTATTGATGGGGTCTTTTTTAGCTTGATTTTATATTTTCTTGGAGGTTTGTTTGTAGAAATAAACACGTCCTTCTTTTCTATAGTGTTGGCGCTGACTTTCTTGCAGCATCTTCCAAATTGAACAGGAGGGAAACACTGTGGCCCTTGGTTTTTCCTCCCCATATGAAACCTGACCAGGGAAAGCTAACACAGGGAGGGTATTCTTAGTCTGATCCCAACAGGGATAACAAGGTCACACCCCCCCCTTCCTTTTTAGCAGATAGCAGCATGTCAGTGTCAGAGCGCTGTTGTGGGGATGATACTGCCTGTGTTTGTTTTTAGGCTTTAGCTTCCATTGAGTTCTGTAACTCTCACTATCTCCACTGTTATTCTTTCATCTCCCACCTTTATAACACCCCAGCGTATTATCTGATTGGACAAACCCACCAGGCACTAGCTTGTGTGTGTATGTGTAGGCAGGTATGTTGCTGTGTGACACAGAGATAGCTCACTGTATGAATTTGGCAGTCCATGTGTGTGATATTGACCTCGTATTGGGTAAACGTCATCTACTTCTGATATGACGATAAGATGCACTTTGATTGAAAAATACATTTTTGCATTATTGATAAAACTCTGTTAATATACTTTAGCCTGAACGATATAAAACCTCTGCTGCATCCCTTTGTGTGTGTGTGTGTGTGTGTGTGTGTGTGTGTGAGACAGGGTCTGTTTCTCTTTGTTAGTCTGTGTGTTTGTTTGCCAGCAGGAGAGCAAATAGTTCCAGCATTGCTGACTTGAAAGTTAGCTTTATACATTTGTTGCAGACTGTTCATTCTCCTCTCTCACACTCTCACACTGGAGCTCTAAGGATCCAGCGACTGGCAATGCGTGCTATCAATTACATGAACATATACCCACAATAATAATAAATAATTCCAATCTTAAAAAAAGAGATTCAGATCAATTTAGGTGAATGTAGCAGTTTTTAAACTAAAAAAGCAGTGTGTACTGTAGTTCATTGGCGTCAGTGTAACTCTTAAACTCTTAAATGGGGCTCATGAACGAATGACTTCAAAATGAAGTTATCATTCAGCTATGGAGTCCAATCACTACAGTTTAATCTTTCGTACATATCCTTTGTTATATTCAAAGCTGTTTGCTATCACCTTCCACAATCCATCTTTAAATTCTGCATCTCTGTATTCTTTACTTTGTCATAAAGTGCTTTGTGCTGGAAGACAAATAAATCAGCTGATTGGATGCCATTCTGGATGAAGACGTTTGCATGAAAGGTGGCTCTGAGTGGTCAAACAACTCTGACAGATGTAAAAGAATCACAGAAAAATCCAACCTGTTTTGAAAACTTTAATGATGATCGAAACTTTCGGAGTCGGTGTGTAAACGTGATTGAAACAACGTTGAGGTCGTATTTATTTTTTAAACGTATGACAATTTCGAACAAAAAAATACAGACTTAACCGACCCAGGCAGATTGACAATATAAAAATAAGGCCATTACTATTTCCCCAAGCCCAAGGTGATGTCTTCCAAAGTCTTCAAAAGTCTTGTTATGTCTGACCAACAAGTCTAAAACCCAAAGAGATTCAGTTAGCCATCACAAAAAAACATTATAACTCATTTGTTATGGATCCAATTTCCAATCCCATTTCCGAAAAAAATATCTTTGTCAAGATAAAACACCTTTTGTGACCCCCGTGCTTCTGGATGAGTTCCTTCACTAGTTAATCCTGACCTATCAAAGGCTATCCGACCCAAAGCACTGAATTAAATGGTCTTGACAATACATGACATTAATCTGCTTAACTCCTTCCACATTGGATTAACAGAGGGATTTGTCCCTCAGGACTTCCCATAGAAGCTCACAGACACCAAATCAATCAATTAAAGCCAGTGCTCAGTGATAACTCAATGATGTAGCCTGATAATAAGGGAAAAATACTGGTAAAATACTGTTTTGATTAAAGAAAACAACAGTATGCAGATGACTCCATGAGTTTCTTCTCAAATCCAGGATTTGCAGATCCTTTGGAAGGCCCAGTAGACTTTGTGTAAATTGATTCAATTAGTGTTCCAGTCTGCCCCCTCTCCATTACAGCCCCCACCATGGCCTCCAGTGTCTGTAAAGTCACAGTGAACCTCTGCAAACCTCAGTGAACTGGTTTGTGGGAAAAATCACACCTTCTGTGTCGCCAATGCTGCCATGCAAATGTGAGCAATTCCAGTGCCGAAAAAGTGTGTGTGTGGGGGGGGGGGGGGGGGGGGGGCATCGCTTTCATCCATTTTATTGAGCCGCAACCATCATCCTTAACCCCGGATAAACAAACCTACCTTCTTCATTTGCTTAGGGAGCAATTTAACCCCTGCCTCGACCCCCCCTGTGGAGGCCGTAGAATAGCAGGGGTGACCGGAGAACGCGACCCTGCCTCCCTAAGCAGCCTCGGAAAAGCTACAAGCCGACACAGAAGCTGGCCCAATCTAAAAGCACGCACAACCTTCAGCCACCTCATATACGCTCGGAAACATTCAGGAAGATGAGGATTTTTCCCAGGGAGCAGACCACTCTTGTTGATTGTCTGGGCTGACTTCCATGAGCTGTAGATATTTTTTTTAGATACATTTGGAACCTCATTTGCCCCTTCAAAACTAAATTATGAAAACATTACTAGCTATACTCAGACTCGGTCTTGAAGTATCAAGACATTATTTCATTTAATTAAACAAGTCTATTAAAGTCTATCAACTGCTTTCAGAAGTGACGAATGGTACAAACTGGTGTCAAAGGGATATAAAGACAGCTTGTAATCAGTTGAAAACGTTTGTCAGGTGTTTATTGGATGTTGCTTGCAGCTGGGATGTCCACGTTCAAAGTTTTCATCTTGAATTTTGGTGCCTGAATTTTATCAATCTAATCTTACTTTCTTTGATCTAAAAATATGGACAACTGAATCAGAGGAACTTAAAAACTTTGTTATTGTTATTGAACACTTGAATTTGTGAATCCGAAAAAATACTTTTACTACACAAAGCAGAAATTAAAACCACATAAATACAGAAAGATGGTTTGCAAATAGTAAAGTATTTCAATTTCATAAACTATGTGCTGTTCAAATTTCAACATTTGGTGCCTAACCTTTCTCTCCATATTTTTGATTCAGTGATTGTTTTCCTTCTCTTTTTCTCTTTTTGTTGTTATGTGTTTGTTAGTTTCTTGGCTGTACAACTACCAGCTCTGGTGTTTTGACAGTGTTGTGACAGTTGGAGAGAATCATACAGAGACATAAAGCTCATGAAGGATGGTCTTTTGTGGTTCTTCTAGGTTTATTTTTATGACCCACCTTACACATTTAATTATATGGAACTACAGAAAATTACTATAAATGATAAAACAAATTTACAGTTTTGCAAAACAGTAAAACGAAAAGACTAAATTTAATGTACAAATAATTTTTGATGGATTTGTTTCGATGGAACTTAACACTATTTTGCTTAAAAAAATGGGATAAAAAAGAGTGGGAGTTATTTCTTACTGTACCAAGCCTGTTAACCGACACTTGTCTGAGGATGTTCAGGAGCGCCAAGTGCTGAAGCGGTAAGGTGGATGGATTCTCTATCAAAAATGACAGGCGGCCCATTAAATCCAGGCCCCCATTCAGCAGCGCTAACAAAAGCCACCAGTCCGACCAGGCTGGATAATTGAAACGCAAACAACTGATCAAAGTGAAGCTCCAGCTCGTCAGTTTCATTGTTTGTGTACGGGCCTTATGCGGGACCTGTTGACTTTTCCAATTGGAGCTGTAAACTTTTGTTTGTCCATGCATTTCCAAGACTGATTGTCAGTCTGATCTGAACAATTACCAGCTAAATGTGTTTGCCAGCGCAGGCAGAGCACCCCCCACCCTCTTTGCTGCCCTAAAAAGATCAAAAGGGAAGCCCCCCCACCCCCCCCTTCCTCCCTTCCATAGCCCCCTTGAAACACCCCCCACCGCAACCCCCAAACGTCCCCTCCACTCCCCCGTAACCCTCCTCCCAACCTCTTCATTTCCTTTTAGCCATGACAGTTCAGCTGGAAAGCCAACCATAAATGATTTTTTTCGACGGCCCGGTGTTTGGGACATGGCCTTTTTAGAGAGAGCATGGCTTTCAACAAGGGGACATGTCTTTTTTTTTTTTTTAAAAAAGGAAGAAAGAAAGAAAGAAAAACGATCTGCATATTTCAATTATGTGCGGTTGTGCTCAGCTGATCAAAGAGCTTTGGGGATGCCACTCGTAACTGCAGGCTTGAGGACCCTCATGATGTGAATGAGCACAAATTGATGCTACTGATGCTAAACGGTTAAGCGCCTCACAAAATGTCATAAGGTCAATCAACTTTTGGTAGTCATTTGACCGTGACACAACCTTGGCAGTTTTAGTGGCTAAACAGCCCTCAGGGCCGTGCTGGGCTGGATTCCACTTTCATTCTATTGCTCAGTGTCTGTATAAATCACCATATGAGGTGAGGAGGGGAAGCTGGTGCACATGTTGGCCTGGAGAGACATTTTGACCAAACAAAAACTAGATGAAATGATTCACTGTATGAGTATACACTGAAATCACCACAATAGAATTTAGAATTTAGTGAAATCAACGAGCCTGACTAATTATTGTTATTGAGCAAGCGGAAGACTGAGTGCAGTAGAAAGCCCTGGAAAAAGCCAAGATTTTACTTTTTTTTTTTTTTTTACTTTTTATGATTTCACAATATATTTAGTTTTTCACGCTCATTATTAACAACTACAAAATGAAAAGTCTTTTAATTTGGGTGGACTGACCCTTTAAATTTCTTTTTTTAAAAGACCCCTGTAGAATTTGAAATGATGAGTTCATTGAATGTCTGGCTGAGCAATCACGGAGCTCATTCAATTATTTGTATGTGGGTTAAAACTCTCCTGGAAGCCATTTCTTTTCAACTTTTAAGAAAAGTTCAAAGTTAATTATCATAATTATAAGATAGCTGTAAAGATAAAGCTATGTTTGTCCTTTTTGCTTATTTTCCTGTTAATCCGGTCATTAACATCCTCTGTTCAGATACCTGCTATCACTGGTGGCCAAATTATTTAATATTATTATTTTATCTTCCATTTTGACAGGACTGGGGAGAGAGTGGACAACATGCAGACAATGCAATTTTTTCCTTCTTTCATCGGACATAACTTGGCATCAGCCTAAATGTGGCCACAGCCGTATTTACATTTATTTTTACATACAGGGATAATACTTACTTAGCCTAAAATGTGACGATAACATATCATTAGATTATGTGTTGATTCTAACTTTTTTTTAAATTAAAATGAATGCGGTAAATTTGACACTTTCCTCTTCTAAGCCTTGCATTAACAGATACTACATTGTTGACTTGTTGTTGGCTCTTTGTTTGGGGCTTGGAGGAAGTGATGTTTGTACCTTTAAAGACTGTGTGGTTTTGTATAATGCACTAATCTAAAATTTTGACATTGGTAGTTGCGGGAGATCAGGAGACACTTTTTACTTGGTTTTAGCAGGTTTAATCTGTCCCTCACACAGTCAAGCATCAAATAAAATCAACGTGCTAATATCCACCTGGTCATTCTATATTTTCAACTAATGAAAGTTGCTGACACTACACAAACATTTGGCAAGAAAAAAAAGCCACAAGCAGTCGTTGTGAGAAACCGGGTAGAGGCTGCACATAAAGCTGCTGGGGCCGAGAGAAAACGGAGCTGCTGCTAGCTGGAGTGGCAGTTGGGTAAAACTGTGGAGTCTATTCTGTAAATCACATTCTATCATATTTAATTACATTGCTCAAAACTGCGGGTGGGAGCTGGGATGGCAAAGCATATTTTTAAGTGTGGTGGCTGCCACTTCTTGCTTCCCTCTGGAATCACCACAGCCTGCTATTCCCCACCTACCCTGTAGTTGCCCTCAGTGTGCTCCCACCATAGTCACCTGATCCCCTCAGTCTCCAGCACTTATTCCCTTATTATCTGCCCTCCATAAAGACCAGACCTCTTTGCCCCAGCCACTTCATCTCAGCCTGTCCAGTAAAAGGAGGTTGCTGGTGAGCTTAACTCGCAACCCGGCATTTCCCCACTCTGCCTCTTCTTCAAGCCCAGTTGATTCAGTCTGGTCAACCCCTCACTGCCTCCGTGTTCAGGACTCTGGTAAGAATGAGACTTTCATGGGCAGTGTTGGCCGAGCAAGTATCGAGCACCGACAAGGAAGCCAGCGTGGTGGACGGTCGACAGTAGGGTCAAGCATCACATCTCCTTCGGACTAGTCATTATAGTCATAGACCATGGTGGTCAGGTAACCATTTTGAACATTAAAGTTTTCACCTTATAAGCTCCCCACATTCTTGGTCAACAATGGCTTGTAAAACACAACCCTAACATGGGATTATTCTGACATTCTACTTGCCTCACATTTGACATCACCATTAAGAGCATGTGGGTGAGTGGAAGACAGCCTTTTAACACTCTCAGTGGACAAGTATTCTGTCATGCCATTTGGCGTAACTAATGCGCTGGCTGTCTTCAAGGGCTTTGGTCAATGATGTCCTGCAGGACATGTTGAAATGCTTTCACTTTGTCTACTTGGACAACCATCAGCTTTTCTTCCAGAACATAGGCGATGCCAGGAAGGGTTTTGATGGTGCTGTAATATCTCTGAGGACAGTCATAGTACCCCTCTAGCAACCACAAGAAATGTCTGTGGTTTATTCATAATTTTTATATAATTTGAATGCCTTAGAATACCTACATTTTACTTACTGCAGATTTGTGCGTGTGTAGGGTGTTGAAATAGAAATGAAACGGTGGTGACATGCACATTAATGGGAAACTCTAAATTTTAGAGCACCCTCACTGAAAAGTCCAGTAAACAGAAAGAAAAAAATCTCTGGCGCAGGAACACTTGCAGGGGTAGTTCCACATCGGGACGGTCTCCTTCCAGGACTTTAAGTTTTTAGCTGGGATCGTCCCAATGAATTCTGCCGAGGTCAGCACCATCAACGTGGTCTAACACCCACCAACCACAAGCAGTAGCTTTCTAACTTCTATTGACAATTCATCAGTTAATACAGTTGTGTTGCCATCCCTTTACATTCCCATACCTATTGTGGTCTCCCTAAGCCGAGGAGGGTTTCTAGACTTAGCGTCCATGCTGATCCTCCCAGATCCCAAACAGCCGAGGCTGATGGTTCTGATGTGTGGGTTGGAGCTGTGTTGTCCCAGGGCTTGCAACCAAACAACTTCTCCCACATTTTTACCGGCAGAGCCGAATTAAGACATAGGCAATCGAGGGCTGCTGGTGGTTTAATTGGCACTGGAGTGGAGGAATTGGATGATTGGTGTAGACTGACCACAAGTACCTGAAGTACCTCTGGACAGCCAAACAGTTAAATTCCTGAGACTCTCACCTGACACAGCGGTACACTGGGGTGTCTTAGGCCATGTCTTAGGCCTGGGCCTTCAGTGCTGTCCAACTACAGTTGAGCCACCTCCTAATAACCTCACGGTTATTATTTGTTTCTAGGGGTGTAACAATACACATATTCGTATTATACCGTTCGATACGAGACTTACGAACCGAACAATACGTTTGACTAATACTAGTGCATTTGGAAAATGCAGAAGCTTAAATTGTGGGAAATATAATGTTTTCGGTGGACTGTGCTCACGTAGGAAACAACAGGCTATGTGACCTCTGAACCCGGAAAAAAAAATAAAAAATCTGTGAGGCTACGTTAAACTAGCTTAACAGGAAACCAAAAGCAGCACACAAGCTACGAACTCTCCCTGCAGCGTTTAGCTGTTCCCTACTGATTGAAACAGGTCTAAAGCAATCGCCACATAATCCCCATTTTTCTGAACCATAATTCTTGCTTTGTAAAACAAAACAAAACCCCAAACAGAGAATCAAATGTCCGAACCTAACCCCGCGATGACGGGATGCAGTGTCATAAACGGACAATGCATAGAGTCAAAATCAACGTAATTAACACAATGACAAGAAGCAGTCACATATATTTATATGACAACAAAGCATGACAAATCAATCCAGCAACACTGCAGCACTAACACGCGTATCCCGCCGCACACTGAAGAGCACGAGCCATTGAAATATTATTCACATCAGAGGGAACAATATTAACCGTATCATAAAAAGGACACCATAGACAAATTAACACAATAGTAACGCTACTGCTGATGTAAAAACACAAAAACAGTTCACTTACCAAAGCTGCTGTTCACTTAAAGACAAAGTCCATCCTCCTTTCTTTGATTACAAAGAGTTTAACCGTGGTTGTACAGAACATCGGTTCAGTTCAGTTCCAGCCAAAAGTCCTCCTGCGAACGTGTTCGTTGAGTTTTAGATCCACTGTATGAAGGTATATTTGTGTCTTTATTACGCAAACAAACAAAAAATGTTTTGAAAGCAAATTTCTCGCACTGCAATAAAAAATCAAGTTTGTAAGTGAAAATATATAAACTGAGAAAAAAAACAAAACCCTACACTTTCAAAACGAAAACCTACGCTTTAAAAAAAACGAAAAGCTACGAGTTGAGTTTGGACGTAGTGGGTGGGGCACACGCTGCTCAATGAGCAAGGAGTTTCTATTGGTGAGTTCACTTAGATCCTGGCATCTGCCTCCACTGTAAACACTGACGGGAGGTTAGGTAAGTTGACATTATATTGCTCTGTTTTGTCAAAATTATTTTAAATGTAGCAGCATTTCACTTTGTTTTCATGTTGTTAGTGTCGTGGAGTCTCTTTTTTTAAAGAACGACATGGAGGGCTGCTGTGTTGACATGAAGCCTCACTTTCTCGGTCGGTCGGAGAAAACCAAGCTCATAGGATTTATTTTAAATTGTGTCATACATGCGTAGCTAACCTTAGCTAACATAGTCATGCCTCAGGCATACGTTACTCCCTTACTAGAGTAAGGAGCTTATAACATCACATGTTTATTAAAAAGATCGGCTAAGTTACGTGACATTTGTAGTTGACAAACAAGCTAACGGTAGCTGACAAGCTAACTAATGTTAGCGGCAGCTCGTCTGCCTGCATCCGACCGTAGTTGGCCTTGGAAAGTAACTTTTAATGCCTTCACTTTCAAACTTCAGAGGTTGACTAATATTTTACTGAGATTGTGACGATTTTACAGATGATTTATACTTCATATTATGTTCATAAATGGACCAACAAGAGCTCAGGTCGACCGGTTATGAACCTGAAATATCACTTTAAATCCGGTAACGTTACAAACGTTGAGATTAATTACACGGATAAACTGAATTTGAGTATTTTGCTCCTTTTGTTTTGTGAAATATCAAGCTGAGGGGGAGAACGACGGCCTCTTCACCGGGGCCAAACATTCAGCAGCCGTAGCTTGGAATTAAGACAGTCTATTTGTAATATCTCCATTTGACCATTCTGTATTTAAGGTTAAAAGTACATTAGCTCTCATACAATACAAAGCCTTTACTAATAGTAAACAGGAGAGAGGACAATACACTTCTGATGTGTTATTGTTACTGTCACACAGATGACAGTTGTGACAGTCACCTTTTTCTTTTATTTATTTAATCCCACAATAAAACATCCATGTAAATGATTTCTGTGTGAATTAGTGTATATTCTGCTGTGTAAAATGTGTCAATCTTCTAAGTTTGCATCCTTGTGTTAACATTATTGATTTCTCAATGTTTTCTCAATGTGACAATTTATAGAAAAAATGTAAATTATGTCCATATGTGTTACTGCAAGTTAATAAACACGTTTGCTGACATCTGTTTAGCTGCTGTTGTTTTTGTTAACTGTCCTCTGCCTTAGGATTGCAAGTATCCAGGCTCTTTTCTCTACTAGAAAGATTCATTGAGAAATAAATAAATAAATAAATATGTATATATACATTTATGAATATACATGTATACATGTATATGTGTATATATATGTGTGTGACTGAAATAATAAAGTTATTGATAAATACATTATTTTATTTACAAGAACTATAAATGATTGAAAATTAGTTATTTAACATAGCAACTGATTGAATTATTAACTGATTATTAATTTAGAAAAACTATATTATGAAAAAGAACTATGAATGAATTATTGAATATATGATTGAAAAAATGATTTAAACTGAAACCTTTACAGTATATATATATATATATATATATATATATATATATATATATATATATATATATATATATATATATATATATATATATATATATGTATGTACAGTATAATCCTTCTGAGCCGGCATTCTAGGCACGAAAGCCTATAATGTTTCATGAACATATAGGCAGCATAAAGTTAGCTGGTGACGCAAACAGGAAGTCCTCTGTAGCATAGGCCGTCTCATTTCGGAAGCCGCTCGGTCCAGCCTTTGTGGTCCTCAAAGGACAACATAGCCTCATTGTCTTTTTTACTTATTATGGTTTAATATTAAATTCATGTATTAATTAATATATTTAAGCTAGCAAGCTATTTCCAAGCGAATTTCCAGTGAGGCTATGTTGTTTGAAGTAAAAATGATTGTCTCTCATCTCATCTTCAACCGCTTAGCATGGGACCCCAAACTTCCCTTTCCCGGGCCACATCAGCCAGCTCTGACTGGGGGATCCCGAGGCGCTCCCAGGCCAGTTTGGAGATATAGTCCCTCCACCTGGTCCTAGGCCTCCCTTGGGGTCTCCTCCCAGCTCCCTAGGGAGGCGTCCAGGTGGCATCCTTACCAGATGCCCGAACCATCTCAACTGGCTCCTTTCCATGCTAAGGAGCAGCGACTCTACTCAGAGTCCCTCATGGATGACTGAACTTCTCATCCTATCTCTAAGGGAGATGCCAATCCACCGGTTTCCTGCTGAGAACCATGGCCTCAGATGTAAAGGTGCTGATCCTCATCCCAACCGCTTCACACTCGGCTGCGAACCGATCCAGTGAGTGCTGGAAGTCACAGACCGATGAAGACATCAGGACCACATCATCTGCAAACAGCAGCGATGCAATCCTCAGCCCACCGAACTATAAACACTCCTCCCCACGACTACGCCTCGATATCCTGTCCATGAATACCACAAACAGGATTGGTGACAAAGCGCAGGCCTGGCGGAGGCCAACCCTCACCGGAAACAAGTCTGACTTACTGCCGAGGGCCCGGACACAGCTCTCGCTTTGGGCGTACAGGAATTGGATGGCCCCCAGAAGTGGCCCCCTCACCCCATACTCCTGCAGCACCTCCCACAGTATCTCCCGGGGGACCCGGTCATACGCCTTCTCCAGGTCCACAAAACACATGTAGACCGGATGGGCGTATTCCCAAGCCCCCTCCAGAATCCTCGCGAGTGTAGAGCTGGTCCGTTGTTCCACGACCAGGACGGAATCCGCATTGTTCCTCTTCAATCCGAGGTTCGGCTATCGGCCGAACCCTCCTTTCCAGCACCTTGGAGTAGACTTTACCAGGGAGGCTGAGTAGTGTGATACCGTGGTAATTGGCACACACCCTTTGGTCACGCTTTTTGAACAGGGGAACCACCACCCTGGTCTGCCACTCCCTAGGCACCGTCCCAGACCTCCACACAATGTTGAAGAGACGTGTCATCCAAGACTGCCCCTCCACACCCAGTGCCTTCAGTATTTCTGGACGGATCTCATCAATCCCTGGGGCTTTGCCACTGTGGAGTTGTTTGACTACTTCAGTGACTTCCACCAGGGAAATTGATGATGCTCCCCCATCAGCCTCCAGCTCTGCCTCTACAATAGAGGGCGTATTAGTCGGATTCAGGAGTTCCTCAAAATGCTCCTTCCACCGTCCGATTACCCCCTCAGTTGAAGTCAACAAAGTCCCATCCTTACTGTATACAGCTTGGATGTTTCCCCGTTTCCCCCTCCTGAGGTTCCGGATGGTTTTCCAGAAACACCTTGGTGCCGACCGAAAGGCCTTCTCCAAGGCTACTCCGAACTCCTCCCACACCCGCTGCTTTGCCTACTTCACGGCAGCGGCTGTAGCCCTTCAGGTCTGTCGGTACCTTGCAACTGCCTCAGGAGTCCTCCGGGATAACATATCCCGGAAGGCCTCTTTCTTCAGTCGGACGGCTTCCCTGACCACCGGTGTCCACCACGGTGTTCGAGGGTTACCGCCCCTTGAGGCACATAAGACCTTGAGACCACAGCTCACCGCCGTAGCTTTGGCAATAGAAGCTTTGAACATTGTCCATTCCTGTTCGATGCCCTCAACCTCCACAGGGATGCTAGAAAAGCTTCGCCAGAGGTGCGAGTTGAAGATCTCCCGGACAGGGGCCTCCTCCAGACGTTCCCAGTTTGCCCGCACTACCCGTTTGGGCTTACCAGGTCTGTCCAGAGTTTTCCCCCCACCCTCTGACCCAACTCACAACCAGATGGTGATCAGTTGACAGCTCTGCCCTTCTCTTCACCCGAGTGTCCAAAACATACTGCCTCAGATCCGATGATACAATAACAAAATCGATCATCGACTTTCGGCCTAGGGTGCTCTGGTACCACGTAAACCTATGAACATCCTTATGCTTGAACATGGTGTTCATTATGGACAATCCATGATTAGCACAGAAGTCCAACAACAAACGACCGCTCGGATTTAGATCAGGGAGGCCTTTCCTCCCAATCACGCCTTTCCAGGTATCCCCATCATTGCCCACGTGCGCGTTGAAATCCCCCAGCAGAACTATGGAGTCCCCCACTGGAGCCCCATACAGGACTCCAGACAGGGTCTCTAAGAAGGCCGAATACTCTGAACTGTTGTTCGGTGCATATGCACAGACAACAGTCAGAGTCCCCCCCCCCCCCCCCATAACCCACAGGCGTAGGGAGGCGACCCTCTCGTCCACCGGGGTAAACTCTGACGCAGCGGCACTTAGACAGGGATTTGTGAGTATCCCCACACCCGCCTGGTGCCTCACACCCTGGGCAACTCCAGAGAAGAAAAGAGTCCAACCCCTATCCAGGAGTACGGTTCTAACTGGTAGCGCTCCACCTCCCGCACAAGCTCCGGCTCCTTCCCCTACAGAGAGGTGACGTTTCATGTCCCCAGAGCCAGCCTTTGCCGCCCGGGTCAGGTCTGTCGAGGTCCCTGGCCTTCACTACCACCCATGGGGCAGTGCACCTGACCCCAGCGATTCCTCCTGCAGGTGGTGAGCCCACAGGATGGAGAGGAGGGGGGTGCCACGTTGCTGCTTTGGGCTGTGCCCGGCTGGGCTCCGTGGCAAACCCGGCCACCAGGCGCTCGCTGTCGGGCCCTCCGACTGGGCCTGGCTCCAGACGTGGGCCCTGGGCTTCCTCCGGGCAGGGTCTCCTCGACTCTTCTCTGTTTTTTCATTGGGGTTTTTGAACCATTCTTAGTCTGGCCCTTCGCCTGAGACCAATTTGCCATTGGAGACCCTACCAGGAGCTCTAGGCTCCAGACAACATAGCCCTCAGGGTCATGGGGGCACTCAAACCTCTCCACCACGTTAAAGTGATGGCTTCCCGGAGAGGCATTGTGACTAACTAAGTTAGCGTTGTGGCATTGTGACTAACTAAGTTAGCTTATGATCCTAGGTTGTCTGTATGCATTATATTGCAAAGCAGTTATCTAACGCTTGTATAAAATGCCGCAAAATACACCCATGATGCAACATATTTGATGTATCAATAATTCACAACTCGAACGTAATTAATCATGCACTCCATGAAACTTTAAACTTGTTTCACTTACACTTGAAGCGGGAGCGCTGCCACTACCAGACACCATTGTTTGCTGACTTCTGACCTGTCGTCTCCGCAAATTGCGCAACTGTAACGCTGGCAGCCTCGTGGAGAGGGGATGGGGGAGCTGCGCTCATGTGATTGGTTGAAAATGAGGCTGACATCTGATTGGCTACAAAAAACACATTTGCGAATCCAGCCATGTCAGGGGAGTCTCAAAAAACCCACAAACAAATGTGAAGCGATCCACAAACAAATGCAGTGCGATCCACAAACAAATACTTACAAATCCACAAACAAATAGAAAAATCCACACACAAATACATACAAATGCAGAAATATATTTGTGATTTTTTTTTAGATTTATATAAATCGTAATTTATCTATGTGTGCATTGGAATGTATTTGTGAATCGTTCTGCGTGCATTTGTGAGTCAAATTTATTTGTAAGTCCTTGTGTGTGCATTTGTGAATCGAATATATTTGTGAATTGTTTTGTGCGCATTTGTGAATCTTTCTGTTTGCATTTGTGAGTCTTTCTGTGTGCATTTACAATTATTGAGACTGATCTGACCCCATACTTTAGGGAGGGTGATGGACACAAAATGGAGGACTTTCCTGTCCTTATTAATGCTTATTTTGGTCTGCACAACTATTGTGAAGTCTGCAGATAAAATGTAAAGGAACAAAAGCAGTAATTGCTCTCCAGTAGGACAGATAGTTAAGCCACCAGCAGAGCTACGAATGAGAACAGACAACAACGAAACCGAGGAAACGAGTGAGAGACGTGTGTTGACCACATTTATGGACCCATGATCTAGTAAACTTTTATGTGTAAGTGTTGATTTTTAAGTAAATTTGATGTGTGTGAGAGAGAGAGAGAGAGAGAGAGAGAGAGAGAGAGAGAGAGAGAGAGAGAGAGAGAGAGAGAGATAGAGCAAGACCTGCAGCGTTGTAACTAACATTATGTCTGAAAAATAAAACTTCTGAAACATTCCATGAACTGTGTCTGAGTTTTCGAGGAAGATTTTAGAGAAGATCTTAAGTATCAAACACGACCTTTCATTATTAAAGACTACTTCATTACTCTGTCGTAGTGTCACGTGATATTCGTTTTCAGGCATTTTAGTGTGGATGGAGATCATTTTGAAAACGATGCTGAAATGCCGTGTGGACGGTTTTTTGTTTGAAAACTCCGTTTTCAAATGGAAAAGGAGTAGTGTGGACATGGCCTTAGATGTTTTAAAAGACCTCACAGAAATATAATTTCATTCTTAAAAACAGCTTAGTAATTTCCTAAAACAGATGGTCCGTGAAGTTTTTGACATTACTCAACCAAAAGGAAATAGTCCATTTGTTGGGGACTATTTTCAGTTGGTGCTCTAGTGAGCACCAAATGTGGTAGGACGGTGTATGTGGCATTGAGTCCAAAGGAACAACAGCGTGTGTGTTCGTGGTAATGAAGGAACATGTCATCCAGTGCAGCAGTGTGGCTCATTGGTGTGTTTTTAACCATTTTTGATTGATTTATTACCTCAGTAAACATTGTAAACATGAGTTTACAATCTTAATCTCTAGTTTCAAGTCTTCTTCAATACAGCATGATCTTCATTTAGTAAATTATGATCCATTTACAGCCAAATAGACCATAAAGCAGAGTATGCTTTAGGGCGGGCTTACTGTGATTGACAGGTCGCTGTCGCTATCAAAGTTGTATACGTGTCTCTACGTTACTCCTCCGGATTCCAAATATGGTAACTTCTGTTTTATGGTTGCAATAAAAACAAGATGGTGACGGCCGTAATCCAATATGGTGATGGCGAAATTGCCAAACTCAAGGCTTCAAAACGTCAGTTCACAAACAAATGAGTGACGTCACACTGACTGCGTCCACTTTGTTTCTACAGTCTATGATAACTACGTGCTAATAACACAACATAATCCGAATAGGCATCGGTGAACTTTTGAGTGACATTGTTGAAATGTCATTATAAGCCACAACCACTGCCCAGCCTTAGACACTCTGTGGTTGTTTAAACTACTTACTTTTTTACTGAGGGTGACAGTTTCAAAACTCCATGCCTGAGCATCTCAAATCTGTTAAAAACCCTTCTGGAAATTATTTTTTATTGAACATCCTTTTCCCAGTGCAGATTTGTACACTTTGCCTATTGCAATTTTTTTTAACTTTCTTTAACCTGTTTTGTTTTTACTTTACGTCTAACTATTTTAATATTTTGCCGTGCTCTAATCCTAATTTCTTCTTTCTTGTCTCATTATTGTGGCATGTTTTATAGTTTCATTTTATTGTTTTATTGAAAAGTAAAATGCTATATAATTATATATATATAATATAATATTGTCACATACAACACTGAAAGGTAGGTAAATATAAAATTGTAAATATAAATAAACACATTTATTTCAAGAAATAAACGCACTATGAATTCACACAAAGTCACAAGCAATTTGGACAGACAAGTTTGAGAAATGCAGAGAGGCATAGGAGAGATCCCAGCGTCACACGTCATCACGTCCAGTTACGTAGGGAAGTCGTCATCAGCTGTCATTGCTGAAATGACTTCCGGTTTCCTCTGTCATGCTCACCATACAACGCTAATAGGCAGGACTGCTGCTCTGTAAAGATGAGATATTTTGTTTACTACGTTCGAAAACCGTTTTTACAAAGTAGCCCCGCGTGCGGGTGCGACGCACGGCAGAGACCCGGACACAGAGTGCGCGAGGAGGCAAGGGCAGCGCTGTCAGCATGCTGTTATCGCAGCTGCCAGAAGATGTTCTCTATCATATCTTGTCTTATTTGGACTACAAATCCCTCAGTCGCCTCTCTCAAGTTTGTAAAACCATTTACCACTTTGTGAACCGGGACGCCGTGTGGAGGAACATTGCCAAAGCATTTTTAAACTCTGGAATCACTCGGAACGGGACGGACATGTGAGATAACAGTCGCACACTGATGACAAACCTGCTGTGTATTTTTTTAATTTTATTTTATTTTTAGCCTGGGCTAGTGCATTGACGGTGTTTACTGAACGTTCATCTTTGGGCCGCATTTACTGTATGTTTACCATTAGTCAGTTTACCTTCTTGAATAGAGTAGCCGGGCACAGAACACCAATGGTAGCAATGTTTTTACACAAACCATTTGACAAGACAATACACTTAGAACTTACTGGCCCCTAGAGTTCTGGGGCCCTGGGGCCGTTGCTTGTTATAGCTCTGGAACATATTGATTTGTGTCTGAGATATTTTGGAAATCAGTTTTAAATGGTTTGGGTTCATTTGCTGCCTTGCTGCTGAAATCATCAAAGGAATACAGTAAATGTCGGAATTGAGTTCATCAACTACTCGGTTGAAAGGAATGGTTGGCACCTTAACCCCTAGACCACCAGGGCACCTTGTGATTTATTATGTTGGCAACAATGAGAATGATGGCTCAGAACTACTTCAGCTGTTTGTTGTTTAGTGAAAAAAAACAACCTCTGTTACCCATTCCTCGTGAAAATAGTATTCTATTTGCGGATAATCCTGAGTTATAAAACCACTGACTTTGAAAAGAGATGTAACTATTTTTCTTTCTTTTTTTAACATCATTTTTCAATACTGTGAGAGCCACAAAAGAAATTCCATTCACCTCCATTGTATTGGAGTTCAGGCAAAAATCACATAGACAGATATCTCTAAACATCAGATCAGAAAACATACAAAACTTGATATGAAACTTTTTAACACAGTGTTCCAGTATGTCCTCTACCAAATCTACTGTTCAAAAATAAACAGTGGTGATAGGATAGTGTTGTTTAACTGTCACTGTCATTGCAGATATCCTTCCATCCCACTGAAGGAGAGGGTGAAGATAGCTCAAAACTGGTACGACGGGGTCTGCAAAAGGGCAATTCCTCTCAAATGGAAAACAAAGTGAGTGAGTATTCTCCCTACAAACTGTTTAAAAGTTGAAATGCTTTGACCTTATTTTTCTCCATATCACCTAGACAATATGCAGTGTAACAAATGAGAAAATTATGCAAAAATTCTGAGCTTGTGTACTATGCATGATGTGTTTTACAGTAGGATAAGGCCTCTGGGGCCAGGTTAGCCTAGATTTCTATAAAGCTAGGCTAACCATGTCCTGACTCTGTCTCCATACTTAACACACAGGCATTTGATTTAAATCCATCTTCTTAACTAACTCTCGCAAAGAACCGCCGTTGTCCTTTCTCTCAAATTTCGTATCTTGTTTTCAGACTGTTGCCGTGGTTGCAGCTGGATGGGAACGTACTGTTTCTGTCTCAGGCTGCCGATATTGGAGCGTACCATCTGCGCCCAGACTCTGGGAGGCTCCAGCGTAACCCGTTTGAAATATACTCAGGCCACAAGGGCGATGTCTGCCGCTTCGTCCTGACAGACTCTCACCTGATCAGCGGTGGAAGGTTACCACGTGTTCTATTTGTTCTTCCCTTTTGAGTTTATAACAGTTATACAGTGATAGCTATCAACCCATGCTGGAAGATGACTTGCATATATTTTTTTCTCAATGAAGGCATACGTGAGAATCCTGATAGTTTCAAACTAGTCCTGAAAAATGGCTCCTCTTTTCTCAGTGATGGCAGGATCCTGGTTCACAGCAGGAGGAGGGCCATGTCGGTGGAGTTGTTGGGTCACAACCAGGAAGTCAACTGCCTGGACTCTAAAGATGGACTCATCGTCAGTGGATCCAGAGACCGAACAACCCGGGTCAGAACGACCTCTTACAATCCAGATTTATCTATGCGATGCACAGTTCCATGACGTGTAGACTCCACATTTGTTTCATAAAGAGGAAGACTGCAGAACGTAGACTTTATTTCAAACTCTACATTTCTCCAGAACAAGAACATTTCACTTCAGATTCAATTCACTATAAGCTTCATGATAATTCAGCAGTAAAGACCCTTTTAGAGCCGATGTCATGATTACGTTGCAGTGTTAGCTGGAGGCAAGTGTTGTAGGCTAAAGTTACACATTGAAAGTCTCATCTTGCTTTGTTGTTGGGTGCAATAATTGAATGTTTGACTATGGCTCCAACTTCACCGCATAACTTTGCGATGACAAACTATGATGCAATACTATGTCGTTAATACTTTTTGATTATGTTGCGAATAGTTTAGCTTGCCCCCTGCTAACCAAAGCTGTCATGGCTGCTCCACCACAGCCGTGAGCTTGCTGCTCATGTAGACGAATAAACTATGAGAGAGATGGAGAGAAAATGTTGCTAATAATTTAGCCTTCTGCTCACCAAAGTCTTTTTGATTAGTGGGTCTTCCTTTTTGGGCTTGCTTAGCCGTGTAGGCAACTGTTGCAAATGCTGGATTAGCAACTTTTTCAGCAGGGTAGTTATAGGCAGCCAAAGATTTATACATTTTCCTTTACGATGCACTGTGGTGTGTAAAGGACTTGGCTTTCGCCGTAGGTTAATGTTAACTTTCTCAGGTAATACTCACGGAAAGGGAGTGACTGGACATATTCAGTGAAACTAGTAAAAAAAAGTTTAAAAAAGCCAACAAAATTTGATAGCCAGCGTTAGCTAACATGTTCTGAGAATTATCCTAAAAATTATTATTCCTGCTCTACCTACGCTCCGCCCACAAAAATGTGTCATCAGAAGCAGAAATGGTTTACTGCCAAATATGTTACACATACAAGGAATTTGGTTTAGTGACTGGTGCATGACAATAAATATTTAAACATAGTTAAAGACATAATTTAAGAATAGAAAATGTGAAAATGTACAATAAAATATGGTTTAATATAATAAACAAACAAATATGAGTACGTTACGTCATGTCTACGAAGAGAAAAGGGGTCTATATTTCATGTGCATAACATAGTATGGTCTTGTGATATACTGGCTCCAGGATAAGCGGTTACAGATGATGGTGGAATGAATAGATGGATGGATGGACATCGTGTGTTTTGTTTTTGTATACATTATTAAATGTGCTTACTAGGGACTTTTGTTTCTCTAGATTTGGACTCTGACCTCCAGCTGCCCCAGAGACACCATCCCCATGTATGACAGAGTGTGGTCTGTTGCTATTAGTCCCACATTGAGGTGAGCACTTTCTCAGCATCACGCACAAGAGTTTGGTTAACAGGAGCCACAAGTAAAAAGCTGTTAGTCTGGTACGCTCGGAAGAGCAGCAGACAGAGGGGCAGAATGCGCTTCTTTAAAATCAGTGATTGATGTCAGGAGCCGGTAGATTGATAACATTTTTATTTTCAATTAGGATTTTTGGCCAACGATTATAAAAACCAAGAAAATTGAGATGAAACGTTTAATGGATTATATTCTGCATGTTCTTGTTTTGTCTTGTGTTATTTAAATCCAGCGCACCCCTTTGATGTTATAGTTCATAATAATATCCTCTATGATCAAGTCTGACCAGCCATTCTGGCAGGTAGCCCATGTTTGGCTGCTAAGATATTTAACACATAGTAAAAAATAAAATTATTATTATTATTTATTTATTATTATTTAACTATTTATTTATTTTATGTCTTGGTAACATTTTCTATGACACCTATGTCTATAATGCATTAATAACATACTTATAATGCATGATAATCTGCTCATAGCCTTGTATACTTATAAGTATAAATACTTAAATATTCACAGTACTTAATAACAGTAATCATTACACATTGTGAAGTATTTTATAATGACTTAAATGGTCAAGTATCATGATACTTCATAACTGCTGGTCACTCAATGACAATTTGTTTTGCAAGGATCATAGACGTAGTATATCATAATTCCCATAGTTTAAATACATTATCACCTTTTTATCATGCCTTATAATCACTGTTATAATATATTCTAATGGGATTAATAAATGGCCATTCCGTGCTTTAAGTGAAGTAATATAATTCCTCAGCTATAGTCCTATATTAAATACAGGCTGGTTATAAGTCACTAGTGGTCATTGTTTTCTTTCAGTTAAGTAAAAAAAAATATCACTCAATCTATGCAAGAACACACACAACATTGTAAAATTTATTTACTTGTTTTATCTGGTCATAACATGAAATAAGTAGTCCAATTTGACACAACTGGAAAAAAATTCACTCTAAATAATAAATTCTCTCTCCCTCGTACCAAGCTTTTTTTAAGGGGTCACTTTTGTTGATCAGACCTTGACATACAAGTGAAATATACAGCTACAAGTTAAGTAGAATTGTTTAAGGTATTATCTATATATTTAGGGTTTAGAGTGAGTTTTTGGGGAAACATTACATTATTGAAATCTAAATGTCCCTCAATAAATTGTGTCAAATTGAATTACTTATTTTATGTTACGGCCCTTCAATTAAATCAATTATATTCACAATGTTTTGTGCATTCTTGCATATATTTAATATATATTTTTATTTATATATATATATATATATTTCTTTTTTTTCTTTTCTTTTTTTTTTTACTTTTAACAAACAATTACCACTTATCGTGACTCAAAATCAGTCTAATTTATTATATCGGACTATACCTGAGGAATTTCATTATTTACTCAAAGCACCCAATAACCACTTATAATGCATCATAATAGTGATTATAATGCATGATAAAAAAAATATAACTATGGGGATTATAATACAATGTGATCTTTACAAAAACAAAATCACAGAGAGTGACCAGCAGTTATGGAATATTATTATACTTCACCTTAGAAATTGTTTTTATGTTATGATTATTAAAGCATTATAATTATTTATGAGTGCTTATAACTATAATTATACAGTGCTTAGAGCAGATTATAAGGACATGATAACATTATAAGCATGTTTATAATGCATTATAGATATGGAGAAAGTGTTACCGCCATATTTTCTCTCCAATCCAACTGAATAGATTTCGAAATGAATAATTATATTATATTTTGGGAAACGTAGCCTGCGTTACTTTGAGGTCTGTGATGTGTGTGAGACACGGCACCTCACTACTACCATTCAACATTGATTCTTTCTGTACTGTAGTTTGCTTCTTGCTTGTTCAGCTTTCCCTCGTTCTCTCTCTCTGGCATTGCATGCACACTAATCTCCCATTTTGTGTTTTAGTTTTTTTAAATATATCGCTTACTCTCGTTTGTAACGCTACATTTCTCACCACCTTTGTCCAAGTTATAGAAATAGAGTAAACACTTATAGAACATAGTGAAAGTTCCCACGGCAGTGTCAGCACTTTCACAGTGAGAAAATATTCCTAAAGGTACTGACTGAAATGGGCTTAAGAGAGCAGAACTCAGCTTTTTGTAGTGGTGCTTTCGAGGAGCCCTTTGATTTCTCAGCTGTGTTTACGCTCTTAATAACACACACCATTGACAGCACGCAGGCAGGCAGATACAGAACGCTGTAACAGTATCCTGACTTCAACCACCTGCCCGTCCAGCGGAGAAAGGCAGGTGATCGTCCATCTGGCTGCAAAGTGGGAAACATCACATATCGCACCAAATGATTGCCTGCTCCGCATACAACTTCAGGAATTATTAAAAACAAAGCGCAGTGGTTCTTGTCAGCCTCCAAGGCTTCCGTATAGCAGGACATGGCCTATGTTATATATCTTTCTTGGTTGTTTTTGACCAAATTACGAACTGGCTACGTGACCGCATCACAACACAGACGATCTCTTGATGTGGGCTACATGCGTGAAAGGGAAACTCCAGAAATCTGGCCGAAGCTTATTTGACAAAAGGGCTTATTTTTTAATAGTGTTTACTTTCCAGTGTCTCACAATATAACAAATCTCAACATCTGATAACTGTTGGAGTGTGTCTGATGTGCGTGTGTCCATCCATAACCCCAACCTCTACACCTGTAACTTCCTCTTCCCTACATCAAGGACACAGTACGTTCTACATTGGCACATCATTGTAGAGTCATCCAACATGGAAAGAAACTGAGCTGTTCTGGAGCAGGTCTAACCCTAACCCATTTCACTGAATATTTTTACCTCTAACCCTAAAAGGAATTTGAATCCTTAAAACCTAACCATAATCCAGTCATAGCTTTGCACTTAAGACATATAAATAATACTAGAAGCTGATAAAAGGGCCTAATTTTCAGTCAAAAATGTAAACTGTTGCACTCAAGGGAATAGATCCAGTATGTCAGCAAACATGCATGGGGGCCTCGTTTGTCTGATCCAGGCCTCGCAGCGTCTCTCAGATCTGAGAGTAGCCGGCAGATTATCCACATCATTAATTTCTCCAATTTGCTGGCTGAAATAGCAGGCCGGGCCTCAGCCCTGCCGCCCCCTCATAATGGAAACTACCTCTCACTGACCAACGACCTGGTTAATTACAATTTCTCCTGGAAACCAGGTGTCAACTCACTGATAAACCTGTTTAACTTCTGCCCGCGCACACCCAGTAAAGCTCCTGGTTTTCATCCCAGTCGTTTAAGCACAAGCCGAGCTAAAACTTACAAAGGATACGACGACACAAATTATGATGCAGTAATTGCACGTTTGTTGTAGAACTGAAACCGGCTTCACACTGTGAACGGTCTTTTAAACATCCTGAGAATTTCTTGTTCAAAGGGTGTCATTTATAAAACTGTGTGTAGGATCCATACTAATGCGCACAAAATCTGGAAATGGCGTTGGCCCCCAAAAATGTGACTTATAAAACCTTGTGTACCAGACCTGCAGGCAATGTTCCTTTTTATAACTCATATTCCACCTCAAGGCTCAGCCACCAATAGCGGTGGCTTTGAGTTTTTCTAGCTAGGCTAGATATGGATTCAAAATCCTTAAATCTGAGGAAAATAGGGAATTTAAAAGTGCGTAAACAGATTTGTGTGCTCTCACCGACAGCACAGGTCGATTACCTGTAAACTTGATCTGTGGCTGCAGCAAAAAAAAAAAGGTAATTGAAAGACATTTCCAGAACAGGCACATTGCATTGGCTGAAAAGCCAGCATGAGCTCCAATCAAATCTCCTGAGATTTTTCTTCAATGTTCTGCCTTCCATTTGCAATTGGGTCTTCACTGCATTGAACTTAATAGGCTGTGTTACCTTTATTACATGGCTCAAGTATGTTGTTTTGTCTTCAGACAGATTTTTATGCCCCTGAGCTGAGACAGCTATGGCCCGAGGCATTATATTTTTGGGTTTGTTAATCCGTCTGTATGTACGAGTTGGAGGGAATTTCTTAAAATCTGGCTCTTAGACTCAAGGTTGAACTTTAGAATTTGGTTGCCAAAGGTCACTGCAATAAAACACATTTTTGTCTATAACTCTAATGTTGACAATTTCACACAAATTTCTAAAAGGATAAAAGGATGAAGTGATAACATTTCAGACAGACATGGATGTAAACTCCATGGCTGGTTGGCGGAGGTGTACAACAGTGAGGCGGTAATTGTAGATTTTATCTTTTCTGACCAAAAATGGCTCTTTTGATAGTAAAGGTTGCTGACCCCTGGTCTAAGCCAATGCCTTGATGATATTTAAGTCAATATAAATAACGTATTTTCGTGTGACGGTGAGAAATGCTGGAATATTTCATCTTAACAAAATGGGGAGGAATTGTATGAAAATCACTGTCTTTGGTGTCACCTTTTTTGCAATATCAAACCTACATAGTTTTTAAATATTTTGATGTGTACGGTTTGATAGTTTCTGTAGGTTTTCATTGAAGACAATGCTTAAAATAGTACTACAAAACTTAAAAGATTGCTGAATAATTATTTTATAATGTAATGTTAGTTTCAAATTATGTTTTTAAACATCTGCTGGATATAGATATTAAAAATAGGTGATAGACTCCTTCCCATTCCCAGTGGACTAGTATGCCAATTTGTACTTTTTCGTGTGTTCAATGTGTTCAATGCCGGAAAACAGTTTTAGTAAACAGTGAATATGTCACGATGGTTACTCCGTTTTTTTACACCTATTATTATTCACTCTCTCTTTCAATCGTTTAAACCAGAGTTGGTGATTTGTTTGAACAGAGGAAAGACTAACGAAGACAGTTTTGATGGGTTTTATTTAGTTTCTGTCAAGTTTGTATGAGGTGTGTTTCGATGACTAGCAAGGTAAAAATGACTGTTATCTGACTGGAGTCTGGTGGCTTTATTAAGGAGAGCATATTCATTGTATTTTTGGTTTGTTAATACATTTTTATAATTATCCAAATTCCTTTTGATAATATTATCGTATATTTCCTTTAACTCGCGTCACATAGCATTGCGGCGGTAAAGTAGCGCATGCACCCGGATGTCATGTTTCCATCACTGCCGAGAAGATAACCGTTACTTCTGAGTCATTTGTTCCGGCAACGAATGCTGTTTGTAACCTTTTCCACTCCAGACAAAAGCCAGATGTTAGTGGGTGTTGTTAGTTTTTTTTTGTCCAGTGGGAAAAGAGGCTTTAGAAATGTAACTGTCCCTGCTTCTCAATCCTCCTTTCCTTTGATCACTTACAGGGAATTAATATAGAAACGGCACTTTCAACCAAGCAATTTATGGCAGTTCATGTGTGCTGAAGTTCTACAACCCATTCCTAATTCATTAGAAACAATAATTCAGATTCGGAGCATATCAGAATCAGCTTTGATTTGAGACGTTATGATTTTTATATAATATAATATGATATTTATATATTTATAAGCTGATACATATATAAAAATCATAACGTTTCCTTGTGAAATATCCATTTTTAATGCTACATATTGTATTTTCAATCTCCAGCAGAGCAGTGGTTTTATTAGCTACTTGTGCAGAACCAGCAAGATAAACTGCTGTTTTTATTTTGGGCTACTGCCACTGTACGTTGTGATGTTTTGGCCGTGCTTTAGACAACGGTTAAGTTTAATAATGACCCAAATAAATTAACACGGTCAATAATTGTATCTGTACATTGTGTGATACAGACATCAGCTGGTGCACGTCAAAAGCAGTTAATTACACACAGTGTATCGTCAACCACCTGGAGAAAAATCAACTTATGTCTAACTGATAATCTATATATTTAACAAGACTCCATCCACCACACACATCTCAGCCCACCTCTGTTTCCATCCCTGTGTTTCTGTTGATCCACTGGATATCATCTCAAGGTCTGTGAGTGAGGATTATGTGACTGCGGTGAAATGCCAAGGCTAGTGTTGGACGACCGCCCCCGTCCACGCTGCCTCGGAAAAGATATCGATCCTATGTGTTGCTTTGGACCATGCCCCCCCCCCCTTCAGATTGCTTTTCTTGATCATATTTCTTTTTCCACACCATATTGTGTACTCACACTCTATGCCCACTGATGGAGCTCATATTGGACAGGTTCAATAAACTATGACGAGGCACTACAGGAGTAAAATAGGCTCAGATACGTTTTTCTCACGTTATCCTCTAACACGTTCTCATCACATACTGACGTTTGGTCAGGACTCTTGGTGACACTGGGTAGCCCAGCGAGTCAAACTCTTAACGTTGTGAATTCAAACAAAAACACTTGCTTAGGTTTAGCAACAAAACCACTTGGGTTTAGGAAAAACATCATGGTAGGGTTTAAAATAAGTACGTAAACTAAGTAAAATGTAACAAGGTAACATAAGGACAGAAAACATAACTTCAAAATAACGTTGGGACACAAACGGCGGTCTCCTGGTAGAAAGTCCTGCTTTTGTTTGACTCATCCACCTCCAATTCCTCCTGTACAGAGTAGGTTTCTTCGGTCTTTATACTATGTTCACACTTCCAGAGCATTTTCTCTGAGTATCTAATAATGAGGCTGATGGTTTTACATTATAGTTGCATGAAAGCCCCTGCATCCAACTTCATCCAGGATTCAGCTTGTCCTCCTGCTAACTCACAAACCAGAGGTGAGCTTCCTCTCGAAGGCCTTGGCCAAGCGATCTTCCCAGGGATCGATTACTTCCACTATGACTCCCTGTCTTGCAACACCCCCTAGTTTTCGTCATCTTGAAATTGTCTTCCAAGGACCTGAATGGCAGTCGCAGCCAGCTCAGACTCCTCGGCTGCCAAAGGCAATTTTTCAGGTGAGAATCTATTTTCCTCTCCAAGGCCCTCAACTGTCGAGACCCGCACCCACGTACACCAGCGGGGACACATGATTCTGGGCCGAATGCCATTCTGGTAAAGCCATGCTTTAAACCAGTGGTTCTCAACTGGTCTGGCTGCGGGACCCACCATCACCCCTTAATGGCAAGCCGCGACCCAAATTTTCAACTTCTCAAATGTATTTAATGAAAAGATGGTGCAGTTTGAACCTGAGCTGAAAATATCCTCTGCAGTCGTAGTAGTAGGGAGCTCTCTTGTGCAGAGAAATTGTTCCTGTTAGTCCCCGTCCCACACATATTTCACGTAAACCAGTAAAACTGCTTTGTTTGTTACGTCTGTAGATTCGTCCATTTGTAATGCAAAATGCACTTGCCTTATATCGAGCTTTGGTCTGTTGTTTGATGTCATCCGACATGTCTTCAATTCACCTACTTATAGTGTCATTTGACAGAGGTTTAGTTTTCAGTTTATCCGCTATGGATTGATCCAACAAATACCACTTCAGTTTTGGCTGAAATTACGGCTTCATGCTTTCTTGTGCCAGAACCTCTTTTGCCCTCTTTTGTCCTCAATGTAAGAAAATCTATACCTCATGTAGTCGGTGTCACTTGCATTTCACTTAATTAGCATATGAAAACAAACTTTGTGGGTGTTCTTCTTTGTGAAATGGCGGGTGCGTATTAGCATTACAAGGCATTAATGCCAAATACTGTTAAGGAGTGTGAATAACTCCGCTGCATAAAAAAAATTCCCTTCAAAAAAAAAAGCACAAAATTTATTTTTTTATTTTAATTTTTTTCAGGCAAAGGTCCGCGACCCACCAGTTGAGAATCGCTGCTTTAAACCATTTAGCAATTCTGACTAGTCCACTGCTCACAGGCAAATCAATGCAGTTGGAATAGTGTTGATGAGGTGTCCCTCAGGGTACTTTCAAACGTCTTGATGGTAGGGGTGGTAGAATACAAGGAGAAAGTCCGAACAGCAGAGTTGTGAGTGCAACATGACTGGAATTAGAGCTGTGGAAATGGACATTAAACAGGATTTACCATGTCAGCCATTATAGTACATTTGAAATTATTTGTATATCACCTTTAATTTGGGGATTATGGATAGATACTATTAGAGATGAGTCTCCTGCTTGTGTAGGCTCTGTCCACTCTGTGTCTCTCACTGCTCTCTCTCCTGCTGTATACCTGGTGTGTGTTGGTCCAGGCAATAGGAAGAGGGGCAGGTGGTTAGCTAATAGCTGACTGAGGTGTTTCCTGCAGACCCTGCTGTCATTCAAACAAGACCCAACAGGTCGAAGTGTGGGCCAGGCAGCTGCAGATGTGTAGTGGAAGGTCAGCTCTCACACCAAGTCACGGACGATTAGGTTTCTTGGACAAGGCTGGCTTTGAGCTGGGCGCTCGGCTGGGTGCTCGTCCAGGTCATAGTTGTCTTCTGTGGACATAAGTTTTAGATTGGTTTGGGATCTCTCATTGTTTCTTTTACTTCCTGACAGTCTGCATGCATGGTGCTGCTGCTAAATTTAACCTTTTTGCAAGTCCTGTGAAATAAGAAAAGATGAGATTTATGGCTGTTTAAACACTGCTGCATGTATTTGTCTGCAGGATTCCCTTCACAATAGTGAAAAATATAGACTTTCAGCTTCAGTGTGTTGATTGTCATAACATCCTTTTTTTTTAATGCTGGGTTTATGCTTGCCACAATGTTCCCGCCGCAAACTCAGAATGACATCATCACATAAATTGAGCCAAGCTTGAAGGCTCTACAAGTTGAGCCCAGTTCACAGTTCATCTGGTTTGCAGAAACTGAGGTATGCTGTACATGTCTAGAAAGTAATGGAGCACAAACAAAAGTGCTTTCTGCTGCTGAGCTGTAAAGTGCTGGTTGAAAAGACACTTTTGGAATGGCAAGTGTGTTCATCTTCCAAGAGGAAGGCTGTATGTGAGAAAGTATTAGTTAAATATTCTTTTCCAGTTTTCAGCTCCATTAAAAGATCAGTGATTGAAAGAATTTTGAAAAATCAGTGTTGATTTTTGGTGAAACATTTAAACTCTATAGTAAATAAGGTCTGTTTGGTACCTAAAATGTGCTGTGACTCTTAGGTTAATTTTCACATTTATGGACTCCAAATTAGTTATTTTGAAAAATACTCAAGTCTTGAAAGTTGTAGACACAAGGTACTACATATAGCAAGTATTGGGATGAAGATGAAGCGAGCTATGTTGCAGGTACCTTGCATAATCTGTATAGAAGAAGTGGATTTAGTGACTGTGACATCATTTATTGGTTTGTTGACTGCGGTTTTGAAGCCTAGAGTTCAGCATTTTGGCTGTTGCCATTTTTTGTGTTTTTGCTGTCACCACCTTGTTTGCCATGGTAACCTCGCCCTAAAGCATACCCTGCTATTGTTTTCTAAATAGGACCATAATTTACTAAATGAACATCATGCCGTATTGAAGAAGACTTGAAACTAGCGATTGAGGCCATAAACTCATGCTTACAATGTTTACTGAGGTAATAAATCAAGAGAGAAGTATGGACGTTTATCGATAGACTTCTATTAAATCGGACATCCTTTTATAACCAGAGGAGTCGCTCCCCTGATGGCCATTAGGAAGAATGCAAGTTTAAGGCTCTTCTGCATTGGCTTCACTTTTCAAACCCGGAGGTTACTGCCTGGTTCCATGTCTGAAAATTTACAATTTACAGCCCAGTAAAATAAGAAAATTGTACACCCTTCTCACGATAAGACTTAGATGGTAACCCAAGAAGCATAAAGCCAGAAAGCCAACTGCAATATTGCCATCTGCCTGTCCTGCCAGACTAGGCGAGTATCCTGATTTGGAGCTTGGTTGGGGTTTGGCATTTTGGGGAGGGGGGTACGCTACACTGACCACTAGTGTGGGGAGGGGGGGGGGGGGGGGGGGGGGGCAGGGCAGTGAAGGGAGAAGCTACCCTGAAGAGAGGTGAGAACGGGGGTGGGGGGGGGGCTACAATTGTTTTGTCGAGAATTCCTCAAGCACAACTACAAAGATGTCGCAGGGGCCAAAAGCGCTTTTGAAAGTCTCAAAAAGAAAATGATTGTTGGATAAACCGTCCCCGATTCGGCACTTTCTCACCACCGCCGGGGGAGGACGACCTTTGCCCTCCGGTATCAAAGTACAGGGTGACGCCACAGCAGCCACCCAGCCAGCCAGAGCCGGCCCTCTCTCCGACTGCGCCCCCACCGCAACCACCACCACCACCACCACCACCCGGGCTCACACACTCAAATTTCACCCCCACTGCTCTGCCCCACTCAACCGCAAGAAAAAGCCCCAAAATTCATGTCTCTCTCTTTGGTCTCTCCCGAGCCGTCCCTGTGGCTCAGGAGTCAAGAATTCAATTAGTTAAAAAAAGAGAAGAAAAGAGCGAGGCTGCAACAATGCAGCGATAAGGGGGCAGAATGTGCGTTCCCACACGTTAAATACAGGGCGCTTTCCCTGGGGCCCACAGAGCCAGAGGACCCGCACCGCAGGAGGCGAGAATAATCACAGCTCCCTCTGAACCCCCTCATTACACACTCACACACACACACACACACACACACACACACACACACACACACACACACACACACACACACGCACACCTTACATTCCTCACACACACAGATAGCTTCATGTGGACACGTATTACAGGCAGACATTCCCTTCGAAGAGAGACACACCTCGCAGACTCCCCACACTTACTGCATACATAAACACACGCTGAGAGAAACTTCAAGCACGCAAATTCACACCACACACACACACACACACACACACCACATAAAGACCTCTCATTACGTGCTGGCCTCATACAGGTGTTCTCAGGTCTCAAGTTTGCCAGGGAAGAGTGTTTTCACGCCAGACACACTCATGCCTCTTGTTAGACACGATAAAAAACACAAACAATGGTCCAAGTCTGGGACAAAACAACTCATACATGCAGCTTAATGAATGATATAAATGTAGTTTTGTCTTGGAAGTGTACATGTATAGCATATCATACAAAAATAAACAAGACAGGTGAGTTCTTAGCTTGTTAAACTTCTATAATGACCAAGTAACGCCTACTGTTTGTTTCTGTTCATTTCAGGAACAAGTATAATTTTCCTAAACAAGCAATGCATAGACTCATAGAAAAAAGTAATCATCATTTATGACTAGGGATGCACCAATGACTAACTCAAAGTGCTGGGGGTATGGGTGTCAATGAGGCCGATCCATTCAATTAAATTCTATGTTTTTATATTATGTACAACACATACTGGAATTTTGATCCCTGCCCAGGTTTTAACTGATTTGTTGCTGGATTAAAAAAACACAAAAATTGCCAACACTTGAATTGTTTACTTTAAAGATTTGTTGGGTGTTTTAATTTTCATAATATATGATGATTCATATGTACTTATTTGTAACATTTTGTTTAACAAAGTTAGCAAAGTGATTTTTAAGTCAAGCCTGATGTTGCCTTACACATAAAATAATGACCCCCAGTCACTTCCACACAGTGAAGCAGGCAGCTTATTGATCAAACACCGGTATCGGATCGGCTCTCGGTATCGGCAGATACCTAAAGTCCAGGTGGAGGTATCGTAACAAAAGAAAAAGTCGGATCAGTGCATCCCTGCTTATGACCCACTGTGTGTGGTGGTGTCTGTATCGGCAGAGACGCTACAGTCTACCAGGAGTTTTTTTTTCTGTTTTGCTGTCTTCTGGATGTTTCTGGGCCTCCACCAGGCGCCAGATCGTAAGCGGGCATCTGAGAGGAAGCTTTGAAAACGGCGAACACAGGTGTTTAAAAAATCCCAACCCACAAATCACACTCATTGTGCCTTTAAAGTTAGTTTAGTTACACTTGTATTATAATATTCTCCAGTATTGCTCATTTGATCAATTTAATAGAACTTTGGTAGATCAATTAAAAATGGATCAATTAATCTGCTGATGAGGGGTTTTTTGGGATGTTTTGTCCCCAGGACTGGGTGAAATGGTTGAAAACAATTAATCAATCAGTTCATTGATAATCAGTTAATCATTTCAGTCATTCACAACATTTTATCACTGTAAAAATTGTTGTGCTTTTGACTGATGGTAGAAAAAAAACAAAAATGTAAAGACATTTTGGACTACATTATTCACTGATTAATCAACAGTTACATTAATGGACGGATTAAATGAAACAAACATTAGCAAAACAAGCTTGATATATAATTCATATATAAAAAAGTATGCAAAATTATATAAAATAACCAAATTCTCAATGCAAGAAACTGCTGTCATTCATTCCATGCAACATACCATAATGTAGTTGTAAGCAGATAGAGGTGTTTATTAATATATTAACTATAACACATAGTGGATGCTGCTAACAGATAAAATAATTTTTTTAGGAGCAGTTATACTTGTTAATAAATGCTTTACGTTAACATTCCTTATAACTTCCTTATAAAAAGTGTATTATGAACAATTCATTCATAGTTATTTTCCATTTGCTTAGTATATTTAGTTGTTTAGAGAAATCACTGTTCCTAAAGTGTTAAAGTATACATGTGTGTGGTGATCCGGGCAGCGAGGAGCCCTAACAGCGTGGGAGTGTGCGCTGTGTACCGGTGGCGGTGTTATTCATACAGCACATTATCCTAATGAGCGTCACTCCCACCACATTTTGAGCAGGAGAAAGCTCTGTGATCACTGAAGCCCTGCTTCTAGTGGATCCCAATATAAAAGTTGTCGGTCGCGCTCCTCGCTGACCCCGGCCATACAAACACTTGCCACGGAGACCTCCTTTCACTGACTCGAAACCAGAATGTCACAGAGTGATTGTGACTTTAACTTGTGTGGTTTTCTCATTTGTTTCTCAACAAATCCTTCTACAGCGTCCATTCATTGAGTTGCTCGTTCTAAAGAAGTCCAAATAGTTTTGCTGGGCTCTGGTCCTCATAGATGTAGCTCAGTGCGGTGAAGTGTGTTTCCTCCTGATGAAGGCCTTTGCTCATTTCTAAGTATCCATTAATTAGTAAACATTATTCCATCAATCAATCAAAGTATCCGTGAATCATCATATAGTTAAGGACTTAAAATTAATAATTTATTTATTTCTCATTGGGTTGACAAACTGTATTTCAGCCTCTCATCGTGTGGTACACACGAGTCAAGAAGTTTTAAGGTTGTGTGTGTGTGTGTGTGTGGGGGGGGGGGGGGGGGCAAAGTAAAAACTCAAAATAAGTTACGATTTAAAATATAATATAAATGGTTTCACTGTCCATGATTATATTTTGCCACATGCTACTATGCAGAAGTCGTGAGGATTACACTTTGACCAGTCCCATTAATAATTCTCTAATATCATTTTGTCATTACATCACAGAATTCAGTCATGACTCGTCAAAAAAAGATGTGTGATTACATCATGCTACATTTACAGTACCGTATCCCGTAAATGTTGCTCATGGCAACAGCGAGAGCTTGTGTTATATATACAACGCTTAAGGGGACGGCTAGCGAACATTAGCGTGTTGTTGTGTCTGGTGTGTGTGTGTGTGTGTGTGTGTGTGTGTGTGTGTGTGTGTGTGTGTGTGTGTGTGTGTGTGTGTGTGTGTGTGTGTGTGTGTGTGTGTGTGTGTGTGTGTGTGGGGACGGTTGTGCGGGGTCCCAGTCTGTTCCAGCCGGGTGAACAGAGTCGAGGGGCCGGCTGAGGAATGTCCCGGTGACCCTACACACAGGAGACACAAACAGAAGCCAAAAGGGCCACGGGGGTGGGGTGGGATGGGACAACAGTGTCCAGGCATAGATGTGTGTGTGTGTGTGTGTGTGTGTGTGTGTGTGTGTGTGTGTGTGTGTGTGTGTGTGTGTGTCCATGCGTAACAGTGTGAATTTGTGAGAGAAAGTGCATGTTTGTGTGCATGCATATGTTTGCCCATGCATATCGGTGTGTAAGAAAGGGCTAGAGGGGGCAAGGGAGAGGAGTCTGGGAGTGAAAGAAAGAAAGAAAGCTAGAGAGAGAGAGAGAGTGTGTGTGTGTCAGCGGGGGTCAGCTCTTGCACCCTTTGGCCATTGTCTCCCTCCCTGACCGATATAAAAGCATCATAACCCTTTGAGCTCAGACATATTTAGAAAGCAGATAAAAGCACTTTTTACAAACTAGATACACGTCGGGCACAAAGCCCGGGGTCAAGCGCAACAAATTAACAACCCTCTTTCTGACGGGAGGTGGGGGATTGGGGGGCGGAATGGGGGGGACGAGCTGACGGGGTAAAGCTAAACCGCCCCTGGAGTCCATAGCAAAATGCCTCCACATTCCCAGCGCCGGGATGTGGCCTGTTCTCTTGCATTCATGTGTAATTGGTCCTCTGGGCAGAGGCTGAGATAAATGCTGACTTACTTTTGTGTGTTTGCATTATGTCCTCTTAATAGAAGACTTGTTTGGAATTCCCTAATTTCAACAAAAGTCAAGACGGCCATTATGGAAGAATTCAAATAATTTGTCACTCAGGGTCACAGGCGCCATCACAGCCAGTTTGTACACATTGAAGTCCCATACTTTTGAACTGTTGCGCTGTTTAGGTAAACTTTTAGATTTGGAAAAATATAGGGCATATTATACCAAGAGCAGAACTGTACAGTTACACCAGCTCAAAGTGAACATTACAGCTACGGCCACGTAAACACGGTAATTAATGGGTTTCTCTTTTTTCCCCTCTTTAGCAGCGTTCCATCTCACGTTGACACAATAAGTTAATTTGTTTGACTAAGTAATCCATCAATCAAAAAAAATTTGATTCAGGTAAAAATGCAAAGCATTTACTGGTTTGAGTTGTTGCATCATGATAGAGTAAAAGGACTAAGGTTTTGTTGGTCTCACACATCAAGCATTTTCCAGTTTGCAAATTCTAACCTTTCATATATTAAATGATTAACCAATCAATTGATGGAAAAATGCCATCATCGGGCCAGATGTGTCATCTCCTACCATCACTCCAATTATGTGTTTCAATAGAGCCAAACACACAATGCTGTAGTTCTCCTTGATGTTTTCCTGTTATATTACCAAACTATTGCATCAGTGTAAAATGGCATTCAACAGTCATAAACTACCTACTAAGCAAGGCTATGAAATGTTACCTCACCCGGTCTAAGACGGCTGACAATCTGACTTTAGCGCTTTTAAGCCAGACGTGTGTGTTCGGTCTTATTCACTAGATTCTCAAAAAAACAAGAGAAAACACTAAATCCGTCAGCATGTTAGCATGCCGTTCACTCCCGAGTATGTGACCACTTTGTAACCGGTACTGACAACATCATCAGCACTTTATTAATATCACAGAAAATAGGATTACGTGCCCTTTAGGATGCCCTTCCAGTGGAGAAAATGTGTTGAAGTGCCGTCGAGGATTCCCTTCCAATGGAGGAACTATGATGGAGTGCCCTCTAGGATTCCCATCCAGTGGAGAAAGCGTGATGTAATGCCCTTTAGGATTTACTTCCAGTGGATAAAATGTGACAAAGTGCCCACTAGGATGCCCTTTCACTGGAGAAATGTGATGAAGTGCCCTCTAAGATGTCCTTCCAGTGGAGAAAACGTGACAAAGTGCCGTCTAGGATGTCCTTCCAGTGGTGCCATTTTTCAATTTTGTCACCCCTGTCACAGGTGGCAATGGCTGGGGGTGTTTGATCTGTAACCCTTGCTTGTCTCCGACTATGGCTGTTTAAAGTAGAGATAGCGTGTTTGTCGCATTTGGGGATATTGTCATAGCAGCGGCGCTAATCATTTAGCTGCAGCGCTGCACCGCTGTATGCAGGGGAGACTCCGGAGCCATAGTACTGATTGCGTTCGCAATCTAATATTACTAAATTGCACACCCCTACCTAGCAATCTAACAATTTTTTTTGTAGCAGCTTAAAGTCCTACACACTTGTTGATCAATACATGTATGGAGGGGCTTCATATTGTTGGTGTGTGCTGAGCTGGGATCAGTGAACGCTGACAGTCTGGACAGCAGCAGTGTGTTGGTGGTGGTCTTGGAAAGCGGGGCGCTCCCTGTGCGGTCAGCGTGTTGATTTGGAGCTAACAATGTTGGTACTGTTGGACTCAACTCCCAGCAGGTGCTCTCACACTTTGTATGCGCCTCTGTGTGTGTTATTGCTGCTGAGTGTGTGTTTGCGCGCATGACAGTGTTGTGAACGTGTGTAGATGTGTCTCCCTCCCTTCATTTCTGTGATTTTTGCTCGTGTGTGTGTGCGTGTGCGTGTGCGTGTGTGTGTGAGGCTGGGTTCCCACTGAGGACTCCCTTAGTCTGTGTGACCCTGCCACACAGGCCCTTAGATAATACAGCCAGCTGATGAGGTTACCCAAACGGCAGCAGAGGCCCAGCATGCTGCTAATGATGAGAGGAGGAGTAAGGGGGGAGGCACACATCGGGACCCTGTTTGGTCAGAGATATGAATGTGTGTGTGTGCGCGCTTGTGTGTGTTTAGGGGGGACACTTGCCCCACATTAGGCGAGTGAGGCTCTGACCTTAGCAGCTATAATATCAGTGCAAGCTCTGACCCCAGATCAGGCCTGGTTGGCCCTTCAGCGGGCCGAGAGAGCTTGGGGAGACAAGGGGGGAGTAGTACTTTCATTGTATGGCCGATGTCCTCTGTCCTGCCTCTGCCAGCGCCACGACCCAGTGAGGAGTGAGTAATGTGAGTAATGGAGAGTAATAGGGTCCAGATAGTGAGTGTGACCGTAACCCTATTGTATCCTGTGTCAGCGGGGTCAGAGGTCACCCACCGCGCATACTGGTCCCGGCCCCACCCGACCCATTTGGGTCATAAATGAGTTTACCCAACACTAATCACCGAGGAACTGCCGATGGGCTGCACTGCTTAATGGGCCTGACAGCTGCCTGTATGCCGCACTTAGACCCCCCTCCAACCACGTCCTGCCACCCCTTCAACCCCCACAACATATCCCACTTCTCACCACTCCCCTTGGCAGTGTATGTTTTGATGCCAACAGCGTCATGTTTGCTACAGTATGGACCGCAGCATAGCCTTTTTACGTCCTTTTAGAAAAGTGATTTGGGAGCCCTGTGGGATGAGCGCTGGCCTGGGACCTTTGTTGCCTCTCGTTTCTCCATCTCTCTCTCTCTTTCTTGCCTTGTTTCCTGTTAGTTCTACTGTCCACCGAAATGCTACGTTAACTGCAGAATAATAGAGCGCTGCAGGGATTGTGTATTTTTAAAGGCCAACCAAAGAAGTTAGCATTATACTGGTTCCCTTGACAAAAAGCCAATGGGGTTTTCTATTGGAAAAGTAGTCTCATTTAGCCACTAGTTAGCAACCTTTTTTAAGACACGTAAAAGCTTAATGAGTGGGATATTTACTGATATATTTTGTGTCGTAAAAATAAACTTTAATATCTCTTCAGCTTGTGTTAACCACAGACCTTATTTTAGGCATCTTAAAAAATATACAAACATTCAAAAAAAGCATTGACTTTGGGATGAGGGAACCGGATGTGCAAAAATCCTAACTCATAGTTTTAGGTTTTAGGACTCATTCCCAGAGCGATCTCTTGATGCAATATCCATAACTCAATTCACATTTAGTTTCATAAATAGAGGCTTTGCAATAGATAATGTATTTGTATGATTACTATAAAGATAACTTTATCTAAATGCACTATTGATTGACTTTTCAATCCTTGCATCTTTTAGTAAAGTAAAGCTAATATGAATTACAAATTCAATGATTTTATGCAGCTAGTTGATGTCAGCAGATCTTCCTTTTTAGGCAAAACCTCATCAATGCATCAGTGCCCTGGTGGATTTAAAGTTGACATTTAGTTTGAGATTGAAATTGAAACTTTTTCATAGATGAAGAATAAACTCTGAAGCCTTATTGATTATTGGTCGCTAGAATCATTTCTCTTGCCTGTGCAGGCCATGACAAGACCCCTTCCTCACACAGCTGATATAAGTAGGGGTGCAAGTATGCATCTGCGATATAAATCAGAAATTCTTCACATCAATTCTAAGTAAGGTCCTTTCCATAATGTTGTCAGACACTTGTGATAATAGCCTGTCGGTGCAAAAACAAGCACCATTAGTTGACATGCATTGACGGTGAGGAGTTGCTTGATATTATTACTTTGCAGCCCATTTTTTCAGCGTGTTCCCTCAATACTGGACCAATTTAAAAAGTTAGTTAAAAAGTCTAAAAAGGCTTGGGAAAATAGGGTTCAGGATGAAAAATAAGTAAGTTACCCTTTAAGACCACGCTTTGTATGGGGTGAGTACCAAACACCATCTACTGGTTCACAGCTGAGTACCTAACTCAAGACATAATGTGGACCCCTGAATATTTAAGGCTTCTTTAGTAATTGTCTTGTATGAACAGCCAGTATGGACAGGAGGAACAATTACAGCAACCAACAACTCTTTTATCGTACGTATGGCCAGGTGACTATTGTATTAAGATAGAGTTGAAAAATAAGACGTTTCAGCAGCACGAGGAGGCTTTTTGTAATTGTTATCAATAAGGGTGGAGCATTTTTTTCTGCGCTGCTTTTGAGTTGCTGAGCTCCTAGCGTTTTCTTGCTCTATGTGCCTCGCGTTTTTGCCATAGACCGTTTATAAGAAATGGACGTAGACATTGTGATGTCACTCATTGGTTTGTGGACTGCTGTTTTGAAGCCTCAAGTTTGGTGATTCAGCCGTCACCATATTGGATTACGGCTGTCGTGATTTTGCTTTTTTTTGCAGCCAATGAACAGAAGTTACCATATTTAGAATGTGAAGGAGTGACGTGTACAAGTCTGGTAGCGGCAACGACCTGTCAATCACAGTAAGCGCGGCCCTAAAGCATAAACTGCTTTATGGTCTATTTTACTCTAAATGGACTATAATTTACTAAATGAATCATGCTGTATTGAAGAAGACTTGAAACTAGCGATTGAGACCTTAAACTCGTGTGTGATAAATCTCACTGGATACCCGGAGCTATATGACTTTACCAACCGTAGTTATCATGATCTGAACCGAAAACACAGGTCTGGGGGCAAATTTTTCCCGTACTTGATGTTTCTGGGAAGTTGTTTTTATTCATTTAAACTGTACCTATTGTAACTATTACGTAGTGTACAGTTTTTGGTTAGCATACATTGGTAAATGCCTAACCAACAATGATAATTTAAAAAAAGACACAGCATACTGCAACAATGCATGTCTGTTCGGGCAGCAAAAAGGCAGTACGGTATGACTGTCCTTCCTGAACAGGGCCTCACAGTGTCTAAATATTATATATAAAAATAGTGCTTATTTTTCGTCAGCCAAGATATGTATGCAGGCCCATCCTCTGGGCAATTAAAAGCACACTGCTGGTGAGAGCTACATTTCACATTCTGATGAGGTCAATTACCATCATCACTGTGGTGCTCTAAACAAAATGTTTTTTGTATTATCACTACTGTATAAACTTTGTTTTAGGATGAGAAAGAGAATGTGATGACGTGACAGCAGCACTGGTCGTGTTGTCTGAACGAAGGCACAGGCTCGGGTCACATTCTGACAGTGTTCCTGACCTATGGCCTTACCACAGCTGGAGCTAATAGCTTCCTTCCCTTCACTGTGGTTAACAGGCAAGGAGTTAACCTTGGGGTCAACATAAATGTGGTTCCTGCTTTGAATATACATACAGTTCACACCCTGAAACAATCTCTGGGATTTTGTTATACATATCTTCATAAGGCCATCGGGTTAATGTGCAAGCTGCAAATGACTTGTTAGAAATGTTACGTCCTCAAGAATAATAGGTTTGGGCTCTTTAGAAATCATCTTTAATCATGTTTTATACCTCAGTTCATTCATTTACAGAATGATCATCATTGGGTTTCAGGTTTATTTATTATAAAATTATTAGGGCTGGGCAAGTTAACGCGTTATTATCACATTAACTAATTAACGCAGACAATTATTTTATTTTTGAAATTATTATTATTTTGAAAGTCTGTTAGAGCGCGTGGGAGAAGTATAGATAAACAAAGGCAAGACAAGCTAACAAATGCCACAGAGAAGTGGATAGCTACAAACTGCAGGCCGATTAGTATTGTGGAAGATGTCGGTCTGAGGAGCGTTCTTAGGATTGCAACGAATGATGGCACGTATGAGCCTCCCTCAAGACGCACCATCACAAGAAGAATACAGGAGTTGTATACAAAAGCAACGGCGTTACAACGTGCACCAACTGTTGCTCTCACTGGAGACTACTGGACATCGCTGGGTAACCATAATTACCTCGGAGTTACACTGCATTATATTGATGAACAGTGGGAGCTGCATTCACATGCTCTGACTGTCATGAAAACAGAAGACAGACATTTTGCTGAAACGTGCGCAGAACATTTTATTCATGTTGCACAGCAGTGGAACGTTTCAAATAAAGTCAGCACACTTAGCACAGATAGTGCAAGAAATATAACTGCTACTGTGTAAAGGGAATACTGCTGTTAAAAAGCACCTTATTTGTTTAAAGTCTTTGCAAACCAAATGTTATTGCACTTTTGGTCATATAGCAGCACTTTTAAAATAAAAGTGCGCAATACACTACTTTTTAATTCATTATTACAATTTTGCGCATAACATTATGATTAATTGCAGAAAATCATGCGATTAATCACGATTCAAAATTGTAATCGTTGCCCAGCACTAAAAATTACAAATGTAGTCAGGTTAAGTTGAAGTTTCACAGAATTTTAGTCAAGTGACTGTCTCAGCCAAATCAATCATGGCTTCCTAGTTGCGCTGAGGAGCTCAGAATGTAATGCTTTTTACAGGATCTGGTTAAAGCAAATACATTTATTTGGGGCAAAATTTTAGATGAGGAATGAAGAAAACAATGTTTTTGATGAAATTTCACAATTTTAGGATTTATTTCGGTTGCGTTTTCTGATGGATGCGTTGGTCACACATGATGGGTTCAAGGACCGTCAAAAAGATAAAATCTGACAATTATGACCATTTTACAGCTTCTGGCTATGATAAACATTGTAGTTTTGACAATTGTTTAAAGAAAACATACTTTTCCATGGGTGGGTGTTGGGGTTCAGAGAGTTATTTATGAATTAACTGCTGACTGCTGAACACAGAGCATCGAGGAGAGGTTGTATGTAGAGGTTGTAAAAGTGTGAATAGTTTAATGTGTCCTTCTGTGTGAACTGTTTTCGTAAAGAATAAGTACAGAACCATGTTTGTATTTCAAATTCCAAAGTCTTTGAATTGACGCCCGTAACTTTAGAGCCCTCCTTTTGGCTTACCAGAACATAGGGTCTAAATATCGGCCTGGCAGCGCCGTTCATGCTGGAAGCGACAAGTTACTATGTTCAAGCTTCAGAGGTGTCTGTGTTTAAAGACTGCAGTCAGAGCCGCCCAACCTCCTGCAAGAATTCAACAGATATCTATCTCCGTAGAAATCTCCCCTCTCCATCCGCTTCATGATTCCAAAGAAATGGAGTTTATTTTACCCTCTCTGCTTCCGTCTCTTCCATCTACAGTATTCGTCATCCAGCCAACAGCATTTGTCAGTAACTATCTCCGTGTGTAAAAGGTGGGCCCTCCCCCCTGTCCGTCAACCCTGTAGGAGGTCGCTAAGCCCTGAGACTCGGGCCCGGCCCAACAGAAGCCCCCCTACCACCAGCACCCCTGGCCACCACCCCACCCTCTACATAGCTTCTAACACCCCAACACACCCCATCAGCCCCACTCCCACAGCGCTCCTCCCCTCTCCTTTCACTGCTCCCCCACCTCTCCACATGCGTGGTATTCACCGTGCATACCTAGGCTGCTAATTCCAACCTGCCACTCCAATCAAAGGATCACGACTGTTGTAGTTTTCTTCTCTTTTCTTCTGCTGGGAAACAATGTTTGGTGGATGGAGGCAGGGACTAGTGTGTGTGTGTGTGTGTGTGTGTGTGTGTGTGTGTGTGTGTCACAAGCAAGGAGAACCGTTCTTTGTGTTAAACCCAAGACTGGGTCCTACAAGTCCTACATGGCAGTGTGTGCATGCTGTCTCCTCTGCATGCCACCACTGAAGTGCACTTTCATGGGAAGAGTTGACAACAGCGACAGATGTGACTAAAAGTGTCGCCCTCCTAATTGATGATATAAAAATCAGCTTTTCCCTTTTTGTACAACGTTAATTGTTGGTAAATCAAGTCAATAAATGTAGTCAAGACCACTTAAACCGAGACCAAGCCATGGCCGAGATCAGAGTGTATCGAGACCGAGATAAGAGCAAGACTTTGAGGTGTTAAGACCGATGCGAGTCCCACACTGCATGACACACTTACAATATTACACAATCACAGCTAAATCAGACAGTACACAGGCAGTTTAGTGATACAGCCCCGCACCTGTGGTCTTGAAATAAAATCCAGAGTCCTCTTTGTCAGAGGCCAAGACATGACCAAGTATAAATGTGGCCGATTCCAAGACGAGACCTTCAAAAACTGGTCTTGAGATCGGTCTCGAGATCAAGAGAGACCCTTGAGTACTACAACACCAATTAGTGAAAAAGTGTGACTTGTAAAAATAAGCATGAATAAATTCAACATATCTGAAACTGTTAGTGGTTGGGTAACGCTACTTTTAAAAGTAACTTATTACATTACGTTACTGGCATAACAAACTACATACTACAGGGAGGTGAAGCATCCAGCCATCTTTGAGCTGGATGTCATTTTTTTTGTTTTTTTGCACCTAATGATACATATTTTCATCAAAAAAATAAGTGACAAATAAATAAAAAAATGAAAATAATGGTTAGTTGCATCAGTTTGAATTCAGCTGGTATTAAGTGGTTTGTGTGAGACTATTCATGCTCTCTCTCTCTCTCTCTCTCTCTCTCTCTCTCTCTCTCTCTCTCTCTCTCTCTAGATCCTTTGTAACGGGCACTGCATGCTGCGAGAACTTCTCCCCTCTTCGCGTCTGGGATGTTGAACGGTAAGTGGAGAAGCTGCTCTGACATGCTACAGCATTGCTGTAACTTGCAACACGACAGATGTTTAATCATCCCACACAAGTCTCCTGCTGAATGATACATGCATCATAAAAAGAATTGCGACTGTGAACCATGGTTGTTGTGAGTTGCACAGCCCAGGCCCTTTAGTAGAATCACCTGAAAGGGTTCCAGGTGGAACCTTTATAAAAAGTCCTACTAATAGGGTTTTCCTATGGGGACAATCTGAAGAACCTTGTATTGTTCTAGTTAGCAGCTTTATTTCTAAGAATGATGAATGAACGCTGGTTTGAGGCAGTTAATATTACAGTTTAAAGACCAGCCCACCCTCCTCTTGAAGAACTGATAAAGTCTTTGCTGGTTAGACCCAACATCATTCAACTGATATTGTATCTATATCGATATTATATCTCAATATATATTATTTTTACACAAGGTGTAATTTTGATCATTGCTCAGATATGTCTTTTTTTATCCGGTCCATTCTTAAAACAACCGAAGTGTCAATAGCAACTGAGCTATTCTGATACATTTATCATCTTTGACATTAGTAACATGCACATGCACGAGTTGAGATATTGTGGTATTGAGGCATTGGAGGGCATTTTATCATGGACATTATATATAGTGTAAATTAAACACAGATTTGTCCAACTGATTAGTTTGTGAATGTCATCCATCACTGTCTCATTGAAATCCTGGAAGTAGCAGCCTGACACACAAACAGGTGAGAGTTGATGTCACAGTGAAAATATCAGGCTATGCACTTTCTGTCACTGCCTCACCTTGCTGGCTTCCTTGTAGACTTCCTCTTCCTCCTAACAATTCTTTTTACGATCGACACTTGAAAGGATGAAAGCACTTGCAAATGACAAGTTAGTACAAAATGTAAACCTTTGGTAATTACATTTTTATCTCTACATTCTTCTTTTTTCGAAATGTACCAAAACACTAGCAACGAAAAAGATCTTGGGTGGATAATAATGAGAATAAATATGAAACAAAATTTAAATCATACCCTCTAAAATAAAAAGAAATCTGATTTGAATTGACATTTAACACTATTACTAAGCTTGTAGACTAGCCCACCCTCATCTTCCTCATCTCCCGTTGTTCCATTTCAACCGAACCTTGTCTCAGTAGAGACACGCTCATAATAGTCATCATCATCAACTCCTTTTAGTAAATCCTTTTGCACACATACATTTGTGTCTTACTACAGTACAGGTGCACTACTGAGTCCAGTGCATTATAGGTTACTGTGATAATGGAGAAGTTGAACACCTAATTTGCCAGATTAATGTTCCCACACGGCTTCTGTTGATGTGACTTTTTCCAACGTACAATATGACTGCATCAGTGCTTGTACGCGGCGACAGCATGGCCCCTTGAAGCGCTGGTTTCAAAACACCATGGGACGTGCTATTCTTGAGCGAGGAGCAGCTCAAAATGAGGGGGCCTCTGAAAATTCCTGTCTCTGAAAAGCGAGGCTTAAACCTGATACATCCCCTCCAAGGCTGCTGTAATTCCCAGCTTTACCTGGGCCAATTAAAACGGCCCGACGCGACAACACAAAAAAAGCTGCTTCCTGCGCCCAAATGGCCTGGAAATCTGAGGAGGGGAGAAGACAGGAGACACGGGGAGAGGAAAGGAAGGGATGGGCGGTTAGGTTATGTTGGAGATTGCAGGTGGTGAGGGGAAATTGACATGGTCACAAGGTGTAGCAGATAATGCATGTGTCCTCCAAAGGTCCAAGTGATTTATTTATTTCTTTCACAGAATCTTCAGGAATTATATAATTATCCATGCTCTTTATCAGCTAATACTTGAGGATAAGATTTCTCACTCTTTATGCTACCTCAGTTGTCTGCTAATGACGCGTATGGGTTTATATCCAAGTTAATTGAAAGCCTTATGTGTCTCATACGGACACTAAAGTTGCGTCAGTGCATTAGCATCGGACGCTGCGGGTTACAAGTTGGACTGTGAAATTAGTTTGTCATGTCATAATGATAACACTAATTCTTATGTCTGAATTCCAAAGAAGAGACTTCTGTAACAGACAGATGAAGTCCAGAAACGTACCGTATTCTATGTCTGAAAAGGGCTTTGTTTAGGCTGTCTCATACAGCGTGGGTTACTGTAATGAGCTGAAATTTTTAGAGATCCCACATCATCAATTTGTATGTAATCCACATGATTGTGAACCATGAAGTATAAAGACTGCAAAAGCCCACACAAAGCAGGTGGGTTGGAAAGTGGAGGTGGATAGGTCAAAACTACGAGCGGTGTTTCACTCAGGCGACCGCTGTTCGTGCCCCATGTGGAACAAGAAGTCAACGTAGATTTATTTGTATTTCATGATCTGTTCCTAAACCTAACTAAGTAGTTTTGTTGGCTTAACCTAACTAAGTTGTTTTCTTTGAAGACAGAAGTTTATTTTGAAAAGACTGTGTGCATGTAAAAAGCTGAAATTAACATGTGTTCCTGGCCTTTCTTAGAAAACCGCTTGATGAGGAGCAAGTTAAGATATGATATGAGGATACTTTGTTTTCTATTAGCAATCAGCTAGAGCTTTTCTATCTGCAGGTCTGTCAGTATCGTGGTTCAGAAGGCATTACAAGTCTGGGACAAATGAAAGAATGTCGTCTTAGTTGTGGAAATGGAAATAGTAACTAAAGGAGTTTCCCTCTTGTCTTAGCTTACCTTTAAAAAAAGGTATTGGTCATGAGTGGCAGGTAGACAGGTGCATCATGGTCTTTGCTGCTATCATCTTTACATGCTGTAAGTCACGGTCATACCAGGCTGCATGTGGGATGGGTACAGGGTGAAGGTGATCAGGGTGCATTGTTCATGTTAAGCTTATCGTATACGTCAAAGCATTTAAACTGTGCACACACGCTTTAAATGTTAGGTTCAAGAATTGCATATTGTTCTGGATTTGGAGAATCAGTTGACCCCGTATCACCTCTGTCAAACCGGTTTTCACTCTACAAATGTGTCAGTTGATCCCGTGATAATGACACCATGCTGACACAGACGCACGGAGGCACCCTTAAGTGTCTGTATGAGACGCACCAGACATTCAACTGACTCTAATGTAAACCCATCCGGGTAGTAGAGGGTCAGTTTTAGGGACGTAGTTTAAAGCGCAAAACTGTACGCTTAAGGAGGAGGTCCAATTGGGCGGACGGCTCAGAAAACAGACTTTCACCCAGGAGACTGTTGTTTGTGTCCCACATGAAACCAAGTCAAGGTTGACTTATTTTACCTTACTTTTGTTACGTAACTTATGTACTTATCTAGCGCGTATGTAAGGTACAAGCATACTTATTTTAACCCAAACCACAATGTTTTCCTAAACCTAACCTAGTAATTTTGTTGCATGAGTAAACCTAAAAGCTAGTCAAACCTACTGTGCAAGTTTATTTTGAGAAGACACTGTATGAAAACAATTGCAGACTATCACTCAGGAGACCAGTGTTGGTGTCCCATGTGAAACCAAGTACATTTTTGACTTATTTTTGTTACGTATCTTACGTACTTAACTAGCAGCAGTTACATAAAAAGCGTACTTGCTTCATGTAATTACAGTACTTATTTTAACCCAAACTATGATCTTTTCTAACCAAGCCTAACCAAGCCTAACCAAGTTGTTTTGTTACGTAGCTAGACCTCGAAAGTAAGCAAACCTACGTTGGAAGTTTATTTTGAAAAGACGCAATGCATGTAACGAGCGGAAACCGTCCCTGACACGTCCAAAACTGCCGCTAGAGGGGAATCTATGGCGTCATAGTTTGAAGCGTAGGGCCAAGCGTTGATATTGGACCAGTTGGGAGTGAGAATGTGTTGCTCATTAATGATCTGTTGCAAGAGCCTTCTTTTGGCCATTTTTCTAAATGTTTTCTCAAACTGGAACTTGATTTAAAATATGATTTTACTATCAAGAATTTTGTAAATGGAGAATACTCCACAATGTGTCTGTTGTGAGGAACAATAACTTGTAGACAAACCAGCTTCAACCACTTCAGATACCTTCTCCTCCCTTGTCATGACACAGCACCGTCAGCCCCTACACACCCACCAGCATCAAACTACACCCTGTGCATTAGCGCAACAGCATGTCCCTTTGATCCGACAGGCACCTGAGCCAAAACACTGTTACACCTGCAGCGCCAAACAACGGCTGGCAAAAACAGCTGCTCCCGCCACCGCTACCAGATCACAGCAAAGAGACCGCAAACTTCCAGGAAGGATTCCAACAGTCACTTCCTGTCTTTGTGGGAGAAGAATTGTGGCGGCACCATCTCACTGCCTTTTTGTCAAATCACATCAAAGAATTTTTATTTTAGATGTGCTGTTTGCAGTTGCAGTTGGGGCTCAGTGAAGAGCAGAAGTTAAACATGCTGAACGATAAGTAGTTTTTACTCTGATTTTGCGATTTGAAAGAGTTTAAAATCCAACTGTAAAAAGTGAACTGCTAAAAGAAAAACCAGCAAACTTTTTTCAAACGGCTAATTCGAATAAACGAACCCTGGAGCTCCTCAACAATGAGCAACTTTGATCAGTTTTTCTAAAAAACACTTTAAATAATCATTTAGATCACAACTACAGTTTTGGTCTTGAAAATTGCAGTCAGATCTTTTTCTGAAATTATCCACCCATCAACCATTATCCCTTGGTTGGCACCGATTGGCTAACCGTAGGTTTAAAATTCTTTGATTTGATTGATTTTCATTTAATTTAACACTTTCTCTTATTCGCTCTGTTGCAATCAATTCTGTCTTTTTTGTTCTTTTTTCATCTCAGCGGCACAAAGAGCTCTTATGATCAGCCGTGTAGAGGGGGGGGGGGGGGATCCCACAAAAGTAGCGCCATTGGAGCAGCACCCCGACTTTTTCACACCGTCTTCGCTCATGGCTAAACACAAAGGGGGTGAAGACAGCATCAAAGAGAAAGGACCCTGACCATCGTTCCCAACTCCCAAAAGTCCCCACTGTTACTTCAGAAAAGGAGCCCTCCTTTTTTTTCCACAATCAAATGGCCAGGCTGGGATTCCTCACATTCCTCACATTGAAAAGAGTGGAGTGAAATGTCTGCGTCGGGGTGGACACTCTGTTATACAAATTGCAGCAGGCATTGTCTTTGCAGTGGCGTGCACGTATGCAACATTTTTTTTTAAAAAGGTGGTCGTTATCGATGCACCCCTTCCTCTCCACAAGGAAAGCTCGCCTTCCTGCCGCGGGGAGCTCAGAGGTGCCGGGTAAATTGGGTTGACGTGCAGCAGGTTGCTCCCCTCTTGTTTGTTTTAGGGAGTAAAAACCTCAGCGGGGCGTCTTTTCTCTACCTGTCTGACGGCTTTTGACGAGAGGGACTGTTTTCCCAGTGCGTCCCCCGGGCTCCTGTTTAGAGCTCAACCTCCTAAACACACACACACACACACACACACACACACACACACACACACACACACAGCTTTTCTTTGGCCGTCCCCACCACTAAGGGATAATGCCTTCAGCTTCTTCTATTTTTTCACTCGACATTGTCAGTTCATTAATGATTCCTTTCACAACTCGTGTGTGTGTGTGTGTGGGCCCTATAAAGCCAACCTGACTCCTGCAGAGAACCCAGACAGGCTTAAATCAGGACTTAGACCCTGTATGTCACACAGCCAGCAGCCCCTTCATAACAATCACTAAGTCCCCCCCCCAGCAGGGCCACTAGTCTGCCCATCTCACAATGTAGCTGGAGCTCAAACTGCAATGATTCTCGTGATTTGCATTTGAATCTTTGTGATTTTTATTTTTACATGAGGCTTAAAGGATCATTCTCATTAGATCACACTCTGGCTCCTATTCTTTATAGTTTGCCATCGTGTGTTTCTGTTACAATTATATTGTAAATCCATCAAAATAGTATTACTTATATATTTTCCAGTAGTCTTGTCTTCATCAGGGTGGTATTTGCTTCTTAGTCCATCAATTAGCCACATGACCTATGATTATAATGTTATGTATACCTACCGTTTATGGTGATTTATAAATTAAGTAATTAAATATGTTAATTTATCATCTTTCAACCATAGACTGTTTATAAGAAGTAGTTTTAGTCATTGTGACATCACCCATTGGTTTGTAGACTGCCGTTTTGAAGCATCGATTTTGGCGATTTAGCCAATACCATCTTAGATTTCGGCCAGCGCCATGTTCTTTTTTTCGCACCCAATGAACGGAAGTTACCATATTTGGAATGCAGAGGAGTGACGTAGTGACGCCATATGTGGCTCTGATAGCGGCAGCAACCTGTCAATCACAGTAAGCCCGCCATAAAGCATACTCCGCTTTATTTTATTTGAATCTAAATGGACCATAATCTACTAAATGAACATCATGCTGTACTTGAAACTAGATATTGAAACCATAAAGTCATGTTTACTGAGGTAATAAATCAAGTGAGAAGTAGGTTCATTTTCTCATAGTCTTCTATACAATCAGACTTCTTTTTTAAGACACTTCCGCATTGGCTTCACTCGGCAGAATCGGAAGTTGCCGCCTGATTTCAACGGAATGATATCGTGATAAAATCATATGTTGCGATATCGTGATGCACAGCTCTGTCGTCTAAATTGATAATAAGCACATAACAACTACAATTTCTCAAACTCTGAATAGATAAAAATTCTGCTCAAAGTAATATTGCGATAATAAAGTCGTAATTTAATGCGAGTAATTCACTTAGGTACACAATGTTACTTCAGAAGCAACCGAATCAGTTGGGTGGTCTATTGTAGTGTTTAGTAATAGTAATGGTTGTGAATCTCAGATCACACATTTAACAGAGCACCCTGAGTTAGTTAATGAAAATTCATAATGGCTAGAGCTTTCCAAAGTCAGTAAAAGATCAAGTTTTTTCTTGGCTAATCATTTACTGTTTTGCCACTATAACAATCTTGACTTAACTCGCCTTTCTGACCTGGTTCTTCCTGCTCTTGCTTTCTTTCTCTCTGTCCTCTGTCCCTCCATCCTCTTCCCTCCCTCTTTGCACTGACAATCACACACAAACATATCGCATTCAGCTAGATACATGAAACACACATAATGAGCAACACATCAAGTGTAACTTCTGAACACTGTAATTATAGATCAGAGCCTGCACGTCCCAGAAGGAAGTTGTGTCTTTTCAGAAGGTTAATGTTTTGGCACAGAGCTGTTGAGATCTGGCCCCCAGTAATTGAACTTAAGTCCAATAAGAAACCAGTGTCATGTTCAATTTCGCGGTTGACGTCAAACAACAAATTCGGTATCCGCATTTCTACATCTTTGGTAATTACAACCAATTTGACACAAATGTATTGTTAGAGGGCTAAAAATGATTTCAGAAAATCATTACAATTGGCCTAAATATTACTAATAATTATTAATGTTTATTCGGGGTGCTGAAAAAGAGTGTAAAATAGCCAATGGAGCAGACACAATTTAGTAGACTGCCAATTACTTCTTAACTTCAAGGATAACTACAAGAAAAACACTCCTGGTTGAAAAGTCCCGTGTTTGACCCCTACCTCCTCCCTATACGCGGCCTTTGATCAAAATATATGTCTGTCAAACCCGGGAACTCATGTATCCGCCGATACAACAGATCCAAATTCATTGAGTTGTTGCAATGCGCTGTTAAGAGGTCGCAGCCATTTCACGTATTTCTTTGAGAACCGACTGCTTACAACATATTCGTCATACAGTGTGGCGTCACTACATTTTCCCACCGATTCGGGGTCGATGATTTTAATAGTGACACGGGCCAGCTCACACCCTATGATGTTCTTGTGGAGTGCATCGCCAATGTTCTGAGGCGTGCCGGGTATGACTCAGCCAATCGGCTATGTTTTTAGAGCCCGCTTCAGGCCAGACCCAGGTATTCAACATTGCTGGACCCAGACAAGCCATTAGAGAGGATGGTCAGATCAGAAACATCGCGCCGCATGCTCACTGACAGATGCAGTCATTTTGACAGATTACACGCTCGTGCCTCCATCCTGTAATCACACGCGGCCTCATAAAAGCCAGCGACCTACCAATTTGAGAATCCCTGCTGTTTTTGCGCTGTGATACAGCTCGTTCGCATGGTGCTATTACCGGCTTTAAGATCCCTGCGCAGATGTCGGGTCCGTTTTATGGAAGCCCAACATTTATTTTTCTTTCACATTTGGGTGTTTGTAACTGTTTTTGACTTTCCGAGCAGATTGTAATCATCTTGTTTGAAGGATGTTCGAGGGTAGGGGGTTATGAATTGATGATCTCTTTTTAGTTAGAGTGGCCCGTGCTGTGATGGAGACATCATTATTTAGTTATGAATGAACAGGCTCGTATCCCTTTGGCTTGAATGGGTTTCTTTTTGTGTTGCATGCGCTAAGCTCCTTGGTTTTAGTGGTAAGGGCAAAATGAGGGGTCACTACCCCACACAGACACAAACTCAGCCTCATCACAGACTCCCCATTGGCCTGGGCTTAGTCATGAGACCCTGGCAATGAGAAAGCTCTCACCCAATAAGGTGCCCTGTGGGGAAAGCCCTGGTCCAATAAGAAGGCCCACCTGGGGTAAGGCTGGGGGATTACCAGCCTGAGCCTGCGGATTGAGCTTCGGGGCGAGGGAGGGGGTGCACGAGTCACAGCGCGGGGGCTACTCGGTCACCAAGGCCGGCGGCCTCCTTTAAATGGTTGCTACGGAGCAGGTATCAAACGTGTGAGAGTCGCACACAGTCACGGTCATGGAAGGTATTAAGTGGCAACAAAGAGACAGTTATTCTGCAATAATCCGCCCTGCTGAGTGCAAGTTATTCTCCAATAATCAAGAGGCAAGGAGCAGGCAGGACGGAGCTGTGATCACAAGAGCATGGTGCTGCATGGAGCTTGACTCGCGCACACACACACACACACACACACACACACACACACACACACACACACACACACACACACACACACACAGGTCACACCACATCAACCCAGGCACACAAACTTTATTTATCACTTGTACATATCACCAGTCCCACACTCACTAACCCAGACTGGCTTTGTCAGTGTATATTCCAAGTTAACACAATTTTGTTGAAAATGACGCTGAAAACCAATCAAGACAGCAATGATAATATTAGTAACTGCAAGGCACCTGCCGATTTCAGAAAAGGCCAATCCACTCCAAAATGTAACAGGGTCTTCCTTGACCCATGCTTTAACCTTGCTTCAAAAATGTAATGGAAATCAGGCCAGTAGTTTTTCAGTAATCTTGCAGACAGAAAGACAAACAATTCAAACTAAAAACATAACCTTCTGATTGGCATAGAGATGATATGGTGATAAAAGTATGCCATATAAATGAGTATATAATGGTATTTATATTTTACAAGTATTTGAGCAAATGTGTCCAGGATTCTGCCCAGTGTATGGTCAGATGGCTCCAGCCGTCTGTCAACCTGAATAATTAAAACATGCAATTATGACATTTTCGAGATTTGGAGATTTTGACAGTGCAGTGTTAACGATGAGACTATATGCATTTGCATCAATGTGATAAAGTTTCTTGGTTTGTCAATAATTTAATTCACTGGATTAGACAACAACAGATAATCCCATTTTATCCATAAACAGTTTCTCATTTGATTTTCCATAAAATGTCACAACATGTTGATGTAAGAATATGAAATTGCCCTGTTTTAGGGGATTAGGGAATTGCCCAGGTCTACAATTTTCTATAATGTGAAAAATAAATTGTGGAATCAAGTTGCTAAAAGGTGCACAAATAAGTCATTTCTAACCTACAGTGTATGTATGACACTAGATAGATTGATTGCTAGACAGCAGTCAGGCATGTATTCAGTGGATGTCTGGGGTCTGCCAGGGTTAGTCCCATGTCACCGATTCCATTTGTGATCTTCAAGGAGAGGATCTGAAGGCACAGCCATTGGGAGGACAGTGTCCATTTTTGGGAACCTCAAAATTCCTACATGCTCTTTGCAGACGATGTGGTTCTGTTGGCTCGATCAGTCCGTGACCTTCAATACTCACTGGGGTATGTTTGCATTCAGGATGAGAGTCGGTATCTACAAGGACGAAATGGCAAATTGTGTCAATAGTTTCCACTCCAACTGAGCAAGTTCAAGTATCTCGGGGTCTTGTTCATGAGTAAGGGTAAGATTTGGTGAACAAGCGGATTTGTGAGTTGTCAGCACTAATAGGGGCGTCGTACAGGTCAGATGTGGTGTACAGCCACCAGTCGATCTAGGTGTGGTAGGAGACCCCTGTGTAGACCCAGAATAAGATGGAAGGATATATCTAGTTTTGCTTGGGAACGCTTCTGGATCCCCCGTTATGAGCTACCTTGCGATGCCTGCTGCCACTGAAACCCAGCCCAAGATAAGCGGTAAATGGAATGGTAGATAGATGTACCATACGGGATCAGGGGACATTACCATGCCTTAATTATATTCCTCACAGTAAATGTGTGTACATTATTTGTAGGTACTGTGTGATACTAAATGCATTTGAAGTAGCTTCCCTAGATGTGTTTTGTTTTTTTAAAGCAGAACACGGAGCTTGTCAGAACATTCCTGTGCTGTATTCACTCACAACAATCTCCACATATCAGCTAAAGTTAAAGGTAATTGATTTAATCAATTAAATCAGTAACTGTTTGTGAATTATTTATGGGCTGGGAGAGTCAGTAGCATTTCCTTCCAGTGTTGTTTTTCCCATCCTTCCAAAGATGCAAATCCCCAAAAATTGAGCAAAATTTCCCCATTGACTTTTCGTCGTGAAGAGAGCTAAAAAAAACACTTAACTTTGGACCCATATTGACCAGTCATACTTTAGAAAGAAGAAGAATGTAGAAAAATTATTCAAAGTTTGAAACGTAGACAAAACGATGGACGTTATTGAGCCAAATGGACATTTTGATAGCTAGCACAGATTAAGTTTCAGAAAAATTTTGGGTCCGTTTCACATTTTATAATGGGTGTGTATTGCACAGAATGTTCAGCTCTAGAGTGAGGGCATATCTGTCAGAGTGGAGCAGAGCAGGACAATATTCTGTGATTTACACCATTTTTGGCCAAAAAGCTTGGAGATGTGCTGGTCGCAGCCAAGTGTCTATGGAATCCAATGAACTTACACATTCTGTCTGTCATTGATATAACTTTTTCAAGAGTATGAATCTAAAATGCAGAAACAAAAAAAGCAATATCTCAATCGAACCTGAACGACACTACCGGTAACATCGGTGTGTGTGTATATATTGTGACGTCTTTGGGCAGTAGCAGCCACACTGTCAAAGTTTCCTGTGGAATTTTCTAGTTATTATCTACCCAAGATCTTCATTGTCAGTGTTTTGGTTAATTTTTTAAAAAGAAAAACTAAATAGTTTAATGAAATCTTAAGTAAAGAGGTAGAAATGAAACACGAAAGTATGGTTTACATTTGTACTAACTTGTGATTTGTGTTAGTTGTGTTAATTGTTAGAAGAAATGTTATAAAAGTCTGTTTTAGGTTAAATGTAATACATTTTAAATGAAGCAAAACTAGAGAAACGGTGTTCTCCATTTTTATTGATTAAATAATTGTCACATTTATTTTTTCGTTCTTGAATTCACATGTAGGCATATGTGGTTCCTGGATGTGTCACATGTGAATTATCATATTCCACATGTGAAAACACAGATTTCACATGTTCATTTCTCCTCTCTTTTCACCATCCTCATCCCCTCCCTCCCCCACCAGGTCGGAGTGTGTTTGCAGTCTGGGCTCAGAGTTTCGTCGCGGAGCCGGTGTGTTGGACATGGTGTTTGAGTCTCCGTTCCAGCTCTTCACCTGCGGCTACGATACCTTCATTCGACTATGGGACCTCCGGCTCAGCCCACGGTACACTACCATGGTGATCTCAGTCTCCCTGAGACCTTGTAGGATCTGTTTGTTAAATAGTGACACCTACAGTGCATCTACTGTACAGTGCTTCAGACCTTTACCACACCATGCTTGACACCACATCTGCCACTGAGGACACTTATTATGGGAATTCGCGGTCTTAGCACTAAACACTTGGGTAATTTACATCCTACCACAGCTACGAACATTATTAGTGAAATAGAAAATTTAGCATTTTCTGAAAAACACAGTAAATGGCTTCAAATGTCCACAAATGTTTGCTTGTGAGATGTTTGGAATTGCAGTTTAAGTTGAAGCACTTAAAGTGGTTGAAGTGTCGGATGAAGTGTAAGCATTTAAAAGGGGTTGAAGTGTAATATAAAGTGTAATCACTGAAAGTATTTGAAATGTTAATTTCCATTTTAAGTCCAGTAGACAGTTGCATTGTTTGATGAGTAAGCACTGAAAGTTTTATTAATATGAACCTACAATTGAATTTCAACTTTTCATGAAAGAAAACAAAGTTTTTTTTATAGTTCTTAGAAATATCTTTCTATCTTAAATGGAAGTTCGGCTTGTCCAGCTCTTTGAGCTGTTTAGACACATTTTCGCCTCTTCTTCCGGCATGAAGAGTAGGCGGCGGTATGCACCTTTTTCTTTGTAACTTTGCTTTGTATTCCACCAGCACCACCTTCTTATATAATAGTATATATATATATTAATATATATATATATATATATATATATATATATATATATATATCATTTTAAAAAAGATATTCAAATGATCAGAATTAACAGGAAAATGCATAGATTTCTATCAATAAGATAACGTAAACTCATTGCCTTTGCTAAGTGAGGACCGATCATAACTGTTGTGCATAGTCAAACCTAAAAGGCCCATTCTGAGCCAGGAGAAACACTGTGATTTTAGCTGAAAGCAGTATTTCTAAAAACCATAATGTAGGTCACTTAAATTAACTTAAAACTACAAATACTTATCATTACTCTTCTTTGTGACTAATTAGTCAAATGTAAGGGCGGCCCTAATACAAGTATTTATGATTACTCATTTTTGTGACCTTATTCAAACCCACAATGCCAGGTGAAAATTTTACTTGGGTCTCAATTCCGTCCAGATTTATCTTCGGTCTAAATCTTGAGCAATCCAGTCAGCTGGCTAATCTTACAGTATATTCATGCACACAAAGTTTGGTTACTTTTTGCAAACATGTGCTATCATGAAATGTGAAATCCGCCATAGTTCCCTAATTATTGCCCTATTGTCAGGATGGAACAGCTTCAGAAATAACATTCATGGTGTAAAACTCATTCCGAGCCTAAGGTTTTATCTCCAACAGTGTAAGCGCGGGGAGCCAACATTCAGCCCCCCCTGTGGTATCCATATTAATGCAGCAGCCCTCACTTCGGTATATGCTGGCAACATGACTGGGGAGAGCAGCATTTATTTTGGACAGCAGGGGTTAGAGGGGTTTCAGGTTGTATTTGGGGGATCAGTCAAGTAAGACAAATCAGATCTGATTGGCAGATCGCTCTGGGGACTTCGCAAGGGGCTGGGTTAGGGTGAAGGTTGGCAGAGGGGGGTCCCTCTTTAGATATCAATAATTCATGTGCCCAAACCGAACTGGCCTCAAAAAAGGCTCCCAGGGTCAGACAGGAGGTTCAGGTTGTCTGGAAGTTGGGGCTCAACACCAAAGAGAAATGCACTGTGACAGATAAAAAACAAATGGTTCCCATGGTGATTAATAAATCGAATGAATGATTGTTGTCCTCTTCTCTATATAAACAAGTACCATATACTTAGATAAAATCACAATATATGTGATTATGTATAGTGTTATATCTATGTATTCTATTATGTTGTGATAGAGTGCATTTTCTTTCTATAGATGAACTAACCAGACTGGGATGTCTGTCTTTGGTTAGTCCTGCAAATTAAATACCTTAATCACTGGATTCAATCCAATGGAAACATAATATTGACATAAATCAGTCCATGGTATGAATATTGACGTGCAAAAAGAAACATGGATCTGACACTGAAAACGTTTAGATTTTCTCACGTTATATACCCAACCATAACAGCATATAAAATAGCATAATGGGTTATGGGTGATGAATATCAGATACAGTGTCACGTAATTGATAATTAAAGTTTCATTTTCAGTAATAACAAGTGGAACACGGCTCAATGAAGATGAGAAGTAACTGTAATGATTTTGTGCGTTGGACTTAGGTTCAATGGAATCCAAAAATGGAGCGATGTGTTCCAACATAGCTTAGTAAAGCTGGGGAATACTTCAAAATTATTATTCATCAACTTTCAGCTCAATAATAATGGGAATATGATGCCGTCGTTATTATCCTTCTACAAATGACTGATGTCCACACAAATAAATAAAGCCATGCTTTGATTGAGATTTTGTTTTTCAACATAAAGGTTTGACTCATGCATTGCATTGCATTGCAGTAGAACACGCTTTATTGCTTTGAACATCAGT
>NW_027176263.1:14525297-14902797 GCF_023349555.1 Cebidichthys violaceus
AATCTGTTCAATAAAGCTGTCTATTTTCACACAAAAAAATAACTTTTTGAAAGGAACTGCTTATTCTGAGCCAGCAACGTATTTTCCATGATTTTGGTTTTGGAAGAACTGAGCTTTTTCTCCATGTCACAGTGATATAATATTCCATAAAGTGGGTGGATTTATAAGAGATAAGAATGGTCAAAGCAGCAAAGGGGCCAAGATATCCTGACTTTTAGTCCCTGGTGCTCTTCTAGGCTCCAAGAACCTGCAACCTTTGTTTCTGAAAAGTGAAGCCAATAAGGAAGTCCCTTCTGCATTCTTTCTAATTGTCATCAACTAACTATTACCACTTTCGTGGTTCATCCCAGAAGGTAGAGAACATGATGAATGCAGGTCAATCACAGTTTTGTTTGTGTCCATGTATGTATGTACAGTATATATACATATACATATATCTCATGGAATGTATATGCCAAGGAAAGGCCTACCTACCAACATGAATCAACAATACATAGCTCTTACAAAGCTAAATGTGATTGGTTATTATGCTGGCAAGTAGAATCCCCAACAAAAATCAAATTTTACACTCCATAACACTAGCCACTGCTCCGCTAGCTTGTGTTACATTAATCTGTTTGTTTTTTTTAGAAAAATGTAAACATGTTCCTGGAGTTTTGTATCCATAATTAAGATGAATATGTATCTGTAGACCCTGTAACAGAAAATTAAAGAACACACATTTATTTGTTAGCATTCAAAAACATCGGATAAATATCAATGGGATTTTTGAATCGCAACAATCTGTGTTGATAAAGAGCTGAAAGTGAGCTGGACAGGACTCGTTTGTTGGAGGTGAGAAGCATGCTGGTGCCTGCCAGGGAAGAAGGGCTAATCCGTTAGCTTGAGGCACTGAGAGCACAAATGCTCAACACATTACAAAAAAAGTCATGTGCGCACACTGTCTGCAGAGCCAGTGAATAAGACCCGGTGAGGAAAAACACAGCTCGGCCCTTTTTCTTCCACAACAATTTGGAGTGACTGCCCCAAAGCTTTTTGAAGGGATTAAGGCACATTAGCCTCTTGACAAAAAACCCATCTCATCACTGTGGAAACACACTGTTTGGGTTTACATACATTTGACCCCTGCACCTGAGATCACACACTGGAGGGGGAACCCCCCCCCAAATCCACACTGTACAATATTAAGATCCATTTGATGGATGCAGATCAAATCTACGTCATCGCACATCTGTGATCATCAAACCACACGTACAGTGCACATGGTGTTTCACACATGGTAACGGAACAGCTGGAGTGTGTGGGTGTGGGTGGTCAGTTGAAGGAGTCAGTGGAAAGGAACGAAGGTTCAAACTGCTCAGGACTGTGGAGTAGATTTATTTAAAGTAGCGGCAGCAGTTTCATTTCTTGTCATTACAGTAGTGGTTTTTGGCCGTCGTCAAAACAATTGTCTTTTATCAGAATCACCTTTATCCTCTAAGTATTTGTACCAGGCGACAACCTCCAGTTCTGAAGAGTGAAGAGTGTCTTATACTTGCATTCTCTCTACTGACCAGCAGGGGGCAACTCGTCTGGTTGCATGGAAGTCTATGAGAAAATGACTCTACTTCTCATTTGATTTTTTCCCTCAGTAAACATTGTAATCATGAGTTTATGGTCTCAATCACTAGTTTCAAGTCTTCTTCAGTACAGCATGATGTTCATTTAGTAAATGATGGTCTATTTAGAGTAAAATAGACCATAAAGCCGAGTATGCTTTAGGGTAGGGCCACCTTGTGACTGATAGGTCGCTACTGCTACCAGAGTCGTATGTGGCGTCGCTACGTCACTCTTCCTCAGTCCAAATATGGTCACTTCCATTCACTGGTTGCAAAAAAAAAAGGTTTGCATTATATCCGACATATATAAGGTTACTATTTTTCCTGCGTTTTCCTGCGAGTAGCCCACAAGTAAATACATGACAAACAACAAAACAAGAACAGTAGTGCATTCCTGTTATTTAAAATTTCGTTGCCATTTATCCTGTTTGGCTTTTGAATAATCGGCTAATATAATCCTAAATGTATTTATATAGCCTTACAAGATCACCATTAATTTACTATTATTGGTACTATTATTGTATAACACTACAATATCCATATGGACATCTTAAATTACTGCTCTTACTGTAGTTTGATGTTGCTCACTGGTTTTCATGTCCAACAAGGGATTATTACTATAATCCGAGCTCACTTTCACTTTGACCTTCAAATAAATTGGTTTAGATCATCTGGATAAAATTTTTGTTTGTTTCCATCCCGTCGACCCGTTGGAGCAATCGTCATGTTCCCAGATTTTAGAGAGTGAAATGGGACAATAACTGATAAAACTTGATGAAATAACGGACAAAACTCTGAGAATAAGACTGAAGTTGTAGAAACAAGACCTTTCAAGCCTTCACATAGAAGGTGTGCGAGTGTTAGAAACATACAGTAGAACTCTAACAGGGCCGTGTATGAGTTTGTACTTGTGTGTTGCTCTAGCAGCCACTCATGTCCCGGGTTGTCCACACACTGTGAGTCTGGGCTGGCCATTAATGGCATATATTAGATCATGTCGTCCATTAGCTAATATGCCAGGGCCACATACGAGGAGTGGCCAGGGTGCGTACAGACATTGCACACCCATGCAGGAGATGTGACCCCCAGGGACTCCTTACACTTGAATTAATCATAGAGGGCGGGGACGAGGCCCGTCTCCACAACAACACTCTACACCCCAGATTTTCTTGGTGGAGGATTTTGTCAAACATGATCAGTAATTAGTACTTTAGCCAAGGCCAGTAATACGAGGGAAAACAACGCCTACTGTAAACTGTCTAATAAAGCTTATAATAGCAGCAGTAACGGTAGTGGTGTGGCTGTACTGCAGTCATTGAAATATTCGTAACATTTGATACAGTAAAGAATGTTAAAAATACAGCTGTGGTACTGGTGTCCTATTGGTCATTGCAATGTCCCTGGTTCAGATCTCTCTCACCTCTCGAGCACTTTTGCACTTAGCACTCCAATCTGCCTTGTTGTCAATGTCAAATGTCTCTAACTGTATGTTTTATGATGGTTTTATGTTGTTTCTTTTTTATCAAAAGGACCAGACTGTAGCACTGTCTTCGTCCATCCATTCATCTAACCAACAAACCAACAAAAACCCCCAACAACAAACAAACCAACCAACCAACCAACCCACTGCTTGGAAGGAAATCTTCTTGTACATTTACACAAAAGGTAAAACGGGCTTGTGAAGTATACAAAAAAAATGATTTATTCTGACAGAGAAATGTGGCAGAATTGCTTTCCCACACACTGACTTGGGTTAGGTTTAGGCTACTTGGTTAAGGTTAGAAAAAAGATTTTGGTTTATCTTCAAATAAAAACATAACTTAATTCAACGTAAAATGTTGGTTTCGCGCGGGATGTGAACATTGCTTTCCTCTGGGAAAGTACCTCCCAAAGTGTATTGTCTTACTTGTTGTACTCATAATTATACCACGTTACTACCAATAACAGCCGCTTGTCACTTGTCCTGACCTAATGCAGAAAATAAAAAATCGACATTCAATCCATCTGTGGTTTGTAGAAACATACAATGCCAACACTTTTTTCCTTGAAACTTGGCAGCCGAAGTGCAACCATAGAGAAAACTTAATTAAAAATCCTACTGACATTTGTAATAACGCAAATAACAAGAACAATTCTGCCTGCCTCTTTTACAAAACCATTCTAATATTGTTGTTTATTCAATATTTTTGTCTTAGCTGCCTTTATCTACTACCATTTGCCTTTAAGCTCGAGACGGACCAAATGGACAAAACTACGTTACTATTACGAAAGTGACCACGCTGCCACTCCCTTAAATCTCAGCTTCTAGAACATGTATCTACCCTCTGTAGTAGATGTTTGGGTCCAGTGGATGAATGGCCTGGTATTGAGCGGTGTGTTTTCTTGTCTGCACATGTCTTTCCTCCTCTGTAGTGTCACTCAAGGTTTTGGAGCTTAGACCGCCGCCTTGCCCTCTCATCCCTGATACCTGTGTGTCGGGTGACATCATCCATTTCAGAAGGTGCTGCTACATCATGAGGCACAAAGCTGCTGTCGAGCATCGGCCCCATAAAAAAACATGCCACACAGTTCACCCGCACACTTCAAACGAATCTTTGTTTTTTTTAAAGCAGCTGCATCTGCTCCACCTCTCTTTAGTTTCTCTCTTTCATGGAATATTGTCGAGCACATAATACTAAACTTTGACCTCCTTCATTTTAGTTGAGTGGCAGCCATAAGTCTAAAATATAATTGCTGTGTAATTAATGTGTCAGTTTCTGATTGGTCTTTATACTGCAGAATATATATAATTATACTGAGAATCTGCAGAAATGTCTAATACCAATGTGATTTCTAGCCTACTAGGTTGACTCAAACATATACATGGGTCTGTGGCCCAAAAAAGTGTCCAAACAATTCAACCACCTACTGATCCACCTGTTGAGGCTGCTGCTACTGTTGTGGTCATTGATTTTTTTTTTTGTAAGCAATCAAGGAAATGCTGGAACAGGGACCTTTTGGCTGGCCCAAGAACTGAATAGGCCCTGGCTCTCCTGATTCCCATCATGAAGGTCAGGTAAAAGAAGTTCCTGGCCCCCCGGGAAAGTTCCTGCAGTGGAAATAATTTGGTAGATGCTGGATGTAATTAGAGAGCCACAAAAACGGCATCAATTGGAAAAGGAAATACCTTGGGAAAACAGACAAATTGCCATGGCTATACCTCCTACGGAAGCGGAATGGTTTCAATTGAGAAAAAAAAATTCTGGATTTAACAAAATTATTATATCAAAGTTTTCATGGCAAAAACTACTTTGCCAGGAGGAGAGCGGATGGCTCCAGAGGAAGACCTTCAGTTAGCAGATGAAGCAACTCAAATTCAGTTTAAATTTGTATCCCTGACCACCCCGACTCCCTGCCGGATGAGCAAACTTTCTGTTGATGATGCGACAACGCTATGGTTACTGTTTGGTTATAGGTTTAGTGAAAGGTTATGGTTGGTCCAAAATAAGTACTTAAGGTTGGGGGATCTTCATTGTCATGGTTACAATAATAAACACCTGGTAAGATTAGGATATGATTTTGCTTATGTCTTTAAAAAAAAATATTGACTGTCCTGTAAAAAAATAGGACCATACATCCACCGTAAACAGATGCTGTTTTGGGCAGCTGGCTGAAACGACTGATGCCATCATTATTCCTAGAGTCTCACTAGCCTGGTTACAAGAACAAAAAACATGTGCCACTCAACACCTTTACACCTGATTATTGATTTTTTATTGAACCGGGAGATAACTGGGAGATTGAAATCATTTGTACAAATTGTGCATCCCATATTCTGAATCTATTGGATTTACAGATTGTCAGAGAAATTAATGAGTTTTTCCAAGTTTGGCCAGCAAAAGCTGCAAAAGGTCAATGCAAAGGCTAAACAGGACCAAGTTCTGTCAAAGTGGTGCCGTCCCAACAGATGCATCCACACCCGACCAAAAGACAATATTTCACAGGAAATGATACAAAAAAATCATGGCGGCGACAGGGAGATGATGGCCGGTCACACTGACGCGTAAATCAAACTGGGGTCTTTTATAACTAAGTCTTTGCTCACTAACTGTATCTGACAAACACACTGCACAGAAGTGCTGGGCGGACAAATTAATTAACTGTTTTCCATCAAGAAATAGTTTCAACATATACCTCCAAAACTACAAACTGTGTTTTTTGCATATGTGTTTGTGAGCAGACTAAATGAGATGTAACGTGTGAATCGGTAAGCTTAGAACTGTTGGAATGTGTATTTTATTACTTACTATAATATCGTTTTTTTATGACTTCTTCAAAGATACTATGCAATTACTTTTTTGACATGCTAGGACTTTTTTTTTTAAACATGCTATGACTATTTTAGACATACTATCCTATGAATTTTTTGGGGCACACCTTTTTTGACATGCTATTCTATGCTAACAGGCTACCAGTTTCCACCTGCTTCCAGTCTTTATGTTGAGCGAGGGTAACCTGGAGTCTGACCCAAGCTCTGTGCCTAACACACGGGCATGAGTTTGACATCCATCTTCTTATCACATTCAAGCGGTTTTCCCAGAATGTATGTATTCTGTCCATGTTCTTCTGTTGGGCAAAAACTGTAAACGGCATTCAGGAGGGTCACTGTCTTTGGTCAGCACCCGTTTTGACACCTCACCTGAGCCCTCAGTGGGAACTTCCACAGGTATCGACTCCGAGTGCCGCTCCAGCTCGCCTAAACAAACACGGAGCATCCACTGCAGGCACCTGTCACACATGGAAATCCACCAGCTTAATGACTCATTCCCTTTCACACAATGGCTAACCTGTAATTTACCCCCAGCACTTAACAGGACCGCCACCGTAACACGAGGAGATGTGAAGAATCGACCATTTGTTTTCTTTGGCCAAGTTCACTGGAGCTGAATGGAGCGGACCGCGTCTCTTTTCACTGGATGCGAGGCTTGCTTCCTCCAGCTCTTTACGAGCCGGCTCCCGGCTGCGGTGGTGGTGGCAGAAACTGAGGGGGATCGGATATCAGAAGCAAACACTCATTGCTCTAGGTTTTTTTGCGTGGTTTCTGGACTCGTTATTGTGTTCAATGTGTTGGTTCAACGAGCAGTCTGTCTTTCTTGTGACCTGAGGAGCTTCAGCTTGGCTTCAGGGGGGGTGGGGGGGACACTTCTACTGGTTGAGTCCTACTGAAGACATATGTGTACCAATGGGGCCATCTGGTGTTCACACAGTGAAGGTTGATCACGGCAGCAGAGGGATAGTCATGAAAACACTCTTTCTTTACCTCGAGACACTGTTTTTATTTGTGCATTGTCTGTCACACCCCTTGAATCCCCATCTTAACAATATTGCTGTTGATGTGAGAAAACCCTAAACAAGGGAGCTGCATCTGAAATTCATTTTCACATTTAAAATAACTGAAAACTACTTTGCGCTTCTGTCACATGAGTCCAAATTCATGTGTCACTTTAGCACACATTAACATGTGAGATTGATTTCGTCACATAAGACGTCTTTAATTTTTCAGATATTACACACTCGACATGAAAGAACGTTGAATGAGCATTAATCCGCCGCTGAAAATAGTCCCCAACAAATACGCTATTTCCATCTGTTTTAGTAAACAGTGACCAGATGTTTAGGAAATTACTGAACTTTTTTTATTTGCGAATTGACTGTTTCACCCCTTGAATCCCATCTTAATAATATTACTGTTTATGTGAGAAAACTCACAAAAAAATATGAAATTAATTTTCACATTTGAAATAACCAATAACTACTTTGTGCTTCTGTCATGCAAGTCCAAATTAAGGTGTCACTTTACACCACTATGCATTACAAAAGCACACGTTCACATGTGGGATCGATTTTGTCAAATAAGACTCATTGCATTCTTTAATTTTTCAGATATTACACACATGACGTGAAAGAACGCCAAATGAGCATCTATCCGCCGCTGAACATAGTCCCAAATGAATGCACTATTTTCTCCTGTTTGATTAACGTTTGCTTAAAGCTACAGTGACCGACTGCTTTTTTCTTTAAAAGTAAAAACATATTTATGAGGTGTTTAAAAACAGTATATCGACCGATTATTTGTGAGGTAAAAGGGTGTCTCTGTCTTCCCCTTTACAGGGAAAATATCTTTATGTATGCAACCACTGCTAGTGGAATATGAACAAACTGCCACACATGGGTGTCTGCGTGTAGCTGTCAGATCAACAATACACACACTCATATCATCTAAAACACCTTTTATAAAAGAAATTAACTGTATCTGTGCCCCTCCCCTCCCAAGCCCACAGCCCCCATATCAAACCCTCCCAGCCCTTACCCCTCACCTGTCAGTCATTCCCGTATCCCTGGTGCTTAGGGGACCACAGGCCTGTCAGACCTCCAGCAGCCCCCTCAAAGCCCGTCAAAAACCCACCCGTCCCTCCCCTACCTCACCCCCCATCCTTTTCGGGCCCTGCCAAACAAAAATAAAGTCACATTAAAGGGAGAGTGGCCGGGGTCTACTGCTTTGCAGATCAGTCAGTGGATACCTGATTGTCACTCACAGGGTCGGGCCCTTAATCCTATTGTCTCTCCGACAGGATTACTCTCTTGTGGTCCTTCTCTCCCTGTGGCTGCGCGCGGGAGAAAGGCCAGATTAAGGGGATTAGCGTGTATCCTCCTGACTTGTCAAACTGGGATGTAAGGAACCATTGACTTTCTTGGGGGACACTGAATGAGCAGAGGCAGAGAGGTGCCTATAAGAAGAGGTCATGAAAGGCGGCGAACAAGCCGAAATTCCCCGAAAGGACAATGTGATTTGTTTGCTTTTGTTCTCTTGGACTGGGCCGAAAAAGTTCAAAGGAGAAGAGAGATGGAAGGAAAGGGGAAGAGAGAGGAGGGGAAGTTAACTCGGCCGATTTCATATCCTACAGAGATTCATGACAGTCAACTAACTGCTTCAGCATAACTCTGCTGTATGGGACTATTAAACTGGCCGACTTGTGTAGAGTGAGCACTGGAGGGGTCAAAACTCCAGTGACACATTAAGTATTAAAAACATAGCTCTGTAAAGAGTTGTAATCCAAATATTTGTGTAAGATCTGATCAGAATTTAGTTTTAAACATTTAAAAAAAGTAACAAATATTATCAACAGAATGTGAAAAGGTTACAGTGTTGGCGTTACGTCAAAGACGTCTATGTGATGCTTAGCAGAGATGTCTACTGAAATTAGCATGCTAACCAGCTAGCCCCAGACTCGTTCAGGAAACCTTTTCTTATAATGTCGTAATTTATGTTTTAATCCTGAGATGCTTTCGGAAGCATATAATGCATTAATTCGTATTTGCTCTGTTTTTCTGCAAGAGAATGATTACTCTGAGAAAAGTTTTCATTGAAAAAATAAATCTGCTCTTGTTTTTCTGAATTAATGACATACCTTGAAATCCCAAGAGAAGCTCTTGTTTACTTGAGAGCTTGATTTCATGGAAGCGGTGCTGTCCTGCCTGACTAGTTTAATCCATGTTTGTTTTGGTTTGGGTTTGAGAGATTTAGAGATATTTTACTTTAGTAAAGCAATACCATAATATAGAAACACTCTGTTACAAGTAGAAGTCCTGCCTTCAAAGGTTTTGCTTAAAGCAACAGTGTGTTGCAATTGGAGTATAACATTAATGATACGTCTCCTTTATTGTATAATCACCTGAACATTTAAATGGTTGTGTTTTTGATACCTTAGAATAAGCTGTACCCTTCACGCAGTACACAATGCAGATTTAATTAAAATTACTTAAGTAATAGCATTAAAATATGATACTCAAAGTATCAGTATTCTTGCAGGATTTGGGGAATATTGTTAATTCAGATAAACAGAGCAGATTTTCTCGATGCAAACTTTTCTCAGATCTATCGAGATAATTACCTCGTTCATCAGAAAAACAGGGCAAATATTGTTTTCTTATGCAACGTGAATGCAACACTTCCGTATTTGAAGAGACTGTTGACTGTTGCTGAGGTAAAAAAGACCCCGCCTGCTGGTGATAGATGATGCGGATGTCATTGAAAGCACCATTTCAGAGGGACAACAGAATTGGCCAATTGCTGTCCGAAACAATACCGGCTACGTTGAAGAATGGACCAATGGCTGAGAGTTCTCAGATTGTTGAAGTTTAGTCGGACTTGTTTTGTTTTGGTTAAACCACCGAGACTGACGTTTTGTTAACAATGCGACTGTTAATTTACATTATAGCGGTTAAATTATACTAGTATCTTATATTTTATGGCAATGGCGTCACTTAAGTTCATCGTTGGACAGGAAAATTCAGCGACGGAGGCCACAGTCACAGAGGTAAAAGCTAACTTAGCCGACGTTTTTTGAACAGCTAACGTTAGCTTAGTTAGTTAGCTACATTAACTTAGTTAGCCTGTTGGCTAAAACGTATTACCCCGAGTTTGACTGAACAAGTATTTTGTTTTCATTATTTGGTTGCTACTTACTAGCTTGTGCGTTGATATATTAATAAACGTCCCTGCTTGGAGGGAGGGACGTTTATTCGCCCTAACAGTTGCAAACATGGGTAATGTAACTAAAGTTAGCAGTGCTGTTGAAATAGTATATTAGAAGCTAACTCGTTAGCAATAACACTCGTTTTGATTTCTGTTTTAACATTAACTGTGGTGAGCTGTTTAAGGAAATACAAACCTTAGTGACACTATCTAGCCAAATGTGGTTACAGATCAAGATACTGTAGATGTATTGATCACTTATGGTATCATACTCATGGTTCAGAGACTGTGAAATGGGACAAGAAGGTCTGCCACCACTAGCTCTACATCTTGAAAACAGTGATGAATGTAAGTGACACATTGGAATCTAATCTAATACCGGCTTTTTAGCTGTATTACATTCCAAAGAATTAGTCTTTTCTTGGAGAGTATTACTTCTGCTGCATGTAGAAATGGTAGTTTAAGGTGGGGTCTCATCCACAGCAGCGGCTGCCTGTGTTACACAGTTCCAGTGAGGTCTGAGTAATGCAGCAGTGTTTACTCAGGCAATGTGATATCTGATTCTAGCTGAGCTCAAGTTTGTTTACTTCAGCAGGAGAAGCAACAATATGTAAGACAGAGACATGCAGCTTGTTTAGAATGATTTGATCATTCTACAACTAGGGTTGTAATGATACACCAGTATCACGGTAATACAATTGACGGTTATTATATCAAACTGTGTACATTTGCTGCTTTTCTACAATATAGAAAAAAACTGACATTTGTGTGTGTGTGTGTTTGTGTTTGTGTGTGTGTGTTTGTGTGTGTGAGAGGCGAAGGTAAAAACAGGAGCACTCTGAGTGTGCTGTCACACACCTACAGTATGACAATTATGAATAATCATAGGACATTATTTAAGTAGCTCGCAGCTGATGTTGTTTTTCATTTAGTAGATGATGTTACATGCCATATTGCTGCTAACATGTCAGCTATGTAAAGTAATCACTTAAAAAAGTGAGAAAGTATTTATAATGTGCTTGCAATGCAAGAGGGTGCTTTGTAAAGTGTTTTTTTTTTTTTTTTTTGAATGCCCTGCTCTTGATATCACCGTGCCAGAATGCTGTAAGTTGTTTCCGTTGCCTCTTCTATCCAGTGTGTGTGACTGAGCGGTGTGTCTGTGTATTTACAGGCCAGGCTGGTGTGCCAGGGAGTAAACAATCAGAGCTACATCTGCGAGTCGGGTCACTGCTGTGGAGAGACGCAGTGCTGCAGCTACTACTATGAACTGTGGTGTGAGTTACCTACCTCCCCTATATCCAGTGATAGAGTTTGAATGGTTTCTCGTCATGACACTTATTAAATGACATGAAGCAGGAATACACAAAACTACAAGCGCATAAATGTGTCAATAAATCAATCCATACAGTTTATACTATGTGCATTTGCTTTATAGTTTTTTACTTTATCCACAAACAATAGACTTTAAATGAGAGGAAATCTGAAATGCAACAAAAGGGATGACACAGATTGAGGATGTGATGTCTGATAACGAGCAGGAGTTGTACCAGTTAAACGAGTGGAGCCGGGCCCTGTGACTGATCTTTCACCTACAATCAGCACTTGTTTTGCTGTGCGGCTGCCCTGTTGTATCTCCTTAAAATGGCATATAGGTGCTTCTATAACTTAAGGACTCCCAGCCCTTCAGAACAATCTCTGGCATTTTTGATACAAAGAACGTCAAAGCCAAATATTTATTATAGATGTATAATCTTTTTGTTATCTCCGCCATGATGTGTGTACTGTAGTGTGTGTGTGTGTGTGTGTGTGTGTGTGTGTGTGTGTGTGTGTGTGTGTGTGTGTGTGTGTGTGTGTGTGTGTGTGTGTGTCAGTAAAGCACAAAGACAGAGAGGAGGTTTGAGATGAGGAGATCTCACTCTGTAACTTCTAAACCAGGGGTTACTAATAGGCGGACCGCGGTCCAGGTCCGGATTCGGACCACGGAAACACACCAATTACATGCGTTGTAAATCACATCATGTGATGCTACTCAGCCAATCAAATATGTGTATTTTGATAAACTTCCCGACTCAAGTGAGATTTACACCCACGGGGGAGACGGGTGACAGAACGAGTCGTCGCAGAATAGTACGTGAGTCAGAGAAGTTATTTCACATGACATTCTCCAAAAAGAAAAAAGTGGTCAGTGAGACCAGAGTCTTTAACCAATAATGGACAGACTCCTATATATTAATTCTTCCTACGGGCAGTTTAAAACCAGTGTGTCTCATATGTTCAGAGACCGCGGTGATTATTAAAAGCGGTAATGTAAAGCACCACTACGAGACAAAGCACTCAACTTTTGAGCAAACGTACCCACTCAAAGCCGTTATGAAGGCACAGAAAATAAACAATTTAGGAGCCCAATATGATCAGAATTCTAACACATTAATTCACTGCCCAACAATGATGTTAACAGAGAGGAATAGAGCTGAAACAAGTGGTTCAATAACCACAGATATAATCCCTGCACACAAATGGTCTTCTTGGTTGACATCACTTTACCCTGAATTAACTCAATTTAAAGCTGCAGGGCAATTCAGTGAAATGCATTCTTCTAAAATGAAGTACCTTTTATTTTAACAGTCACATTTTTCAAAAGCTTTCTGTTGTTTATTTTATTGTTAAATCCAGCCCTTATTTTACTTGAAACTAAAGAACATTTATTTATGATTAGATTATGTATTATTTATAATTCAGCCAGTTCAAATTGAAAACTGACAATAAATATTGTTGAGATATTATTCAATTTTCTTTATTTGTAGTTGTTGACTACATACAGACATTAATACAACTGTTGGCTACTTCAATATATATGGGTCTAAATGTTACTGTGATGTTCAGGATCTCGCTGAAATGTATTGAATACCTCTGTTCTAAAGCATCGATAGCAGAACCGTTAACTCCGGACCTTATCAATACTCCAGGTTTTTACTAATTTAGAACCGGTTCCCGTTTAGAACCGAGTTTCGGGGGGCATCCCTATTAACCAATTTGTCGCTGCTTTAAAGTGGTTTACACTTCAATTTGAATTCCTGTTAATCTTGAGGATCTTTTATAATAAATAACAACTCGGCACATTTATATCTATGTATTAATTTGTTATATTTTGTTAAACAAAGTTAAGAAAGCAATGTAAAGTCAAGCTTGATATTCTTTTACACATACATTTTTTTTTCCCAGCCTCTTCCACACAGTGAGACATGCAGCTTATTGATTAAACACTGATATCGGCCACACCGAAGTCCAGCTATTGCTAGGGACTGAAAAAGTCTGATTGGTGCATCCATAGTTATGGGTGTTATTGTCATAACAATGTGATGTGTTTACCTGCCCGCCCACCTGCTCTCATTCCCGCCTCTCTGAAGCTATGTCCACCGTCGTCCACCGGCCAGTAGACAATAACCTGATATTTTTAGGTTCATAAAGTGTTCCCAAACTCCCGACTATGTAGTATATTATCCCCTATTGCTGCCTGACGCATTTGGTCTTTATGAACCAAAATCATGTATGTGTTTGTTTGCGTATAGAACGGGGAAGTGAGATCCAATCAAGTGGTCACATTCTAATGCCAGGTGTGAACTGACGGACATAGAGCTGTCCCCTTGTGATGCATGTTGGCGTCTGTAAGATCTGAACAAAGACAGATCTCACCACTTTCTCAGCAGTGACACACCCACTGAAAGTTAGCACGTTCTAGTAAATCATTATTCTTCAATATTTTTGTGTTGCTTTTTGTGTCAAAACAACATTAAAATTCGATGTGAAGTGAGATTTTTGGCTTATTTTGTCAATGAAAAGAATTAAGCAACAAAAAAAAAACATTTTTTTAAACAATTTATACTCGCTTTTCAGTACTGAAGCTGATATTTTGACAGTTATTTATTTATATTTATACACTTTATATTCTTCTTCTTTGCACTTTGCACCATTTGTCTAGATATGTATTAAGTGTGTTCTGTACTGTGGGCTCCCTGCAGGGTTCTGGCTGGTATGGACTCTGATCATTATCCTGACAGGCTGCTGCGTCTGTCAGCACTGGCGCTCCAAGCAGCGCTTCCAGCAGCAGCGCCGGCAGAACGAGATCAACCTCATCGCGTACCGAGAGGCTCACAACAACTCCCAGCTACCCCTCTATCTCAGTGAGAGTCTGGCACGCTGCTGCCTCTGCACATTCCACACATAGCTAGGTGCTACGTCTCTGACCCGGTGTGCATGTTTGCAAGTCCGATGAGCGACAAGTTGTCAAATTTTCACTCACGAACTCCATCTACAACACACAAGACTGAACTTAGGTTCACATTTACTTACTCAAATATCTAAATGTGTAGGTTCTCAGTCCTTGATTTGTGTAAAATATACATTCTTGAATTCTACTGAAGATAATGAGGCTTTAGCAGTCAGCAGAGGAAGACAATCAAGTGGGTGTCTTTAAAGGTTACAGTCGTACATAGAGAATTCCTGCAAAAACACAGCATAGAGCTGAGGGGAACTGAAGAGTTGGGGATGTTTGACCCCTTTTTCACTTAAATCATGTCATTTGATTAGTGCAGCTTTAAACCCTCCAGTCTTTTGCAATCGTGAGAATGTTGGAGTAGAAAAACTAAATGGAATTAAGCTTAGCTAAACATCCTTAGTCATTGTACACGACTGAGGCCCAATCCCAATCTCCACACCGACGAACTCTCGGACTTTGAGGCACGCTCCCGAAACGTCCACGTGGGTTTAGGACTGTCCCCCCTGTCGAATCTTGGGGCTCTCTCGCAGACATTCTTTACTTTTTATGAACACTTTCACAATTCATATCAAAGTGACATTAAACACGTGGTTACCAGGGGCAAAAAAAGGGTAAACAAAGACGACGGCAAAATGAGTGTTCAGCCTTTAGGTGGGACACTGAGACTCGTCATTCATTCTTGTCTGTATTGTGTCATTCTCCAGGATTCCTGCCCACCTACCTGCTGCCGGACTATGACGAGGTGGTTGACCGTCCCGTCACGCCGCCTCCCCCCTACACCCCTCTGCAGTCAGCACCCCCACCCACGGACCCACCTGCGGAATCTCCCCGCCTCCACCTGGCCATCTCCGTACCCGGCGACGCGCCACTCCCCACCACTCCGGAGGTCACGCAGACCCACCTCCACGGCGCTCACAATCCCAACAAGGACTCGACGCCGGGCAGGTACCGGCGCTTCACAGGGGACTCCGGGATCGAAGTGTGCGACGGCCAGGAGCTGTGGGATCAGCGCAGCCTTTTAGAGACGGAGGAAGAGACAGTGGAAGAGGGGGCGGGTCAAACGGAGGACCCATGCGATAGCTGCGGTCCCGACTCTTTTGAGCGCAGCTCCGTTAGCGGTGCAGTCATTCATGAAAACACAGATGGACACACGGCTGTGGAGACAGAGCCACAGTCTCTTAGGTAATCCGCAATGATGTCTTTTAATATCTGCAGTTTGGAAACTCTGCAGCGGTCACTGATTACAATGTCACACCTTTGGTGCTCAGGGGTTTGGTCTGTTTGATTAACACCAGTGTGTGTGTGACAGGCCTGGAGACGAATGGCAGGTATGAGTACATATTTTGACAGTTTCTAAAAATGTAAAGTTACATGATGCAACTTCTGGTTTGAAGCAGAGGGTACGTTTTTAGCCCAGCTCCTCTTCATTTAAAAGTTGAAGTTTGGACAGTTGCTCATGTCGACTGCTTTTGAAATGTTCTCCTGTGAGGAAGCAGCACTGATGTTTTTTTTTTCACATCTACTTAAATGGTTCTCTGAGTCCCAGAGCCCCATGTAACTGACTGTAGCATTAGACTAGATTATACCATGGTAGCTCAAACTCAACCAATACTTTGGTTTTTGCAGATGTTGATACTTGAGAAGTTTTTTTTCTCAAGCCAAATGCATAATGACGAATTATCCATAATTTTAAAAAGACGTTTGTTACAAAAAATACCTAACATGTACTTTTTTTTTTTTTTTTATAAGGATCCCTTACATTTGATTTCAACCAGACTGTCTTACAGTGTAAAAGCAATTGTGTAATGTAAACCACCTCAAACGGTTCTTTTTGATTCTGGTTTACACGCTGATACTGATATACTCGCGATAAACCGTACTATTATCTGTTACTGTTTATTCTCAATATCTCAGGTTGTAGTAGGCCATGTAGGGCATTATAGTTCTTCAGCATCAATGTGATGAAGTATCTCAAGTTGTCAGGTATTTTTGCTGGATTATTTTATTTTGTGCCAAAAACAGACTATTCTGGCTGGTTGCTGTGTCCTTAACAGCTTCGAGACAGATTTTCCACAAAAATGACTGACATATGTGTCATTATCATGATCGAAAATGACATGTGGGTCTCATCCAATTTGCCTTTTAAAGTTGAACTGGTAACTCAACTCTGTGCTACATTTGGTGTAACTTATCGGTGTCAAAACTGCAGCCTAAGAGCCACACCGGCAACATTCTGTAGTTATGTTGTCCACGGAGTTTTCAACCCGCCTGTCAACTTCACAGACAAACCTATGAAACAACTTCTACCTGTTGGACTCTGGTGTCTTCAGCTAGGCCTCTCGCAGACACATTCTGAATCTAGAATTTCACAAGACTTTAAGTCACACTTAATATCCATTAAGTCAGAATTTACAGGGATCTCATTTCGAGACGCCATAGTGCCATAACATGTAGCCTTATATAGCCTCTTGAGTAGAAAGTATTTAGGTGAACTTGATCACAGCTCTTGAGTCTCTTTGACTTAGAGATAACTTAAGTAACCCTTCAGTGCACCTAATGATGGATTCATTGTCATTTAATCCATGTACCTGTAGATATGCAAATGAGAATAACTCAACATGTTGCTGTCAGTGTGTTTATTCTGCTAAAGGACACACAGGTTTGTGTCGAGAGTGTGTTGATCCACGAGCTTGTGTGTATGCAAAGGGAATGACTGACTGAAGCACTCCATGGCCCAATCCCAAACGCCACACTCACACGTGAGGGTTCAGTTCTGTCCCGCTGTCAAATCATCGAGTGTCCCACAATTCATTGTCATGGGGCGTTAAACACGGGGTAACCAATAAAAGCGTGGAGACGTAAACATTTCTTATTTATTCAATAAACATTTAATTTTGTCATTTAAGCTGTTTTGACAAAAACGAGTAAATAGATGATTTGAAATGACCTCTCATCTTGCTAGGAAAGAGCCTGGAAGACATTCAAAAAGTATAAAATACCCACAATTGTACATCATCATTTTTGATTGTAACCTGATATGTTGCAGCAAAGTACTGTCCCATTCATATTTGCACCATTTCAAGCCCTTACAGTCTCTCGCACTCAAACACTTACGCCAGTAAGTCCCTGAGGGTTCAGGTTTTGAGGCTTTAGGGGGGCATTGGGATTGGGCCCATGTATATAATGTGTCCTTCCGGTGCGCCAAGGGGACTTTTCTCCAACTGAGTCAGATGAGCACTTTTCCACACAGCATTGAATTGTGGTCTTCAGCACCCGGTGCTACACTCTGTATATATGCTCTTTATAACCTGCTAAATAAAAACTCTATTTTTCTGTTGCATTTTTGTAAAACATATGGTTATTAAAAGTTATGGAGAACACATGGCTACTGTCCTCTCTTTTTCTTTTTGGAATACTTTTGTTTTTTAAGCAAAGTAAAGCTTTATTTATGCAACACACTATTCCAGCAGAGATCCATTGAGCCTCACAAACATTACACGAGCTGTACACTATATGTATATATATACTATACACACAGTGTATACTGTATTTATATACACTATACACTGTGTATACTGTATTTATATACACTATACACTGTGTATACTGTATGTATATATTCTACACTGTATACTGTATGTGTATATATACTATACACACAGTGTATACTGTATGTGTATACTGTATTTATATACACCATACACAATGTATACTGTGTATATATACTTTACGTGTATACTGTATTTATATACACTATACACAATGTATACTGTATGTATATTATAAACAGTGTATATTGTATGTGTATATTGTATGTGTATATATACTGTGTATGTACATATACATACTTTGTATATATTCATTGTGTATGTGTATATATACTATACACAGTGTGTGTATGTACACTGTACATATACACAGTGTATACTGTATGGTAAATGGACTGTACTTGTATATACACAGTTCACACTACATGTCATCATTCACAGCTACGGGAGGGTCCAAGGACACATGGACTAGCGGAGCTGGGGATTGAACCGCCGATCCTCTGATTGAAGGACGACCCTGGTCTACCATTTAGCCACAGTCACGCCACATAATATTATATTACAAAATACTATACACAGTGTATGTTTATATACTATACACAGTCTATATCGTATGAACTATACACACTGTACACAACACTGTAAATTGTATGTATATATACTAATATGGTGGTAATTATAAATTAAATAAAAGGGCATCATTGTTGTATAGGTCATTTTAGTTTAGGATATACAGGTGCATCTCAATGAATTAGAATATCATCGAAAAGTTAATTTATTTCAGTAATTCAGTTCAAAAAGTGAAACTCATTTATTAGATTCATTACACACGGTGATATATTTCAAGCGTTTATTTCTTTTCATTTTGATGATTATGGCTTACAGCTAATGAAAACCCAAAATTCAGTATCTCAGAAAATTAGAATATTGTGAATAAGTTCAATATTGTAGACTCATGGTGTCACACTCTAATCAGCTAATGCAGTGATTTTCAACCGCCGTCCTCAGACGGCACAGCTCCGTGCAGAGAATTTCTTTGGCTCGTAACTGGCATGAATCGACTTGAAGAGAAAGAGAAGTCGTCATTTTTCTCTGGAGAAGTCTGTTTCTTCACCTCTGCAGGAAAATTGTCCACTTCCTCTCCCTGGAAGCGAAACAAAAACAAAACAAACAAACAGTCTGGTGGATAAGTCCAGCGAATCTAAAACTGTTTAAAATCTAGGATTTTCTTTTAAATACAGCAACGTTGCATGCTTCCTTGTCCGACCAGGGGCCAGAGGAATAAGCGATGCTATCAAGCGCGCTCAGCAGTTTTCTAAGCGAGCTGCTTCTGGCCGTGAAACCGGATGTCCCGCCTCGGCATCCCTGGTCTCGTCCAATTAGACCGCAGTGTTGCATTTGGGTGACGAGATCACACCTTGGTGTGAACTTCTTTCTAATGGAGGTTTGAATGCTTATCAAACCCAAATCAGGCTCCAGGTTGCTCTGCAAAAAGGAAGGCCTGATTTCTTTGTCTCAATGCACATGGCGAGGCCAAACACATGGGCCCAACACCTACTTCAAAGTACTGATAGAGGAGTACATTGTCAGTAGACAAGATACTTTCCCCAGTCATCCATTAAAGCCAAAGCACCATTATGTATTGTATTATCCAGATTATTCATAATGTGCTTCGGCCCACTTGCTTGTGGACCCTACGTTTTGAAAGTAAGCACACATACTTTAACACATACAGTGTGCCTGGAAATTGCACAACTTCAAGAACTTGTGCTCCACTCTAAGTGAAAGACATCAGTTACTACAAGCTTACTTAAGCACTGGTGCTGTGTTCCCACCACCTGTAGTTGTTGAAAGAAGTTCAGATTTCTATGTAAATGTCTACGACAAGATAAAACAATCTGTTGCACACCTTAGTGTGCTACCATCTGACACGGCCTCTGCACATAAAGTTCAAGTAAAAGGTACACTTTACAAAAAGAACATGTGTGTTGTGTTGGAACAAAATGATGAGGGACTGGTCTTTGGTAAGATTAAGTTGATTCTCATTACCAAAAGCACTCTGGTATATTTTGTGACTGAAAAATGCCAGTCTCTCTTTCTAGTAGACCAAGGGGTGCATTGTCTATCCAACACAGAGAATACAACGGCACAATACTTTTGTATTGCACAGGGAGAGCTAAAAGACTATTACCCGTTGCCAGAAAACAGTACGCTGGGCTTGTCTGTAATTGCATTGCACTATTCTGTCCCATCCCTAGCGTAATGTCTGACAACACCCATGACAGGCACACACTCCCAAGTCTTCCTGAAGAAAAGATAAAGTTATTGGTCGAAAAGCTGTTACTGCAGGGAGTAGAAAGCAGACAAGACCTGAAATATGCACAAGAGGAGGACATGGTGGACTTCATCAGGCCCATCCAGTGTGCTCACCAACAATTGGTGAGAGTAAGACTTTGTGTTCTTCTTCTTTCAGATCAAAGAAGTAGTCCTGTGACCCCACCTCGGCAGCTGTCCTCAAGCACCTCACCTGTTGATAGCCCTTCATGGTCAAGCAGCCCCATGTCCTCTCCTCAACCATCTCCACGCCCACATATAAAGAAAAACTGGCCTGAAGCCTTGCAGGTGAACTGGAACAAAATGCACCTGGATTTGCTGTCTACAGTTATGAGTGGAAAGAGGCCCTCGCCATCTGACAGACGGCAGTTTGTGAGCGTGTTAGTCGATGAAATGAGAAAGTATGAAGCTAACCCCACAAGCTCACGATGCCTCATCATCACCAGAAACGTGATAAGACAATACCCAAAATCCTTTGCTGATACCATAAACAATGGCAAGACAGTGATTGCTGGATTCTATGAATCAATTCTGAGCCAGGTTAAAGTATACGTGTAGAGCACTTGTACAGGAACAACACCCTTGCTCGACATAGAGCATCAAAGGATGCCACAGGGGCTATCCCAGCCCAAGGACTGGCAGACAGCTATGGGGGCACAAGATGGCAGCCAGAGCTACCACCTGAGGAAATTGAAGATAGCCTTGAAGGTTTGAGATAAAAGATGACAAATATCTTTAGACATGAAGGTTTGGTGGGTGCAGGAAGGGAGGAAATAAACAATTTAATGGAGAAAACATATTCTCTGCAACGCAAATCGATCAGTGCAACACCATCCGCCCCTCTGGAGGACATTAAAAGTCAGTGGCCCTACTTGTTTCTGCCGAGGAGCATGTGTGCACACTTTGAATTGCTCACAGATATTCACATCTTAAGAATAATGGAGGCATTTCCTGAAGACCAGGGCAGAATCATCTCGGAATACTTCAAGGCAAATCCCAGCAACAATGAAGTGAAGAGGGTCCTCTCCCACGAAAACGGTATAACATTCCTCTATATTCAGGATCTACTGATGGCACACTTCAAAGAGCAGAGCGATGCCCTGATCTTGCAGGCAGATATGAGTATAACTGATAACTTTATTTCAGATAAGCCTTTAAAAGTATTTAAATATAATGAGTGGACCATAGTCCATCTTTTTAAATTATTTTCATAAAAGTGAAATTGATGGCAACCATAGTTAAAACATTGTTGAATTGTATTAACATTAACTTAGAACCTGAATAATATTTTTGTCTCCTATACAGGTGTCAGACACAGTGGCAACTGTGAAGACATCCCTTGCCCTTCCTGATAGCCCTTGGTTGATCATCCTAGGTAAGCACCAAGGCTACATCCACACTACTCCGTTTTCGTTTGGAAACGCATATGTTTTGCTTCGTTTACACTGAGCGTCCACACTACACCGGCGTTTTCGAGCACCGTAAACGGAGGAGTTTAGAAACGATCACGAAGCCGGATAACTTTGAAAACTCCGGGTAGCGTATTCGTGTGGACGGACGGAAACGCATAAGTTTGGAAACGATGACGTAGACACCCGCGATCGACTACCAGGTTAATTTAACGTGGACAACTGATTACAGGCATTGCTGACCTTGTTGTCTTTACTAGCAGCTGTTGTCCAGTTAAAGTCTGCATGTCTGCAGAGGAAACAACTGTTATTGTAGCGATCAGTGAGCGGCGTGAGAGAGAGAGAGATCAGTGAGCGGAGAAAGGGAGAGAGAGACCCGGAGCGCTGTAACTAACGTTAAGTCTGAAAAATAAAACTTATACAACTTTCCACGAACTGTATCTGTTTGAGTTTATAGAGGAAGATTTGAGAGAAGATCTTAAGTATCAAAAACGTACTTACGATCATTAAAGACTACTTTATTACTCTGGTTGTTTAGTTACAAAATACCACAATATACTTCCTGTTTACATCGGCGCATGTCCAGTGTACGTGAAGAGTCACGTGATATTCGTTTTCAGGCGTGTGGTGTGGACGGAGATCATTTCGGAGACGATGGCTGAAACGCCGTGTGGACGGAGATCGTTTTCGTTTGGAAAACGGAATAGTATGGATGTAGCCTAAGCCCCACAGCTTTAGTGAGTTCAGTAGAGTTTTTGTTCTTATGTACTGTATATAATACACATACCTTTACATTTTTGTAAATAGATACTAATTCATAAATAGCTTAGCATGAATAAATGGATAAATTAATACATAGTTTTAGATAGTTATTAAACAGTTGAGTCTCTATAATACAGACATAGTAGGTTATAGAATAATATTTTCCCTGGTATGTCAGTAGTTTGTTTTTCTCTCTATTTTCCTCTACTGATTAGGGTGTCCTTATAGCTTTAAAAATGTAAATAGTTTGTCTGATCTTCTCCGTCCCTTTGTAGATTTTCAAAGTGTATGTCCCTGTAGTGATTTTGTGATTATTTGGCTAAAGATGTCTCTATTAAGAGACAGTCACTAAGTTTTATGCAAGACTATGTGCATTGAAGAGTTGACGACACTGCTTACACCTGGATACATCAAAAGGCCATGCAGTGGACAAGTAGCATTCCACACAGCATTAACTATCCTGATATCTATCAAAAGCTTACATTGTTTTGAAATCTTTTCAAATATCAGTTGTAAATGTCAGTACAATACAAAAATAATATAGCAGTAAGTTGCCACTTCATAATACGTCAAATGGTCGATTTGACATTCAGCCTAACTCTGTTTGCATTTTGTTTAAGGTCCAATGATTCCTGACCAGCTGATTAGATGGTTAGCATTGAGGGCCACGTGGTGTGCGAACAAGCATCGTTTGTGTTGGGGCTTGCTGTTGTCTTCACATGCTACTACAACTTCAACCTCCAACATCAGGATCAGGCTGCCTGCACACTTGAATTCATACAGAGGTAAGTTTGAATCCCATACCGAGTCATTAGTTTCAGGTATTCGGGCCTTACAGCCCTCCTTGCATTTATCTTTATGTGATAGATATCGTAACTTTGGGATGCTAGATTGATAGCTCCTTAGAGGATAGGGACTTCGATCAGAGAACAGAAAGTTAATTCCATAAGGAAATGTATCTAAACTTGGATGCTTGGGTGTGTATATATGTGGTTCTAAAATAAACAGAAGAAACACACATTCAACTTCAGCGGTTATCAGAGTTTTTGGAGCTAGAGACCCCTTGCAGGAGAAAAAAAATAGCGAAAGACCCCCTCATTATCGTAACACCGGTTAAGCTTATGCTTACTAGCATTTGTACTCTTAGATGCCATTGGAACTATTTGTATTCTAATGCTTTTCAACTTAGGACAACTCTAAAACTCATGTATGTCCTGTGTCTGACTATGTTTCACACAAGTTGCAACACTGCATCACAGAGCTGTTCGATCCTTCTTGGTGGTTCACAAATCTACTTCTGTTTTGGCCATTATGGTGAGATATTCAGGAGATTAGGGCCAAACTGTTTCTCATGTCTGTCCGTCCGTCCGTCTATCTTTCTATATGTCTGTTTTTTGTGTGTGTCTGTGTGTGCACTTACATTCATATTTAACAGTGGACTTAGGTGTTGTTACAGAGTCACCAAGAGGGGACTGCATCGCAAACGGGACATTTCGGAGGTCCCCTGATGGTCATGCTTTAAATCAAGCTAAAATCATGTCTAAAACCCTCTGGTTTATTTATTTTTATTTTAGCCAAGTGAAGACTTGAACATGTGTGAGTGTTTAAGTCCATGCTCCGCACTGATCCTGCAGGCTGGAGCAGGGATATTAATGACTCTTTCACACACGTTGTTTTAAACACTCCTCTATTGTGAATCTAAAGTTTTAGTTTTGGCACTGTATTAATTTAAATGGCTACCCAGAAGGCAGAAGAGCCACATGCATTTCAGAATCTAAAAGAATGGAAGAAAATTAAAAAAAAACAACCAGGGTTAAACTCAGAATTAAAATACTTAGCTGTAAGATTCAGTTTTTTCAGTTTTAGTTCAATAAAAACTGATTTGTCATCAGCCTTTACCTAAACCTTTAAAATAACACACTTCCAAAATACTTGCCTGACTGTTTTGCACATGCACTGGATGTAAATCAATCAATCAGGCTACACTTATGGGAATGCAGTTAGTTTATTGATTTACAGTGGGTACGGAAAGTATTCAGACCCCTTTAAATTTTTCACTCTTTGTTTCATTGCAGCCATTTGCTAAAATCGAAAAAATTCATTTTATTTCTCATTAATGTACACTCAGCACCCCATCTTGACAGAAAAAAACAGAAATGTAGAAATGTTTGCAAATTTATTCAAAAAGAAAAACTGAAATATCACATGGTCATAAGTATTCAGACCCTTTGCTCAGTATTGAGTAGAAGCACCCTTTTGAGCTAGTACAGCCATGAGTCTTCTTGGGAATGATGCAACACGTTTTTCACACCTGGATTTGGGGATCCTCTGCCATTCTCCCTTGCAGATCCTCTCCAGTTCCGTCAGGTTGGATGGTGAACGTTGGTGGACAGCCATTTTCAGGTCTCTCCAGAGATGCTCAATTGGGTTTAGGTCAGGGCTCTGGCTGGGCCAGTCAAGAATGGTCACAGAGTTGTTCCGAAGCCACTCCTTTGTTATTTTAGCTGTGTGCTTAGGGTCATTGTCTTGTTGGAAGGTGAACCTTCGGCCCAGTCTGAGGTCCTGAGCACTCTGGAAGAGGCTTTCTTCCAGGATATTTCTGTACCGCATTCATCTTTCCTTCAATTGCAACCAGTCGTCCTGTCCCTGCAGCTGAAAAACACCCCCATAGCATGATGCTGCCACCACCATGTTTCACTGTTGGGATTGTATTGGGCAGGTGATGTGCAGTGCCTGGTTTTCTCCACACATACCGCTTAGAATTAACACCAAAAAGTTCAATCTTCGTCTCATCAGACCAGAGAATCTTATTTTTCATAGTCTGGGAGTCCTTCATGTGTTTTTTGGCAAACTCTATGCAGGCTTTCATATGTCTTGCACTGAGGAGAGGCTTCCGTCGGGCCACTCTGCCATAAAGCCCCGACTGGTGGAGGGCTGCAGTGATAGTTGACTTTGTGGAACTTTCTCCCATCTCCCTACTGCATCTCTGGAGCTCAGCCACAGTGATATTTGGGTTCTTCTTTACCTTTCTCACCAAGGCTCTTCTCCCACGATTGCTCAGTTTGGCTGGACGGCCAGGTCTAGGAAGAGTTCTGGTCGTCCCAAACTTCTTCCATTTAAGGATTATGGAGGCCACTGTGCTCTTAGGAACCTTGAGTGCTGCAGAAATTCTTTTGTAACCTTGGCCAGATCTGTGCCTTGCCACAATTCTGTCTCTGAGCTCCTTGGGCAGTTCCTTCGACCTCATGATTCTCATTTGCTTTGACATGCACTGTGAGATGTAAGGTCTTATATAGACAGGTGTGTGCCTTTCCTAATCAAGTCCAATCAGTTTATTTAAACACAGCTGGACTCCAATGAAGGAGTAGAACCATCTCAAGGAGGATCAGAAGAAATGGACAGCATGTGAGTTAAATATGAGTGTCACAGCAAAGGGTCTGAATACTTATGACCATGTGATATTTCAGTTTTTCTTTTTGAATAAATTTGCAAAAATTTCTACATTTCTGTTTTTTTCTGTCAAGATGGGGTGCTGAGTGTACATTAATGAGAAATAAAATGAACTTTTTCGATTTTAGCAAATGGCTGCAATGAAACAAAGAGTGAAAAATGTAAAGGGGTCTGAATACTGTACTGTACCCACTGTACATTACAGTAAAAAGGTCCACACTTGTATTGTATGGAATGACAAAGGTCCACTGTTGGCTGCTACATAATGACACAAGTTCCCTCTTAGATAGCATGGAACAACATCCAGGATGTATTGTGAAAACACAATGAGAGCCAATCATGATATATAGTTTTGGCTGTAGTGTAATTTTTTTTATTCCTTGCCTACATTGAAGTCATGATTTTGTTCTCAATAATACAATATGTGTCACATGAAGTTAAGTATTTATTGGCGAAAAGAGAACGCATATTTGAGTGCTGTCAAATGAATGCATATTGTCAAAATCAGAATCAGTTTTAATGGCCTAACTGTACTCAATGGACATGCACAGAAATACACATACGGTTAAAAACAAGGACAATAAAGCTGAACAAAGATAAACAAATAGTAAATAGTAAATAATTTGACTACTATAAACATTTGACTAATATGTACAGGGATAACGCAAAATAAAATAAACATATTTCTCTTTCTAAATATAAATCAACAATTCTGTTCGTATAATAATGTAATGTAGTGATGTAAAATAGTGATCTATCTACATCTTATCGATGAACCATGACATCAAAATACAGATCTATGAATACGGCTCTAGATGTTGACTTTTTTTTGGAACTTCGCGCTCAAAAACAGTAAATTTGGTCACCACTTCAATTCAATTCAATATATTTTGTACAGCCCAAAATCACAAATTTGCCTCAGAGGGCTTTACAATCTGTACACATGGGACGTCCTCTGTCCCGGAACCCTCACATCGGAACAGGAAAATCTCCCCAAAAAAACCCTTTTAACTGGGAGAAAAAAAAGGAAGAAACCTCAGGGAGAGCAACAGAGGAGGGATCCGTCTCCCAGGATGGACAGAAAGGCAATAGATGTCATGTGTACAGAATTACCAACACATTAAATGCGTATGACAGAAATTATTTATATAATGAGAGTAGTAAGCAGATGGAAAAATTACGACTACAAATAACAGCAGCAGTGGCTATAGTAGAATAACAATAACAATAGCAGTAATTGTAACATTGACTGGGAAGGACTGTATAATTTGACTGGTTTATTTCAATCGTGACCACCAGGGGGCATCTATCAGAATGCACTCCAGTCAAGATGTTCCTTAGAGATGTTTATTGACAGTAGTCAAACAAGCAAGTGTGTGTTTTGGTTATTTGCACGCACACAGTCTTGAAAGTGTAACTCCGAACAGCCACATAACACACTTCAATCTAGGTACAGACACGGCCGTCATTTCGCGCCGCCACTCTTGTCAGAGCCTTTTCACCAACTTACTGCCGGTGATATTAGTCCGCGAGCAGCTAACTGCCGTCCTCTTCCGCAAGGGGCGTAGTGCGGTTTCTGCTCGGCTGCTTCTCCGAAACTCGTCTATAGAGGTCGTCCTTCGTCACAGCCGCCCCCAAATTTGTCTCAACCAATTTGTAACTCTAAGAAGGACTGACCGGATCAGTGTCTGGGATGCTAGGCAGGGTGACAAGGCGAGCGACTGGTCTGGTATAGGTCTTGCCCTTGACCTGGACCACTGCAGTCCGGACTCTCCCGTCCGTTCCTGGGATGACTTCAGTGACGTGACCTAGTGGCCACTGAGCTCTTGGAAACTGGGGATCCACCACCATGACTATGGTTCCCAGTTGCAGCTGTGCAGGGTCCTTATGCCACTTAGACCGAGTCTGAAGAGTCGGAAGGTAGCGTCGGATGAAATGTGTCCAAAACTGATCAGCCAACACCTGAGTGTGTCTCCAACGTCGGCGACTGAGGAGCTCTGACTCTGCATACACAGCCTGTGGTAGTGAGGGGTCAAGCCGCCCCATGAGGAGCAAATTAGGGGTGACTGGGTCAACATCCGCCACATCGGTTGACACATAACCCAGTGGTTTGGAGTTTAAGATCCCTTCTACTTCAATCAGTACTGTCCTTAGGACCTCTTCTGGGACTGTTTGGGTCTGAATGGTGGCATACAGCGCAGCTTTCACTGATCTCACTTCTTTCTCCCAGACACCTCCGAAGTGTGGTGCACCTGGGGGGTTGAACTGAAACTTGATCTGGTGTTTAGCCAGATGAGCCTGGAGTGTGGGGTGCATGGTTTTGAATGCCTCATCTAGTTCTCTTATCCTCCTTTGAAATTAGTGCCCTGGTCAGAGCGAAGCTCCGCTGGTTTGCCTCTTCGTGCAATAAAGCGGCGGAGAGCCATCAAAAAGGAGTCAGTGTCTACGCTAGACAAAACATCTAGGTGCACGGCCCGTGTTGTCAGGCACTTAAACAGTATGCCCCATCTCTTCTCGTGGCGACGGCCGACCTTCACTGTGAAGGGCCCAAAACAGTCTGTGCCTGTGGAGTAAAATGGGGGCTTCAGCAGCCTCAGTCTTGACTGGGAGAGGTCTGCCATCCTGGGCACAACTGGAGTGGCTCTCCACCTCTGGCAGTCCGGGCAGGAGTGCTGATGGCGTTTAACAGCTTCACGGCCATGCAGAATCCAGTATTTGCGGCGCAGCTCTGCAAAGAGGCGCTCTGATCCTGGATGATGGAGGCCTTCGTCTAAGTCCTGAATGATGAGTTGGGTCACTTTATGCCGAGAGTCCAGTACCACTGGGTGGATGGCATCTGGCTCCAGCTGGTCGCTGCGGCGGAGCCTTCCTCCAACTTCGATGAGACCCACAGTCTCATCATACTCCGGGGCTAGTGAGAGCAGCCTACTGGTGGCAGATACTGGCTTACCGGCACACAAGAGGTTGAACTCCTCAGGGAAACTGTCCTGCTGGGCTTGTCTCAAAACTTCTCTCTCTGCTTCCCGGTAATCTTCTGCAGGAAGACTGTCTCGGTCTACTGCCACCCCATGGCGGGACTGTGCAAACGCCTCTATCAGTGCTCTGAAGGAGGTGAACTGGTTGGCGTCTGGTAGCAAAGGATTATGAGCAGTCATGGTGAAGCAGCTGATGGTAGGTTTTCGCAGTTCAGCAGAATTCTCTGTCTCTCCCGAGGATGGCTGTGTGGGCCAGAATCCAGATGACTGCTGCAAGAAGTCAGGGCCAATGTTTTCCCTCGCGTGAGGTCATCAGCAGGGTTGTTGACAGAGTCCACGTACCTCCAGGCCCGAACGTCAGTCAGCTCCTGGACCTCAGCTACTCTTGTTCCTACGAACACTTTGTATCGACAGGAGTCTGATTGGAGCCAAGTCAGGACTGTTGTGGAATCTGTCCAGAAGACGACGTCGCGGATGTTCACAGTCAGCTCTCTTTGCAGTAGTGTGGCCAATTGGGCAGCTGTCAGTGCAGCACAGAGCTCTAGCCTCGGCACTGATTGCTGTTTCTTTGGAGATACCCTGGATCTGGCAGTTAGGAAAGACACTTCCACACGGCCATGTGAGTTTTCTGCACGCATGTAGGCCACTGAGCCGTAAGCTCTCTCTGAAGCATCAGCAAAGATGTGCAGGTCTCGCTGGAGGTTTGAAGTGTCCATCTCGGGGCCCACATAGCAGCGAGGCAGTGAAATCTGAGACAGATGCTGCAACTCCTCCTCCCACATCAGCCATGGCTTTAGCACATCATCAGGCAGTGATGGGTCGTCCCAATCTCTTTGCTTTCCCCATAGTTGCTGCACAAGGATCTTAGCCCGCGTTGTGAAGGGGACAATAAAGCCCAGTGGGTCGTACAGGCGTGCCAGAACCCGGTATATATTTCTCATGGTGGGTTTGGGTCTATCCAGCATCCGATATTTATATCTCAAGGTGTCTGAATTGCAGAGCCAGCGGAGTCCCAGGGCGAGCTCTTGTGGGTCTGTGCCTGACTCGTTGAGCCACAACTCACTGTTTTCGGATCTGGCTTCTCTGGGCAGGTGGCTAATGACCTCAGGGGTGTTACTGGCCCACTGGCGTAGTTCAAATCCACCTGTAGCCAGCAGTGATGTCAGTTTATCTACCAGGTGTCGGGCTTCTTCAACAGAGGGGAGACTCTGCAGGAGGTTGTCCACATAGAAGGACCTTTCTATAGAGATACGGACATCCTCACCTGGCTGACTGTGGTCAAATACATGTTTCTGCAGTGCGAAAGTTGCACAGCAGGGACTGCAGGTGGTGCCAAATGGAAGGACTTGCCATGTGTAGATGCTTGGTGGTTCCTCTGTCTTCAGGTCGCGCCACAAGAAGCATAGCAAATGCTTGTCCTCAGAGAGCAGCCTCACCTGATGAAACATGCCCTTGATATCACTGCTGACTGCAATGGTGTGCTCTCTGAATCGCAGCAGTACCCCTAGCAGACTGGAACTTAAGGTGGGGCCAGGCAGCAGCAGCTCATTGAGGTTGTCTCCCTTATACGCAAAGGAGCAATTGAAAACAATCCTGTTTTTTCCGTTGTGGCTTACCATGTGATGTGGTATGAACCAGGACTCGGCTGCAACGCTAAGCTCCTCCTCTGGCACTTTCACTGCATAGCCCACTTTTTCCAGCTTTCTGATCTCTGCACAGTAAGCGGCTGCTCTTTGCGGGTCTCGTAACAGGCGTCTCTCCGTGCTGCGGAGGTTGGCTAACACAGCCCCCTTACATGCTTGGAGTTGTGGCATGTTCTTCAGCCTGAGGAGGGGAGTGGCGTAGCGCTGGATCCCATCGACGTCTACTCGTGTGGTCTTTGCCTCCAACAGTTGGACTGCTTCCTGATCCTGCCTGGATCGTGTGGAAAGCTTCTCACTCCTGTAGGGAAGGACATCTAGCTGCCACAATCTCTCTACACTCTGCAGAAGCTCAGACGCAGGTGAGAGGGTGGATATGTTTAGACACTGTTGTGCTGTTGACTGCTGCTTGATGTGCTTGGTTGGTCCCTGAAGTGTCCAGCCCAATCTTGTCTTCACTGCCGCTGGCCCCCCGGGTGGTCCTAGACGCACGCACCGGCTCCACTGGAGTGATGAGGTGGGGATAGTCTGACCCAATTAACAACAGAGGTTGCACTCTGTTTAGCGCCTGGAGAGGAAGGCCTCTTAGGTGTTTGTGCTTCTTCAAAAGTGCATTTATCGGGTATGTGTGTTCGGCCAGACCCAGTTGATCAGCAGTGAATGTTCGGTGTATCTTGAAGGACTTCTGTGGCTGGTCGGCTGGGGAGATGGAGAAAGACACAGCAGCGCCATGCAGGACCCTGAGATCCTGCCGAACAGTTCTGAGAACCAAATCCTCTGGCTCACCAGACAGCTTAAGTCTCTGCGTTGCTGCTGGAAGGAGAATGGTCCGCTCCGACCCATCATCTAGGATGGCATGCGTCTCTAAGGTGTGCTCACCATTGCGCAGCAACACTTTACTCACTTTGAGGAGGACTTGGCTGCACCCGGACCGCCTGTCCAAGTACAGCACGTCATTGGTTGTGCTGACGAGGCAGGACGTATTCTCAGCTGCAGGTTTTATATTCACATCGTGTAGAACTTGCAGATGCTTCCCCTTACACTTATGACACGTAACTTTCAGGTGACACTGTGCAGCCTGGTGCGAGCGACCGCATCGCCAGCATCTTTTGTTGGTCTTGATCCAGGCAGTTTTTTGTTCCACTGTCAGCTGTGCAAAGTTTACACACTGGTCAAGAAAGTGCTGCGTGTTTAAGCAGTAGTGGTAGTATGGTGTCCTATCTGGCTGCTTGGCACTGGGGGGTGACTTCACTGCTGCTGGTGAGCTCTCAGGCTGGTCTGTAGTGTGTAGGATGCTGGTGCTCCTGCCACTCTTGCTCCTGTCGCGGTGGTTCTCTGGCCGTGATCCTGATTTGCTCTTATCCTCTCTGTACAGTGACTCGTACACTGTCTCTTGAATCTTCAACTCATAGTCGAGCCAGTCTGAAAAGTGCAAGAGGCTGGGGATGGTAACACGCATGGGGTACAGGAACCTCTTGAACTCTGCCCGCATATCCTGAGGCAGCTTGGACAACAGCCGTGTCACATGTGACCCACAGTGGAGCTCAGTATGTCCACTGTCCCCAAGCTGATCTAACATACCAACCAGTGCTCTCAATCGCAGTGCGAACTGCTTGAACCCACAGGTATCTCCACGTGCAATGTTCGGGGCATTCATCAGGTCAGCGATTTTTCTGAGAGCTAACTGGTGAGGCTGGCCATAGTGTTCAATGAGGCTAGCCATCGTGTCAGTGTAGGGCTGCAACGAGTTGGTGTATGAGTCAGCTATGAGCAGCGCCTCCTCATACTTCAGGTGGTCCACCAGGATCTGATATTTAAAGCGCTCTGTAGCGTCCAGAGGCAGCAAGTTCTCTAGGGCAACCTTAAGCCGAGCAAACTCCCTTGGATCTCCTTTAGTGAATGCAGGGATTACTGGGCTGTGACTCCCTTCTTGGTGGGGTATAAGGTTTACAATACTCGGGTGTATGCATCCGGGAAACAGGATAAACTGGCTCTGGGCCACAGAGAGACTGCTCCTGAGGTCTCGTCCACATGTCTCTCAGTGACGTTGTGAGCTCTGCCACAAGGTCCTGTGATGGTGGTTGTGGTGGGTAAACAATGTCTTCTGTTACAGGGCGCGGTGGCGGTGGCCAGTCATCGTTATCCATTGGAGGCAGAGTGTGACTACTAGCTTGCACAGGTGAGGGGAATAACAGAGGGTGGTACGTGTCGTCAGCCTGCACTACGTGCTGCTGCTTAGTGGGCTCGAACGTCTGTGGAAGAGAGGGGGCTCTCTGTAGCAGTGGTGGTGGGTCAGGGAGTCGCCTGTGTATGGCCATCATCTGTTGCTGCAACCTGTGATTGTCCTCCATCAGCCTGTGGAGGGCTTCAAGGATCTCTGGCGCCGTTTCTGCTGCAGGCCTCCGTCGATGAGAGGCAGGCGTACTATGGAAAAGGGTGTCTGCATACTCAGGCTGGAAGGGATATTGAGCTGCCGCTCCATGCGCAGCACTCCAGTCCTTGTCTAGCCGGGGAGATGTGAGAGGCGTCATCCTGACGTTTCTCTCTGGGAAATTCTCCGCACTGTGGTAAGGCCCCTGCTGTGCTGGCATGTAGACAGCGTAATCTTCCATCCAGGCTGGTGGCCGTGTCTCTCGGCGGGGACGAGCGTCTGCAGGACGTGGAGTCCTCTGCTGATCTGGAAACATCTTTAATCAATCCCACGGTGACCACTCTGTATCCGGCTCGAAGGACCAAATTGTAACATTGACTGGGAAGGACTGTATAATTTGACTGGTTTATTTCAATCGTGACCACCAGGGGGCATCTATCAGAATGCACTCCAGTCAAGATGTTCCTTAGAGATGTTTATTGACAGTAGTCAAACAAGCAAGTGTGTGTTTTGGTTATTTGCACGCACACAGTCTTGAAAGTGTAACTCCGAACAGCCACATAACACACTTCAATCTAGGTACAGACACGGCCGCCATTTCGCGCCGCCACTCTCGTCAGAGCCTTTTCACCAACTTACTGCCGGTGATATTAGTCCGCGAGCAGCTAACTGCCGTCCTCTTCCGCAAGGGGCGTAGTGCGGTTTCTGCTCGGCTGCTTCTCCGAAACTCGTCTATAGAGGTCGTCCTTCGTCACAGTAATGATACTGTATAGAGTGATTTTAGTCCCCTCTTTGCCTGTACAAAATTACGTTGGTTCCCTGTTAAATGTTATTGAACGACGCTTAAACTTTTATTTTCAATTTTTTAAAATATTTGCATAGATGAACTACCAATTCTTTGACCCTTACACTGACGCTCCATAATGCGAGCTCCCAGTATTCAGGCACATAACATTGATGCTCCATAATGCGAGCTCCCAAGTATTCAGGCACATAACACTGATGCTCTATAATGCGAGCTCCCAAGGTTCTGGCATATTGATGTCCATAATGTGAGCTCCCAGTATGAAGGCTCCCACTGTTTTTGGTCTTAATACAATACAAATTCCTCTCTATAGATATTATATTGTGCACAAAGTATTTTATCGCTTTTCAGTCTCTTCCATTATCCTGTAGAGTCAGATTTTCATTTAAGCATATTTGACAGTCCACTTTTCCTTTAGGAAGTCCTTGAAATGTCGTTTGATGATTTCTCTCTCAGTCTGTGACCAGGGCCTTCTTGGCTTCCCTATAAATAAACAAAGAAAGTATGTTTCTGAAAAAACAGAGGAATGAAAATGACCACCATAAATTGTCATCAACAAACGTCAAGGTGTTTCAGGGAGACAATAATTTTAAGAGTCAATGGAATATGCAACCTTTTGACTGGCAGTCATGGCAGTGACGATTTGTTTATGTCTCCGATGGCCTTTCTTGAGGTAGCAGTCTTTTCTTTAGCATGTCCATCGTCTGAGTTCCCTAAATTTACATGGATAGCAATACAATTTTTACAGTTAATTGAACATTGGAAAAGACCACATACAAATATTTTCAAAAGCTATGAATACAAGGTGTTTTTGATTGTAATAATAAAAAAAAAAATCTGATTGAATAATTGAAAGTGAGTGATATTCTACATGCAGTGACAACTTACCTTCTGGCCTTGTGGTAGCAGTCCACTCAGATTGGACATCCTCTGAATGTGGCTGATCTCCTCTTCAGCTGCAACAGTTTTTTTGCAACAAAAAAAAGCAACTTTTCCACAAAGTATTGAGTGTTTGCTTTGTTTAATAAAAACTACAGAAATTATTGATATCCTGTACTTACAATCAATGTGCGGTGTTATGTCGTCCCAAGGATTTTCCTTTGAATTGGCATATTTCTCCTTGCAGTGCAAAATGAAGTCTGCTCACTTTTGCCATTTGGAGGGTTTCTTCGTAGAGTCTGTAAAACTCCCTATGGACCTCAATATCATATCCCATGAAAGTTGCCAGCTTTGAGGTTTTGAGGTAGCTGTGAAACTGTGGCAACATGCTTTTTCAATTTGGTGGATGTGATATTTTCTGGGTGTTTAGCTCCGCAGCTTTCTGCATGTCGCTTTAAGCCGTCACATCCACGAATTTTCTCCTGAGATTTCAAATGAGAACGGGCAAAAATGTAGGGATTGGTTGGGGAAATCCCAACCTCTTCTCTGGTTATAATTCAATTATAGTTCAGAAAGATTGTTAGCACACTTCCCAGCATGCATTGCGATTGGTCTTGTTCTCACTAACTTGGGTAAAGTTATAATGGAGGGTTGTTGAGTTTCTTTTTATAAATGATGAGTCACAGAAATTTCACACAGACAATTTTCTAAAAGAAAGTTTATTTTACTAAAGGTAATGCATGATGTGACTATTGTTCAAATAGACAAATAGACTCATGCTCATTCTAAAAATTTAAATTCTACCAGCTTCATTAATTAATTTCTCCTAAGAAATGAATTACTGGTCAGTAACAGATGACACTCATCATATTGTAAAATATCATATTCAAAGATAATTCTATGGATTTTTGACAATATATACAAATAGTGCAAATACTCTTGATGATGATACATACCATAATTCAATGTTAATAGTGATCACAGACTGACTGATACATTCTCAATAGTCTCAGTTGAAATCAGTGCAATCACTTTAGACCAGGGGTCACCAACCTTTTTGAAACTGAGAGCTACTCCAAGGGTACTGAGTAGTACGAAGGGCTACTTGTTTGATACAAACTTCCTGAATAACAAAGTTGCACAGATCACCTTTTAATAATAACAATATATGTGAAGAGACTGTCTGATCACATGTCAATGTTAATTATTCCTCACAATAATTATTAACAATGATTGTGTATTTTGTTCAAAATCACACCTGTTTTTTTTTGTACAAATTATCACTTCTGTTTGACCTAACATTGTTTATAACATTTTTGAACAAATCATGAACTCTAAGATAAAAAAGTCAACTCTTTCACATTTTTAAATACATTTTTAAATGAATCCACATTAGTACTAATCACCAAATTTTGGGAAGTCTGGGTCACCTTTGCATTGTGCAATGAAGCCTGAATGCCGGCCCGTCATGGCGGGAGCCACCGTCTGTTTTCACCGACACCAGCTTTTCTAATGGTACCCTTTTCTCCACGAAGAAACTAGTAAAAATTCTTGTCTATAGCTGAGGGGGGGATCCAACCCACTGAGGCGCGCGAGCGTCTTTGGGCACTCGCGTTCAAACCTCTAGTCTGGGCCTTGAACACTGAACCAAAATTGTTCAGAAAGGTTATTCGCACACTTCCCAGCATGCATTGCATTTGGTCTTGTTCTCACTAGTTTTCAGCCAACGACCTTTCGTCAGTGTGGCGAGGCCTGCAAGTACTCACTAACTACAGGAGACCATCCCCTCCCACTGAGGAGAATCACTTACTGGCTGACGACCTGAATGTGTTCTACTGCAGGTTTGATAAGCCCACTTTCACACACCCCAACTGCCCCAACATCAAACAACCACCTACACCCCCTGCCTCCTCCTCACCTCTCCCAACCGACCTCCCACCGACACTGACGATATGCAAAGAGGATGTGAAGATCAGAAAGGCTCCTGGCCTTGTGTCCCCCTCCTGCCTGAAAGTCTGTGCTGACCAGCTGGCCCCCATCTTCACGCAGATCTTCAACCCATCACTGGAGCTGTGTGAAGTCCCCTCCTGCTTCAAATGCTCCACAATCATCCCGGTTCCCAAGAAATCCTCCATCACAGGATTAAATGACTACAGGCCCGTCTCCCTGACGTCTGTGGTCATGAAATCCTTTGAGAGACTGGTGTTGACCCACTTGAAGAACATCACAGGGCCCCTGCTGGAGCCCCTGCAGTTTGCCTACCGGGCAAACAGGTAGGTGGATGATACAGTCAACATGGGACTGCACTACACGCTGCAACACCTCGACTCCCCAGGGTCACATGTAAGGGTTCAGTTTGTGGACTTCAGCTCAGCGTTCAACACCATCATTCCGGAAATACTTCAACCCAAACTCTCCTAGCTCACTGTGCCAGCCTCCACCTGTCAGTGGATCACAAACTTCCTGACAGACAGGACGCAGCAGGTGAGGCATGTTAGTTAACTAAAATACCTTATTGTGTTCACCTTGAAAACTAACATTTCTCTTAGTTTTTGACATTTGGTTTCACACATTTCTGTATACTGAGTTCACTTCAGCAACATGCAGTTCAGTCAGCACAAAAGTTAATTTCACATCCTTGATGTACTAATGCAACCAAAACACTCTCCTGACAGGAGTTGGATCAGCCAATCTGGGCACCGTTCCTCGTACGTGGTTCAACTAAGTCGATCAAATGTCCTATTAGCCAGCTTAAATTAACCCGATGATTGATGTCAGGCTATCTTGGTTTCTCAAAGGCTGATCCGCGCTCAAACAATCTTGTTAATTCGAACCAGCCGTCAGTTATCAGGATAATTGCGCGTGCCCGTCCTACTTCAAAAGGGGGAAGCGTCGATCACCGAAACCATGATTTTCTAACAGTAGAATGGCAAATAAAGTCAAAGAAAGAGCCTCTTTTTTCTCCGCTGGCGATCATGAACTCATATGAGGACTTCAAGACCATAATCATGGGAACATCTAACACCGCCACCGCTGCGTGGGCTAGACAAGAAGCATGGCAAAATATCGCAGACAAGTTAAATGCGTAAGTGTTTGGAAAATGTATAGGCTAATTTGAAGTGCCTCATCACCCCAATCAATCAGATTATATTTCTTTAAATGTGCCTGCTGGCAGTAGGCTTAATGGAATGCATCATCGAATGAGATCTTGCTAGCGAAAATAATTATCTCTGCGCTTATGTATCATGTGCTATATATGTGTATATACATGTATGTGTAGATTACCATATAGAAGTAGGAGTTTCAATATGTGTGTGCGAATCTGTGTATGGGCGGATCAGTATGTATGTATGTATTATTCATAATCAGAAATTCAATCAATTGAAGCAGTGAAAAGAAAGTGTGTGATTATCTCTATTCTTATCATGAGTCCACCTTAATCATGTTCTACAATAATGATATACTATGGTGTACTAATAACACTGTCATATAATTATGAGTGCTTTCAACCCAGCCATCAAGAGGACACGGGAGCAAGTAAAAACTGAGCACAAAAACATTATTCAGAATGGTGAGTCAATACAATACGTGCCATGGTAATGTATTGAACAGATCCATAAGTTTCTTAAGCGCCAAATAAACTTTACAAACAGCACGGCATGCAGCGGCTTTCCCGATGTTCTCCGCAACGCCGACGCTGTACAAAAATGTACCACTCACAAAAAAGCACAAGGCTATGCATACAGTCTGTGAGACAGTCAATGCTCGGCTGCGGCGTGTGGCGTTCGCAATGTATGGCTCGAGAACGTCTTGTAAATAAATGATTTGTTTTCTGCAAAATCGATAGCGCTCGTATTGGAAGTCATCATTATGTGATAACGGATCTTGGCGATCTCGAAGAACTCTCTCCCTTTAAAATGCTAATCTAACTAATATCGCTCCTTCATCAATGGGATCTCTGAGGAAGAGAGCTGACATTTTTTTCCGGGGGAGTGGCAAGCTTATCCAGCTAACTTAAGTTAGCCTGCGCTGGAGCAGGTTCAAGTTTATGGATGTGTTGCTAAGGTGATTTTGCCAAACTTGCTTCGTGGAACCGAAAAGCCTGACTTATGTAATCTTATCCTGAAAATTATCCGGCTAACTCAGTTAGCCAGGTACGAGGAACGGGGCCCTGATTGCTTGAAACTCAGCTCACACGATGCACTGTTGATATTTATAGCTGCCTTTAAGAAATGTAGGATTATCTAAAGGAGGTGAAAATTGTCAAAATACCATAAATTGTAAAAAAAACAACAACATATAGCGTATAATTCAAATGAAATATACACTATATTATTATTATTACTACCAAATACTCTGACAAGACAAAATAAAATGTTACTAATTTGAACTTGTTTGTCTGATGTAACCTTTCAAAATGAAAGCCCTTCAAAATCGCATGCATGTTCTAAAAGATAATAAGCAGTGTTTTTATAATAATTTTATATTTTATATTTTATTATTATTATTATCATTATATTTCATTATTATTATTTTTATATTAAAATTTTATATTTTATAATAATAAACATTTTGACACATAACATGTGTAAAACATGTTATTTTTTCCAAAATAATAAGAGAGTTAATAAATCATAAAGATATGAATTGTACCACCTTAACAGAAGTAATACCACAGGAGAGTCAGAAGGTGTAAAGAGAGCTCAGTCAGTCCACATCTACAAAGTCCTGACAAGAGGCCAAATTAGACAACAAATGAAAGTAGCTGTGTGGTTGAACCAGACTTCACTAAATAAACCAGAGGCTCATAAATAACAACAAATTACCAGTCTAAGAAGTTTGGAATCCAGAAGAGGTTAAAGAGCTTTTTAAACCTCATCACACATACATTTAAGTGTCATGTTGCACCTTTGTCATATATGTTGTAGACAAAAGTAGTCCCAAACCAGACACTTTTAAGTTTTATTGTTGAAATAAAGAAAATATGTCCACATTGTGATCCATTTTTTAGCTACTCAGCTCAATATACTGTCTTGTTATTAAGTGCCAGAACAAGCGTATCCTCTTTATATTCGAATCACAGATTGTGAATATAAGTTATTGTATCATGCAATCTGCTGACATTATGCAGGACACAGCGGGACACAGTCTTTTTACACTCTTTCTACTGTTCAACAAACAGCTGAGCTGATACAACAACAAGGTCTTTACATGTTACAGCAGCTTCATCACTGCTTCTTTATATTCTAGTTCACATGAAAACATTCAGCAACCAGTTGTTTGTTTGTCCTACAGCGCCTCCATCTGGAGGAGAGGAGCAATGAATCTCAGTGTTTCTTATGTGTAATGATCGTTTCATCTGTGTAATGAGACAACTGGAGTCATTATACTGTAGCACGTGTGTTAAAATAACACACGTAAAAGTGTTGTCTCTGTTGCAAATATTGATTTTTTTTTTGTTATTTAAGCAGCAACGTTAATGGACAGGATGTAATATATATATTTTTTGTATCCATAGCAAGTATTTTGGGGTATAATCAAAATGTCCCGACAGCTCTGGTGGAGTGGACTCATCCTGAGGACGGCTGCTGTCGTTCAGATGTTTTTACAGTCAGGTCACTACCGTTAGATTCTCACTGATCATGTTTTCCTCTCAGGAGATTTGAATAGGCGTCATTAATAAAGTTTACGAGGCTGTGCCAGGTGCGTAAAATGCGCACAGCGCCTCTTTCAATGTGGAGACACATTGATCCTGCTGCTGTATAATGACTACAAGTATGTAATAAACTAAAAAGAAAGGATACTAAATACAAACAAACGGCGTGAACAAACACATTAGTCCAAGGATAACATACCTATTGGTAAAACTCGTTAATTTAACTCTTTACAGACTTAAGAACATTAGCATAAACAATGTGTTTGAGCATTTTAGTCTTTAATAGAGCAAAGTGAGTGAGCAATAACTCAACTACATGTTGGAAACTCTAAAATAAAGATGAAATGAATAGTTTGTAATAGCAGAAAGACGTCTAGTCCCCCCATAAGTAGCTGTTCTTAAGACTGAACCCACACTTCTATCAGGCTATATGACAGAGGACGCAGTCAGGTGTGAACATTTCTTCGTTGTCACATGTGGACTTGATCTCAGGCCGTTTGCAGGCTTATTGGATAAAACTTTAGATGATTACAGAGGTGACGTGTTGTAAAAACCTGTTCGTACGATATGAACCTAAAGGATTCCATCGTTGCTAGCTTACTTCTACAGGTGCATCACTTCTACAAGATCATAGTTTGAACGAAAACAAAACCTCCAGCAGTCAAGAAAAGTTTTTCACAAGCTTCACGCGACATTTTCTTCCTAATTAAGGCTCCTACTGAGAACTTCTTACATCCTGACAACGTCTAAAGACTCACAGAGAACTTTTAAAGCAACACAACTAACTTCCATCATGGAAAATGTGAGATTTGAACTCTTTAAAAGTCAACGGTGTTTCAATGTGTTTTACCGTCGAGGCTGTCTCGAAATGCCTCAACCTACTGATGATAATAATTTCATCTTTTTATGTATAAAATGATTCATATCACAAATGAATATCACCCAGCTGCCATCTGGGACACACAGTGGTATTGTGAACCTAAGAATAGCCATGAGTACAAATCTGAAGTACTTGAATTTCCTCCCAGCAGACGTGTGACATTATATTTTCTCATCATCTTGTGGTGATTTCATAGATTTGTTTGTGTGAATATGCAGCACTAAAACATAAAACCATGTGACATTATGAGCTCCTTAATGTGGGTCCTGCTTTATTACCTGACCTTGTTGTCCTGTTCTGAAGAAGACCCCAGCTGTGTAAACACATAATTACACTATTTCACTGTTCAATGTTCAATGTCCTAAATTCAAATATTTATTCAGGTTACCACACAGGTAATATTTCAGCACAGATAAATGGTCCACACTGCACAGTGTATGATGAACTATGAGTGAATGAGGGTTAATAGTGGCCCAGCAGAAATGTTTTGCCCTGTAGCCGCCTAGTTTGTTCACCAACAAGGTAACAAACACCATGTGTTGACAGGGCTAATAGGCCTACATGCTCATGAAGAGCAATTGCATTTACTGTACTCATGTACTTCATTCTAATGTGTGTGTGTCTGTGTGTGTGTGTGTGTGTGTGCGTATCGTAGCAGCGTGACTCCAGCCGGCCACAGAGAGCAAGGAGGCCTGCAGCCTGCAGACACTGTCCATGATGCAGGGACGACCAGGTCACACATTTCACTCTCATATTTTGGATAGAAAAAAAGTTGATGTCCTAAATTGTTCACAATGATGTAATCCTCAAGAGCTAGAGAATCAGACAGCTTTACAAAATGACAAACACATGGTGGACTAGTGAATACTGAATGTTTTGGGACACAGTCGGCTGTACAGGCCTATTGTACCGATTATTGGACTCATTTACTTTACAGTAACTTTCCTGTTAACTTCCCATCAGAGTTAATCCAAGTTATATACATTTGAATTCTTCTTGCAGGTGTAAAATCAAACAAAATTTATAATAAATAAAAGACATAATCTATGATGGGTCTTTAAATTTTATAAAGTAACTGCATCCGATGTATTTGTCTCCTGTAAGATAAAGTACAACCCAGAGTCAGAAAAATTTGGGATGGTATATTACATTCAAATAAAACTGAAAACAGTGAAAATGATCTTTGACCTGTGTTACATTGAAAACAATACAACAGCACATTATTTCATGTTCTACCTCACAAATTATATTGTTTTGTTTAAAATAAACAATTATTTCAATTTTGACTCTTGCAACATGAAATTCAAAAAGAGTTGGGTAAAGCATTTACCATTTTGTAATGTTGCCTATTTATCGCCCACCTGACTTTGTCATCACAGATTTCACTGAAAATCTGTTCAATTATCTTGACCTGATAAACAATGAGGATAAACTTTGTTACATTTTAGGATATTTTAATATAAACCTTTTAAATAGACTACATACTCCTACTGGGGATTTTCTCCACATTCTTTACTCTACTTACTTTTTCCCTCTTATTCATAAAACAACACGAGTTACAGACAATGCAGTGACTTTGATTGATAACATCTTATCCAATTCTTTGAGTGAAGGAACCAAAGCTGGAGTCTTATATTCAGACTTGTCTGATAATTTTCCCATTTTTCAGTACTCTTTAATCAAGATTAATAGAGCTAAACATACTAACAAAATAATGCACAAAAGAATTGAGCAAGTCAAATATTTCAAAATGTGAAGATATTCTTATCAGTATTTCATGGGATGATCTACATATATGTGGAAAATAATGTTGAGTTGGCATATCAGAAGTTTATGAAAGTTATTAACTTTAGTTTCAATGATTATTTTCCATTTTGTAGTTCCATCAAGATTAGAGTAAGCCCTGGTTTACAATACATTTACTGAAGCTGCTGAGGAAAGAAGATAAACTGTACAGAAAATATGTTTCAAATCCCACTCCTCTTACACATGGTGCTTTTAAATCCTATAGAAATAAATACACCCATACCATTAGATCTGCAAAAAAGAAATATTTCAGTGAAAAATGTATGAAGTGTTCAAAAGATATAAAAACCAAGTGGAAAGTAATAAATCAGGTGCTGCAAAGAGAAAGACTACCCCAGAGCTTCCTTCAGTCTTTTTTGATGGTGACAATTCTCTAATTTTATGCCCCCTAATATTCAAGAAATAAGTGATATAATTGATGATCTCAAAACATCTTCAGCGGACCATGACAACATTTCTGCATTTGTTGTCAAACAGGTAAAACAGGCGAATATTGCAGCCACTTGTTCACATCTTCACCTTGTCTTTGAAAACAGGTGTTGTGCCAGAGGATTTAAAAATTGCCAAAGTTGTTCCTTTGTTTAAAGCAGAAAACCCACGTTGTTTTAATAACTATAGACCCATATCTATGTTGCCTTGTTTTTCAAAAATAATAGAACAAATTGTACACATGTTTCATGTAGAGTTTAATTCAATTCTTTACAAACACCACTATGGTTTTCGTAAAAATCATTCAACTTATATGGCTTTACCTTGTTGATAAAGTTATCTCTGCACTTGATACTAATTCATTTATTTGCAGTATTTTCATAGACCTTTCCAAAGCCTTCGATAGAGTAAACCATAATATTTTATTGGAAACGCTGCATAAATATGGATTCAATGACATTGCATACAAATGGTTAAAAAATGATGTCTCCAATAGAAGACAGTTTGTTTGTGTTAAGCGTTGTTAGCTAGACTAATATTTGGGGTCCAGGGGTCCATTCTTGGACCATTATTATTCCTTATTTATATTAAAGATTTGTCTAATGTGTCAAAAAGCCTTTTTCCGATCATGTTTGCAGATGACACAACCCTAGTTCTCTCTCATTCAAATTTCAATTCGCTGATTATGGAAGCTAATGCTGGTTTTATTGCCTATGCTACATTTTATTTTATTGTTTAAATTGTGCAAAATAAATAAACTAAACTAAACGGCAAAACAACATTTCAAATACCACTAAAACATTTCAGGTTTCCAAAATGTAAATCATCACATTGACATACTCTACCTCTTGATTGTGTCATTGTAATACAAAAGAATATTGTTAAAATATAACAAACAGAATGAAGCCAGATATGAAAATAATGAATCTGTTATTGACACCTCGATATGGTGTGCTATTAATCTGTAGTGAAGTACATTTGTAACTATGTACCATTTCCTTTGAAATTGTATCTGAAAATACAAGGAAGTTAGCTCATGAATGAGATTTGACAAGGCTTTAATTTTGAAATGCTACATCAGAATGTCCTGATTAGAGTGACACTCTTAGGTGGTGTAATCTGTAGTGAAATTATTTTGTAACTATAGACCATTTCCTTTAAAATCTAATGAAAAATTTGAGGTAAATTTGAAAGGGCTTTTATTCTGAAATGTTTCATAAGAATGTCCAGATATTCTCTGAGATGGTCTGCTATCAATCCCAAGTGAAATTATTCACTTAGTGTAACCTTGATGTTTCTGAATTTGATGTATTGTAGTCATTTTTAAGTCATACTGGTCTGTGTTAATGTATTCTCTATTAATATATTTGATTGTATTCAAACAAATAGAATTTAATTTTTCTTTGAAATACAGTTTGCATGCGGTAAATATTATTGTGTTTAAAGTTATCATTTATGTAATGTATCTATTTATGTTTTTAATGTATGAATTAATTTATCTATGATTTACAAACTTATTGAATGAATTCTTACACGCTACTACCGCAATGCTTAATACATACACGTACCGCAAAATAACGTGCGGGCTGACTTAACTGTGTTTTTCGAAGTATAGGCTGGCTTGACCGCAGTATTTTGGCTACCTATGTGTTGACTGATGCAGAGCGGACATATGAGGCTTTGCTAGCTAAGCTGCAAAAGCAACATGCTCAGAAGATGTTATCTTTGGATCTACCTACATATGTGAACAAACAATGTCCTTGATGAAGTTTAACAATCCAGATCCAGATCCTCTCACACTTATGATCACATGTCAGCTGTCCTTCACATATCCACCCCAGACATTCAACCTGACTTCAGTACACTCGTTCATTGAACTAAAAAACTGAAAATGAGTAATTGAACTACAAATGCTAGAGATAAAAGTGCTAATTTTGCAGAAACATGATCCCTGTCAGTGTTTTACTATTATATATGGATATTACAAATGTTGCTTGGCTCATTATTCCTGCTGCAGATGTTTAAGGTGGAGCTCATTTGAACTCATTTCTACTCTGTTGTTCAGTTTGGGTAGTTGGGAAGGGTTTGAAAAAGTATAATGTGCAAAGTAACTAGTAACTAAAGCTGCCAGACAAATGTAGTGGAGTAAAAAGTACAATATTTCCCTCTGAGATGTAGTGGAGTGGAAGTACAAAGTTGAACAAAATAGAAATACTCAAGTAAAGTACCTTGAATTTGTACATAAGTACAGTACTTAAGCAAATATACTTAGTTACATTCCACCACTGATCATAATAGTTAGTCTTACCACTCACAGCTTATCAAAACCATACAATTTACTAATTTTTATAAAGAGGTGGAATAATATAGAGCAGGATCGAGTTCAGTCTATTGGTCCGGCCCTCCACAACAGTTGCTGTCTCATGTGGAAATAATTGCCCACCCCTGCGCTAAAGGCTTTTCTTTTGAAGGCTACCCACAAAGTTGCAGCGAACCCGGATGTTCATCTGAGAGCAATATGGCGCCTACCGCTGTGGTCGGAACGCAATAATCTATTTGTTCGTTTGTATCAGTTAGCTCCATCAGTACTGATCCGTCAGAGTCTCTCTATGTCTGGATAAACCTGTCTGAATGGACCTTTAGCTGTTCACCTTTTTTCTGGATGTTTTTCCTCTGACTCATCTCCCGGTAGCCTACAAGCTATTGAAGTTAGCTTAGCATGCTAGCTGGAAACGTACCGAAGCGGACGGAAGTTAGCAACACAGTGCTAGTCAGAGTGTAATGGAGAGTAAACGGTGCTTTTGACAGAGTTTGTGTGGAGAAAACGTTTCTGTCGTTGTGTGAAAATGTCTAAAGTCCAAATGCTGAGAACTTTTGTCAACCAGCGACTAACTGCGGCTGCTGAAGAGATATTTGGTCTGTTTGAAAGAACGATAGCCGAGTACGAGAAGGGACTTTCTCGTTCAAAAGAGGAGAACGAGCGACAACAGAAACTACTGGACGCTGTTTTCCCTCAGCTTCAATTACACAGAGCAGGTTGGTTCACTTTCACTGTTTAAACTGGTAACGGAATACCTTCACAACAAACGAATTAACTGAATAGTTGAATATTGGGGTCCAGTCCTATAAGTGAAGTAACTTAAAATATATAAAATAATCGTGATACTCAGCTGTATCGATATTTATTACTACAGTAATCGACTGGATTACAGACAACGATGAGACTACATTTGGAGCAGAAATCAACTACTTGCAGAGTGGTGCTCGGAGAACAACCTGCTGCTCAACGTCAGTAAAACCAAGGAGCTGACTGTTGATTTTAGAAAAAAGGAGGCGAAGACACACAACCATGTTTATATCAGTGGAGCTCATAAACGGCTGTATTTCTTATTATTGATATAGCTTAATATCGTGACATTTTTTTAAACAATGGTGTATCGTAATGTCCGCGACTATCAATACATTCATTTGCTAATTCTTTTTTTAAATGGATTTAAAATGTCAAACAACCTCCTCTGCTCCTGCAACACTGGATGTCGCTGTCTATTTCCTTCTAAGCTGAGGCCAGTTACCTTCCGGCCTGTCACATGATCCGGCCAATATCACAACATTATGGTGTCAGATCAGTCTCAATAATTGCAAAACCCACAAACGAATACATACAAATCCACAAACAAATACATACAAATGCAGAAATATATTTGTGATTTTCTTTTTTTTACATTTATATAAATCGGAATTAATTTATGTGTTTTACGGAATGTATTTGTGAATCGTTCCGCGTGCATTTGTGAGTCAAATTTATTTGTAAATCCTTCTGTGTGCATTTGTAAAACGAATATATTTGTGAATTGTTCTGTGCGCATTTGTGAGTCTTTCTGTGTGCATTTGCAATTATTGAGACTGATCTGACCCCATACAACAAGTGGCCGTATACTGTAGAGCGGCGCTATGTGATCCCAAATCATGCCGTCACATGATGGATGTAGCAGTGTAGTGTCCAGGATTTACGAATAGGTGATGAAGCGTGTCTAAACATCGCTCCCCCCTGCAGACAAAGTAGCTCTGACAGGCGATGTTAGACGACTAGACCACCGAGTCCAATGTTAAGATTGTGTCACACCACATTGTAACAACACAGCACGAGAGCCGTAAAAGCAAAAACATCAGAGTTAATGAAAACTGAACCTGGAGGAATGGGACATGAATGGGAAGGACCCAGCCATAGTGCCGAACATATTTACTTCATGCACTTTATTTCATATGTTTATGGCAACATGGTCAGTGAAACAATAGAATACAGTATGTATTATATTTTCAAATGAAGTTGTGGCAACTGCATTTTAGTAAAAAAGTGTTCAGTGACACAATGAGAATACAATATGGACTTTATTTTTATATAATTTCTTATGGAAAGTGCATTTCATTCAGTATGTTCTCTGCTGAGTGACTGTGTGCAATACAAATACCTTTTGAAGTAGTGTTGATGCAATTTTTCTGCTATGTATCAATATGTGATGTACGTATTAGATTATCCAGGTGGTACACAGTTATGTATTTTAAGCTCTATCTTTACATTTTCATGAAAATAAAAGAAGCAGAGTATTGCAAGATTTATCGTATTGTATCACAATATATCGCGATATGTATCGTGAGGTGCTTGCCAATACAAAGTCCTAGACACAGCCTGTTCACCTTGCTGACGTCTAGAAAGAGATACAGAAGTATCGGCAGAAACAGATTCTTTCCTCTGACTGTGAGACTCCTAAATTTGTCCCCCATCCTCCACATATGATCGTTTTTTGGGGGTTATTGTTTTTTTGTTATGTAGTAAAGTTGGACCACAATCTGCATTTTGTTGTTCAAGCCTGTTGCACAATGACAACACAAATAACTTTGTAACTTGTAACCTTGTATAACAAAACAACGTGCATTAATTTAATGCTACGTGCATTCATTTAATGCTGTGTACAAGAAGGGGATGAGTCGACTCTTTTTCCTGAGGAAACTTGGATCCTTCAACGTGTGCAGCAAGATGTTGGAGATGTTCTATCAGTCTGTTGTGGCCAGTGCACTTCACTTTGCTGTAGTCTGCTGGGGGAGCAGCATTGGAGCCGGAGACACCAACAGACTTAATAAACTGACTAAGAAGACCGGCTCCATCATTGGCTGCAAACTGGACAGCCTGGAACAGGTGGTGGAGAGGAGGACACTGAAGAAACTATTATCCATATTGGATAACCCGGATCACCCTCTCCACCACCTACTGCAGGGACAGCGGAGCACTTTCTCCAACAGACTCATCCAGCTCCGCTGTCATAAGGACAGGTACAGGAGAACATTCCTGCCTATCACAATCAGACTGTATAATAAATCACCTCGGGCCAAATCATTCGCTGTTGGTTAAATCTTTGCACTACTGTTTATTTAGTTGATTTAACATTATTCTGTTATTCTATTCACTGTGTATATAGTGTGCATTTTTTATATAATATCTTTACTCTGTTATTATAATTGTATATATTGTGTATTGTGACGTGCATTTTTTTTATATAATAAGATTTTTACTGTAACCTATTGCTGCTCTGGAACCTATTGCTGCTTGCAACTAAATAATTTCCCCTCGCGGGATCAATAAAGTTACTCTATCTATCTATCTAACAACAAAACCAATCTGTTTTGGCCAATACGGCTAATCAGCATCTCTAGAAGTTATATTTGCTGTCATATTTTCTCTGCTGCAAATCGCTGAATCAAAACCGTATTACAAACAAAACCAGGTTATGTGATCTGTTGCACCCATAGCAAAGGGGTCAATATATGTTCTAACATCTTTGAGATAACCATTCATACCTGAATGCCGAAGTCAAGGTACAAAATTATGAACTAGCTATCTGGATATAGTTGATGATAATGAGTATTTTAGTTAATTAGCTATATTAGAAAAAAAATCTCTCATACGTCTCTGTGTGTTTTCTGTTTTCCTGCAGACGTCCAGCAGCTGTTGGTGGCTAAAGAAGAGGTTCCCCCTGAGCAGCAGAAATGGAGCTCCAGTCTGGACCAGGAGGACTCAGAGCCACCACACATTAAGGAGGAGCAGGAAGAACTCTGGACCAGTCAGGAAGGAGAGCAGCTTCAAAGGCTGGAGGACCCTGATGTCAAGTTCTCATTCACTCCTGTAAAGAGTGAAGATGATGAAGAGGAAGCTCAGTCCTCAGAGCTTCATACAAAACAAACTAAACAGATGGAAATAGATGCTGATGGAGAGGACAGTGGAGGACCAGAATCAGGCAGGAACTCAGATCCAGATATACATCCAGGACCAGATACTGATGAGAAGATTGGAGACTCTTCTGAACCTGAGACTGATGACAGTGATGATTGGAAGAAGACCAGAGAACCTCAGTCATGTTTAAACTCTTTGAAACCTGATGAAGTTCCTGACAGTGATTTGAGATGTACTCGTGAGAAACCATTCAGCTGCTCTGACTGTGTGAAAACATTTGGCACCCGTGGAAAACTAAAGAATCACATGAGAATCCACACAGGAGAGAAACCTTACAGCTGCTCAGTTTGCAAGAAATCTTTTACACGGAGTCATCATTTACAGATACACATGAAAGCTCACAGCGGAGTGAAACCTTTCAGCTGCTCAGTGTGTGGTAAAGGTTTCATTGAAAAAGGAGCCCTAAAGAACCACATGAGAACACACACAGGAGAAAAACCTTACAGCTGCTCAGTTTGTAAGAAATCTTTTTCGCAGAGTGGAACTTTAACTTTACACATGAGAATCCACACAGGAGAGAAACCTTACAGCTGCTCAGTTTGCAAGAAATCTTTTACACAGAGTCATCATTTACAGATACACATGAAAGCTCACAGGGGAGAGAAATCTTTCATTTGCTCAGAGTGTGGTAAAGGTTTCATTGAAAAAGGAGCCCTGAAGAACCACATGAGAAGTCACACAGGAGAGAAACCTTTTAGCTGTTTACTTTGCAAGAAATATTTTGCACGGAAGGAAAATTTACAAAAGCACATGATAATACACACCAGAGAAAATTCTTACAGCTGCTCAGTTTGCAAGAAATCTTTTGCACGGAGTGGAAGTTTGCAGAAACACAAGACAATACACACATGAGGAGAAACCTTACAGCTGCTCAGTCACCTCTGAAGTTACACATTATTAATCATACAATAGACAACCGTCTTTAGTGGTTCTGTTTGTGATGAAGGTTTTATACAAAACGTAAATTTGAAAAGCCACATGTCACATCACACGGGAGGAACGATGGAGCTTTCATCCTATCTTTATCTAAGAGCGTGTTCTTTCAATTTGAGAGCATCGCTTATTGAGTCCACGTTCAGATTTGGTACTGTCTTTAGTTTGATCCAGTAGACTAATTGAGTTTTTATTTTCTAGTTAACTTCAAGTGGTGAAATGTAACTAAGTACATGTATGCAACATTTTTAAGTACTTTACTTCAGAATCTTCACTGAATGTTATTTAAAGCTACAACTCTTCCTCCTCCCTCTCCGCCCTCCGATCCAGAGAGGCCAGGCTCCGCTTCCTGCTGGGTCTCGTTCTGGAGGAGCAGCGCTACGCCACAGAGCTGTACGGCCTCCAGAGGAAGCTAGTTCTGGGGAAACACAAGCAACATATTGTGAGGTTCTGCACAGATGACGAGCTGCAGCAAAACATGAACTAATAGCTTCTTTAAATCTGTTTATTTTAACTCCTTAATAACCCTCTGAACCCAAAAACCCACCGGTGGGTTCCTTCTTAGAAAACTGCCAAAATTACACTATTTATCAAGGCTGAACCTGTAAAAACAGAAGATTATGGTTGTCCCTAAACCACGTGTGACAAACACTTCCTTCAGTAACATTAAGCAAATCTAACCTTAAAATTGTAATATTTCATTAAAAATAACTTTATTCTCAAGTCTCATATATATGTGTGTGTGTGTGTGTGTGTATATATATATATATGTATATGTGTGTATATGTATATGTGTGTATATATGTATGTGTGTGTATATGTATATATATATGTGTATATATATATATATATACAGGATCTGGTTTTTAGATGAAAGAAAGAAAGAAAAAGAAACCAGATCCTGTAAAAAAAAAAAAACCATTAAATTCAGTGCTCCTCAACCCATCTGAGACACTATGCTTGACTCGGCTGAGAACAACAGTCACGTGACAAAAACTGTGTGAAACTTGGACTGACCTGCAGGCTGTTTACACAAAGCAGAGAGGTTGTAATGTTGATGTTGTAAAAATGTAAATAGTTCAATATGTATAGTATGTGGAGCCCCTTTGTTTTCTCCAATATTGGTAACACAAAATGTGAGTATATCGATTCCATTTTTCGACGTTCAGACGCTCTACGTCTGGCTCTGCAAGAAGTCTGGCAGCTTAACTGTGTCACAAGTTCATCTAAGTTTACTTCACTTGCTCTAGTTAGGAGCACCAGTGAATAAAAGACTAAAAAGTAAATGTCAAAGAGGGATCTCAGGATATTACTGTCACCATTTACAGAAGTATTTTCAAAGACTTTATAGTCTTTACAACATTTTAGAGAGACAGTAATTCTCTTACTTCAGAGTTACAACCAAAACTAATGAGTCACATCTTATCATTTTGCAAATTGAGTAGATTTTTAGAGAGTAGGTGTAGCAAAGGAAACACTAGAAACTGTCACAATTTACGGGTACTTCTAAGTTATAAATTATGGAATTTTATGTAGCGTGTTATGTAATTTAAGAGACTGCCATGACATCAGTAAATGGCAGGATTTTTGAAGTAACAGATTTATTCAAGACAGAATTGGGACAGCAGTATCTAGAAGATACCTGGTAGAGAATGGTACACCACAGGGTAGTGTCATCAGTCCGATACTGTTCTCCATCATGATAAATGATGTTTTCCTTCAAGTTCAGGGTGATATTGGGCGATCCCTTTTTGCTGATGATGGAGCACTGTGGAAGAGGGGGAAGAACATAAACCATATTAAAGGGAAAGTACAAGAGGCTGTGAATGTGGTAGGAAGATGGTCTTTTTCATGGGGATTCAAACATTTTTGGGGAAAAACTAAAACAATCATGTTTACTACTTTATTTAGTCACACCGTCAAAGTTGTTTTGGACAAGTTTCTGTATACGCCTACGTACCGGAGTCGGTGGGCAGGTAGAAGACCAGACCAGTCCGTTGAGGAACGAGAACAGCATGCGGGGAGTGATGACGTTGACGATGAAGTAGAGAGGCAGATGCATCATCAGGAAGTGGTAGGTGATGTCGAGGTATGGCGTGTCGGGGCAGCAGGTGTAGTAAACCCAGTGTTTCCAGCTCCTGTAGTCCTTAAGCACCCATTCACCAGACTCCATGAAGTTACTGAGGTCAGGCTGATCATTGTCCTATAAGACAGAGGAGTATAGGAGGTAATGCACCGCAATAGAAAAGGGCCATAAAGGTGAAGATATTTAGGGGTTACATGCTGTAAACTACAGTTTTATGACAGGATATATAAATAGTTAAAACCACAGACACAAGCTTTCACACTGATCTGACAACCCTGTGAATATATATATTGTATTATATATATATATATATTATATATAAGTCACACTCACTGGGTTGATGATGACCAGCAGTCCGTCGTACGTCCAGGTGCCCAGCTTCATGCTGCAGTTCTGCAGGTTGAACGGGAAATGGAGAACGATGATCTCGCAGTATCTCTTGAAGATGGCTGGAGGGTTCCACGTTATCATCCCAGTGTGCTCCAACAGGACTTTGGTTTCGTGGATGATAGCAACGTCTCCGTCAGCGCTGAGGAAGAGGAAGACGGGGACAGAGGGAGATGGGGAGAGAAGCATGGCGAGGCATTTGGACGTATAGGTGTGTGTGTGTGAGTTTGAGTAGTGTGTGTTTACTTGTACAGCACCAAGTCTGGTTTCCAAATGTCGGTTGAAGGGACTCTGAGCTTCCTGATGCTTCCTGATGCCATTGCTGGGGTGAAAATCAGGGAAACTTGAAATAATTTTGTCTACTAACTGATGAAGCCAAGTTTAGTTGTTTTTCTTCCCAGAATGAATACATTGTGAAAATACAAGTTGTCATGTACTGTATATATCACAACGGAAGAAATAAAAATCTTGTAACCTCCAGCAGTCACCATGTCATAAACTCTCCCTTCTTTCTATTTCAACTGAAACAACAAATATCATTCATTTGTGATACTATTTGTGTAATATATTCACCAGTAAAAAGCATATAAATACATGATAATGGGCTACCAGTTGCAACTACATCTAAGTATGTAAATTAAATAGCAGATTAATTGTTAAAATATATGATTTATAATAATTTAGTAACTGTGTTTTGGGTGTCACATGGTAAAAACTTTAATAGCATTAATTTCTAGGGAAATTTGTGCATAGAAACACTCTTTTGTTGATAATCAAAGGTGAGCATTACTTTAATTCCCTTAAAATAACTGTAAACCTTGACTGTACGTATAAAAAGAAGATCTATTCCAAATCCTGTTGAATCTACATACTTGCAATGTGGCGTACCCTCTGATCAATGTTATTGGAATTTTCTAAATGTGTAGTTGGCAATCTGTTTGTCTCACTCAGACGGAGTGTCGGTCTGTCGGCCTCACTCAGACGGAGTGTCTGTCTGTCGGCCTCACTCAGACGGAGTGTCGGCCGGTTGGTCGGTCTCACTGTCTCTCTCAGGCGGAGTGTCGGCAGGTCGGTCGGTCTCACTGCCTTACTCAAGCGGAGCTTCGGTCGGTTGGCCGGTCTCACTGCCTCACTCAGGCGAAGTGTCGGCCGGTCGGTTGGTCTCACTGTCTCACTCAGGCGGAGTGTCGGCCAGTCGGTCGGTCGGTCTCACTGTCTCACTCAGGCGGAGTGTCTGTCTCACTCAGAGTGTCTGTCTGTCTCAGACAGAGTGTGACAGTGTCTGTCTCACTCAGACGGTGTCTGTCTGTCTCACTCAGACAGTGTCTGTCTCACTCAGACTTACTCAGACAGTGTCGGCCTGTCTCACTCAGACAGTGTCTGACAGACACTCCGTCTGAGTGAGACAAACAGTCTGTTTGTTTCACTCAGACATTATCTGTCTGCCTGTCTCACTCAGGCAGAGTGTCGGCCGGTCGGTCGGTCGGTCGGTCGGTCAGTCTCACTGCCTCACTCAGGCAGCAGGTCGGCCGGTCGGTCGGTCGGTCTCACTGCCTCACTCAGACAGAGTGTCTGTCTCACTCAAAGTGCCTGTCTGTCTCAGACAACGTGTGACAGTCTCTGTTTCACTCAGACTCACTCAGACAGTGTCTGTCTGTCTCACTGTCTGTCTCACTGTGTCTGTCTGTCTGAGTGAGACAGACAGACAGACACTCCGTCTGAGTGAGACAAACAGACAGACAGACACTCCGTCTGAACGAGACAGGCAGACAGACCGACCGACCGACCGACCGACACTCCGCCTGAGTGAGGCAGTGAGACCGACCGACTGGCCGACACTCCGGTCTCACTGTCTCACTCAAGCGGAGTTTGGGTTGGTCAGTCGGTCTCACTGCCTCACTCAGGCGGAGTGTCGGCCGGTCGGTCTCACTGCCTCACTCAGGCGGAGTGTCGGTCAGTCTCACTGCCTCACCCAGGCGGAGTGTCGGCCTGTCTGTTTGTCTCACTCAGACAGAGTGTCTGTCTCACTCAGAGTGTCTGTCTGTCTCAGACAAAGTGTGACAGTCTCTGTCTCACTCAGACAGTGTCTGTCAGTCTGTCTCACTCAGACTCACTCAGACAGTGTCTGTCTGTCTCACTGTCTGTCTCAGTGAGACAGACAGACAGACACTCCGTCTGAGTGAGACAAACAGACAGACAGACACTCCGTCTGAATGAGACAGACAGACAGACACTCCGTCTGAGTGAGACAAACAGACAGACAGACACTCCGTCTGAACGAGACAGGCAGACAGACCGACCGACCGACACTCCGCCTGAGTGAGGCAGTGAGACCGACCGACTGGCCGACACTCCGGTCTCACTGCCTCACTCAAGCGGAGTTTGGGTTGGTCGGTCGGTCGGTCTGTCTGCCTCACTCAGGCGGAGTGTCGGTCGGTCGGTCGGTCGGTCGGTCTGTCTGCCTGTCTCGTTCAGACGGAGTGTCTGTCTGTCTGTTTGTCTCACTCGACAGACAGACGACAGACACTGTCTGAGTGAGACAGACAGACACTCCGTCTGAGTGACACAAACGGACAGCCACTCCGTTTGAGTGACACAAACAAACCGGCCGGTCTCACTGCCTCACTCAGACAGAGTGGCGGTCTGTCTCACTCAGACAGTGTCTGTCTGTCTGTCTTACTCGGGCAGAGTGTCTCTCTGTCTGTCTCACTCAGACATTGTCTGTCTCACTCAGACAGTGTCTGTATGTCTCACTCATACAGAGTGTCTGTCTGTCTCACTCAGACAATGTCTGCCTGTCTCACTCAGGCAGAGTGTCTGTCTGTCTCACTCACTCAGACAGAGTGTCTGTCTGTCTCACTCAGACAGAGTGTCTGTGTCTGTCTCACTCAGACAGTGTCTGTCTGTCTGTCTCACTCAGACAGAGTGTCTGCCTGCCTCACTCAGGCGGAGTGTCGGCCGGTTGGTCGGTAGTGCTGCTTGTGTTGTGCGGCTTGTGTTTACTGGCCGCTGTGCCATCTTATTGTTTATTTGTGTTGTGCAGTTTGTCCTTTTTTGGCCGCTGTGCCATCAAGGAGCCGATATTTTTGTTGTGACCCTGGTTCTGCAGCAGGAGTGAAACATTGAAGGCACCTCATACATTGTGAAGTCCCATGGACGTCCTCGCTTCAGCCTGAACGCAGAAGGAGAGCTACGAACAGTAAGAGCAATTTATTTTAATATGCATTGTGCTTGTGTTGTGTTTTGTGGCCGCCGTGCCATCACAGAGCAGATATGGTTGTTGTGACTGGTGTTATGTAGAAAAATGTCTTTTGCTAGTTTTATTAACCGAACATTAGTGTCTTTGTGACAGGCGGAGTGTCTGTCTGTCTGTCTGTCTGTCTCACTCAGACAGAGTGACTGTCTATCTGTCTCACTCAGACCCAGTGTCTGTCTCACTCAGACCCAGTGTCTGTCTCACTCAGACAGAGTGTCTGTCTGTCTGTCGGTCTGTCTCACTCAGACATTGTCTGTCTCACTCAGACCTAGTGCCTGTCTGTCTCACTCAGACAGTGTCTGTCTGTCTCACTCAGAGTGTCTGTCTGTCTCACTCAGAGTGTCTGTCTGTATGTCTGTCTGTCTGTCTCACTCAGACAGAGTCTGTCTGTCTCACTCAGACAGTGTCTCTCTCACTCAGACAGAGTGTCTGTCTGTCTCACTCAGACAGAGTCTGTCTGTCTCACTCAGACAGTGTCTGTCTGTCTCACTCAGACAGATTCTGTCTGTCTCACTCAGACAGTGTCTGTCTGTCTCACTCAGACAGTGTCTGTTTGTCTCACTCAGACAGAGTGTCTGTCTGTCTCACTCAGACCGAGTGTCTCAGATAAAGATGTACGGACAAAAGATTGAACAAGTGAAAGTTTTTTGGTTTCTTGGGGTGTGGTTTGACAATAAATTAACATAGAAAGAGTATATTCAGAGGATACTTATGAAATATAAAAAGATTTTAAATGTATTGAGTTGTAACAGGGTCAGAATGGGGAGCCAGCAGGTCTGCAATCAAAAATATATCGCGCTGATGAGGTCAGTCCTTGATTATGGTTGTGTGGTATTTGGATCAGCTGCAAATTCTTCACTAAAGAAGCTGGAAGTGTTGCAATCCCAAGCTCTGAGACTGTGTTGTGGTGCTTTTAAGACAAGTCCTGTGGCTGCTCTTCAGGTGGAGGTGGGTGAAATGCCGCTGCATTTGAGACGCAAGCTCTGAACTACTGGGCCAATCTTCAAGGACATTCTGGAGATAATCATCCGACCACAAAGGTACTTCTGCCATGTTGGGAAAGAGAAAGGGCCAAACAGGAATGTTTTGCATAGAGCAGTGGAAAATTAGCAAGAGAGATGTCATTGGATCAGGTAACATTCACTCCTACAGTACCATTACCAACTACACCACCGTGGCTATTTCCATCAGTGTCAGTTGATAATAATTTTTTGGACAAAACCCAAGCGTTTAAAGACATTGATATCATGGCAGGAGTGGTGGAGGATAGACTACAGACAACATATCAAGCATGTACTCCAGCATACACAGATGGATCTAAAGATCCTAATACAGGGAGAACTGGTTTTGCAGTCACCATACCAACTGCAATATGAAGTCAAAAAGAGAACATCAGACCATCTGTCTGTATATACAATTGAGATATTGACCATTTTAACAGCACTGTAGTGGGTAGAGGAGGTTCGGATAAAAAAGATCATTGTCTGTTCAGATTCCAGTTCAGCATTATCCTCATTACAATCATTCACATCCCACAGCAGGCAGGATTAATTAATGAAATATACAAAACACTGTTCTGACTTAAGAATATGGGAATTTTTGTCTCATTTATGTGGGTACCAGCATACAGAGGGGTAAAAGGAAATGAAAGAGCAGATAAATTAGCAAAACAATCTTTAGAAAGTCAGCACAAGACAGACATTTTACTCATCAAAGCAGAAGCTAAATCAATAATCAAAAGAAACATTATGAAGGAATGGCAGCATAGTTGGGACGTAGGAGAAACAGGAAGACATCTTTATGCTGTTCAGAAAGAAGTTGGCGAAGGGAGGACATCCAGAAGAAGCACCACAGAAGAAAACATGCTAACCAGACTGAGGATTGGACACACAAGGCTCAAAAAAACAATGCAACTAATAAATAAACATCCAACAGGACTATGTGAGCACTGCCAAATACCAGAATCTGTAGACCATGTCATTTGTCATTGCCAGAAATTCATACTCGAGTGAGACAGATTGAAGAGGAAGCTGGGAGTTGAGGAACTAAACCTAGAAGATGCATTAATCTTGGGGGCAGGAAAGGTACTACAATACGTAAAAGAAACTGGATTGAGTAAAAGAATTTAAGTGACCGAAATGATAGAACTCTTTTTAATTTTTTTAATTTTATTAGTCTTGTTTTGTTTATTTTTGTTTTGTGTTTTTTTGTAAGGTGATAGATACTCTGGTCCACACTCCAATACAGTACTCAAGTAAAGAACCCTGAATTTGTACATAAGTACAGTACTTAAGCAAATATACTTAGTTACATTCCACCACTGATCATAATAGTTAGTCTTACCACTCACAGCTTATCAAAACCATACAATTTACTGCTTTTTATAAAGAGGTGGAATAATATAGAGCAGGAACGAGTTCAGTCTATTGGTCCGGCCCTCCACAACAGTCGCTGTTTCTCATGTGGAAATAATTGCCCACCCCTGCTCTAAAGGCTTTTATTTTGAAGGCTACCCACAAAGTTGCAGCGAACCCGGATGTTCATCTGAAAGCAATATGGCGTCTACCTTTGTGGTCGGAACGAAATAATCTATTTGTTCGTTTGCATCAGTTAGCTCCAGCAGTACTGATCCATCAGAGTCTCTGTATGTCTGGATAAACCTGTCTGAATGGACCTTTAGCTGTTCACCTTTTTTCTGGATGTTTTTCCTCTGACTCATCTCCCGGTAGCCTACGAAGCTATTGAAGTTAGCTTAGCATGCTAGCTGGAAAAAGACCGACGGGGACAGAAGTTAGCAACACAGTGCTGGTCAGAGGGTAATGGAGAGTAAACGGTGTTTTTGACGGGAGTTTGTGTGGAAAAAACGTTTCTGTCGTTGTGTGAAAATGTCTAAAGTCCAAATGCTGAGAACTTTTGTCAACCAGCGACTAACTGCGGCTGCTGAAGAGATATTTGGTCTGTTTGAAAGAACGATAGCCGAGTACGAGGAGGGGCTTTCTCGTTCAAAAGAGGAGAACGAGCGACAACAGAAACTACTGGACGCTGTTTTCAACCCTCAGCTTCGGTTACACAGAGCAGGTTGGTTCACTCTCACTCTTCAAACACTGTTTACACAGACATAAGTCCAATATGGGTCAACTTTGAGGGCCCCTGTCTCCTGAATGGTTTATCATTCTGGTTAATCAAACCACGTTCTAACACACTCACGTAAAGGTTAACATGCAAGAAAAAAAAGAGTTGAGGTCAGAAAGTGATTGATTTGTCAGGGAATGTCTCAGTGAAGTGTTTTCTCCTATGTTGGTATTAGTACTTTTACTGCAGTAAAGGATCTCAATATGTCTTCCACCACTGCTTAGGTGTAATAGCCCTGCTTTGTAAGTGTTACTTAAAGGAGCAGTGTGTAGGATTTAGTTGGATTTATTGGCAGAAATAGAATATAGGATTCATGAATATGTTTTCATTGGTCTATAATCACCCTAAACTCGTCTTGTTTCATGTCCTTCATTTATTCAATGGGACCATGAGGCGGAGTCCGCCATGTCCCTACAGTAGCCCAGAATAGACAAACCAAGCACTGCCTCAGTGATTCTTAACCATAGGGCCACCTAGAGAGCCGCAAAAACCTTTCAGTTTTGCACCTGTGGGCCGCGAGGGCCGTGGGGCCGCATAGGTCAGGGGTCACTAACTGGCGGATCGCGGTTCGGATCCAGACCTAGACGCCGTTTATCCGGACCCAGGACCTAAAACCGATAGATAATTGACAATTATTAAATTTTGACGGAGCGCTACTTTTTCAGCATTTACGGCACTTGTTCAGCGGTGCTGGAAACACACCGACCAATGCGTCACGTGATGCAGTTCAGCCAATCAAATATGGGTATTCTGACAAGTTTCCTGACTCGAGTGAAATGCACACTCACCGTGACACGGGGGAGAGATGAGGAAATAGATCGCAGAGCAGTTAGGTTAATGTTTGAGGTGTGGAAGTTAAATCAGAAGGACGATCCCTAAAAAGAGAGAACTGAACTGAACTAAGAGCTCAGAGTCTTTGGCCTAAAATTGGCAGATTCGATTAGGTGAAAGCTTCCCACAGGCAGTTGTGTGACAGTATGTCTTAAATGGAGCAAAACTATTCACTCACATTTGCAATGAAGACACTGAAAATAAACACAAGTGCCCATAATGATCAGAACTACATATTATTTCACTGACAAACGACGGTGTCAACAGAGAGAATAGAGCTGAAACAATTAAACAATTAAACAGTTAAATAACCACAGATAAAGTTGCTGCACACACATTTATCTTGTTAGAAGATGAGAAAAATGTCTTTTTTTAATTGACATCACTTCATACCTGAATTAACTGAATTTAAACCTGCAGAGCAATTCAATGAAATACATTTTTTTAAAATTAAGTGATTTATTTTAAGATGCACATTTTTCAAAAGCTTTGTGTTCTGTCAGTTATTCTTTAATCCAGCCCTTATTTTACTTGAAATGAGAGGAACATTTATGTATGTATTATTTATAATCCATCAAGTTAAATTTGAAACTAATTTGAACTAATAATTGTTAATATAATTGATGTGTACTTTCAATTTGATTTGACAGTTGTTTACTACACAGAGACGTTGTTACTACTAGACTTCTTGAATATATATATATATATATATATATATATATATATATATATACACATATATATAATACAGATTTAAAATGTTGTTTAAATTGCCCCAAATCCCTTTGTGTCAAACAATCTCCTCCTCTCCTGTAATGCTAGATGTCGCTGACTTTTGCCTCCCAAGCTAAGGCCAGTGACCTCCGGGCCTGTCAAATGATCCGGCCAAAATCACAACATGGCGTCTCACAATCAAGCAGCCATAAACTGTAGAGTGGCGCTATGTGATCTCAAATCATGCCGACACATAATGGATGTAGCAGTGTAATGCCCAGGATTTACGAAGAGGTAACGAAACGTGTCTAAAGATTTCTGCCCCCTGCAGAGAAAGTAGCGCTGACGGGCGATGTTAGACGACTAGACCACCGAGTCCAATGTTCCGATTAAGTCACACCACATCACGACACTACAGCACAAAAGCCGTACAGGCAGTAACATCCCGGAGGTACTGAAAAGTGAACCTGGAGGAATGGGACATGAATGGCCCAGCCATAGTGACAGACAACTTTACTTTAATTTCATTTGATGTTTATGGCATCTACATGTAAGTTAAGAGTGGTCAGTGACACAATAAGAAAAGAATACAGTATGTATTTTATTTTTTAAATGAAGTTGTGGCAAGTACATTTTAGTAAAAAAGTGACACAATGAGAATACAATGTGCACTTTATTTTCATATGATTTTTTTTTTATGGCAAGTGCATTTCAGTTCTCTGCTTAGTGACTGTGTCTAACGCAAATACTTTTTGATGTAGTTTTGATGCAATTTGTCCGCTGAGTTATCAATATGTGATGTACGTAATAGACTACCCAGGTGGTACACAGTTATTTGTATTTTCAGCAATATTTGTACATTTTCATGAAAAAATAGAGTATTACCATATCATCATATCTTATCACATCGTGAGGTGCTTGCTAGGGGTGGGAATCACCAGAGGTCCCGCGATTCATTATTATCACGATACTTCAGACACGATACGATATTATCACGACACTGTGATATGCTAGTATTGCGATAACATATATTGCGATTTATCACCTTTTTTTTCAACTGCAAATGATGTCCCCAAAGGAAAACTGTGTCAACATGTTTTATCTAATATGATAAAGTTTTCAGTCTGTTCATCTCACTTCAGTCATTTTTATTGCAGCAAAATGGGATTGTCAAGCAGACAGACTGACCAACACTGTCCTAAAAACCTGTCATAAATGTTGCATGCACCTGACAAACTGAACTGTTTGTATTACAGTCTACATAGTCCAACTTAACTGAATGCAAACGTGTGTGGACTCAGTACATGAATTATAACTTGTACAAGTAAGATATAAGAGTTGTATAACTTGCGATGCGTGGACGTCAAGGGCAGAGAGCCAGTTATGCGCCGCACTCTCCCCATGAGCCTGGCTACTATTGGCAGATTAAACGCCCGTTGCGAGGCCAGATTGAGCGTGTGAGCGAAACACTTCACATGCAGGTATCCCGCTAACTGAACACCAACACCCATGTTAGAAGCGTTGCCGGTTACAACCACCAGGTTTTTGTCGGCAATCCGCCATTCTTGTGCTGCATTTTGCAGGAGGTCTACAATGTTCGCCCCAGTGTGACTTGCGTGTACTGCTCTAGTTTGGAGAACGTGAGACAGCAGTCGCCAATCCTCTGTGAGATATCGTGCTGTTATAGTCACATAGGAATCCACTGCGCTTGACGTCAACGCATCGCAAGTTAATGCAACCCTTTCTGCTGTACTCAAAGATTCCTCAACTTTAAGTTTCACTTCTCTGTAGAGCTTGGGCACGGCTGTATCTGTGAAAAAACGCTGCGACCGAGTCATATCCATGTCCTTCTTCAATTCCTTGTTAAAAAATCCCAAATAAGTCCAGATGTTTGATTTAAAAGCGGACGGTGCATTTCTGATTTCTTTCTCCGATGTCTCCATCTTTGTTTTTACCAACTTCCTACCAATCACACTGACCCGGGACCTCTGCTGACCTCACCAGAAAACAACTCAGCACCATCTAGTGGACTGAAAAAGCAATTGATTTTATTTTTCTTGTACCAAAAAGTATATAGTTTATATAATAAAAGATCGAAACTTGGCTTCCGTGTATCGATACAATATCGGCACGCAAAATATCGCGATACTATGCTGTATCGATTTTTTTCCCCCACCCCTAGTGCTTGCCAATACAAAGTCCTAGACACAGCCTGTTCACCCTGCTGACGTCTGGAAAGAGATACAGATGTATCAGCTGCCGAACCGCCAGACTTCAGAACAGATTCTTTTCTCTGACTGTGAGACCCCTTAATTTGTCCTCCATCCTCCACATATGATATTGTTTTTTAGGTTTTTTTGTTAAGTAGAAATTGGACTACGATCTACATTTCGTAAAACCCTGTTGTACAATGACAACAAAAATAACCTTGTATCACAAAACAACAATACCGATTTTTTTTCTGTTTTGTCTGATACGGTTAATCGGCCATATCCATGACAGTAAAACGTGATCTTTAAAAGTTAGATTGGCTGTCTTTATTTTTTCTGCTGACCCAATCACTAAATCAAGATATGAACTAGCTATCTGGATATAGTTGATGTTAATGAGTATTTTAGTTAATTAGCTATATTACAAAACAAATCTCTAACTTCTGTGTGTGTTTTCTGGTTTCCTGCAGGCGTCCAGCAGCTGTTGGTGGTTAAAGAAGAGGTTCCCCCTGAGCAGCAGAAATGGAGCTCCAGTCTGGACCAGGAGGACCCAGAGCCCCCACACATTAAAGAGGAACAGGAGGAACTCTGGACCAGTCAGGAGGGAGAACAGCTTCAAAGGCTGGAGGAGGCTGATGTCAAGTTCTCATTCACTCCTGTGAAGAGCGAAGATGATGAAAAGGAAGCTCAGTCCTCAGAGCTTCATACAAAACAAACTAAACGGATGGAAACAGAAGCTGATAGAGAGGACTGTGGAGGACCAGAATCAGGCAGGAACTCAGATCCAGATATACATCCAGGACCAGATACTGATGGGAAGACTGGAGACTCTTCTGAGACTGATGACAGTGGTGATTGGAAGGAGACCAAAGAACCTCAGTCACGTTTAAACTCTTTAAATAATGCTGAAGTTTCTGAAAGTTATTCAAGATGTAGTGCTGGTGAAAAACTTTTTAGATGCTCTGAGTGTGAGAAAACATTTGGCGAGAGTCGAAATCTGAAGAAACACATGCGAATCCACACAGGAGAGAGACCTTTCAACTGCTCAGTTTGTAAGAAATCTTTTGCACGTAAATATGATTTACAGAAACACATGAAAATCCACACAGGAGAGAAACCTTACAGCTGCTCAGTTTGCAAGAAATCTTTTGCACATAAACATGATTTACAGAAACACATGAGAATCCACACAGGAGAGAAACCTTTCAGCTGCTCAGTTTGCAAGAAATCTTTTGCATGTAAACATACTTTACAGGAACACGTGAGAATCCACACAGGAGAGAAACCTTTCAGCTGCTCAGTTTGTAAGAAATCTTTTACCTACCGTTCAAATTTACATCAACACAAGACAATCCACACAGGAGAAACACCTTACAGCTGCTCAGTTTGCAAGAAATCTTTTGCACACAAACATTATTTCCAGGTACACATGAGACTCCACACAGGAGAGAAGCCTTTCAGTTGCTCAGTTTGCAGTAAAGGATTTGTGCGCAATTCACATCTGAAGGTACACATGACAACTCACACAGGAAAGAATCCCCTTTAGCTGTTCTGGTTGCAGTTAAGTTTCCATTTGTGATAAAAAAGTTTCAGCACAAGTCACCTCTGAAGTTAAAGATGATTAATCATATAAGAGACAACCGTCTTTAGTGGTTCTGTTTGTGATGAAGGTTTTATACAAAACGAAAATTTGAAACGCCACATGGCACATCACACGGGAGGAACGATGGAGCTTTCATCCTATCTTTATCCAAGAGTGTGTTCTTTCAATTTGAGAGCATCGCTTATTGAGTCCACACTCAGATTTGGTACTGTCTTTAGTTTGATCCAGTAGACTAATTGAGTTTTTATTTTCTAGTTAGTGTTGGTTTTCTAGAGGGGGCCGGGGGCACACTCACCTGGAAGAAAATGTTGTAGATTTTAAAGTTAAATGCATCAGTCTGGTGCATTTTGAGGCCAAAATCAAGAGGCTATTTCTATGAAGAACTGTGTGCTCCTGTGAACAATTTTGTCATTTGCTTTTAGCGGTGGTGGAATGTAACCAAGTACATTAACACAATTATTGTACTTGAGTACAATTTTGAGGTACTTGGACTTAACCTGAGTACCTGCAGCATTAGAGTGACGAACACATCAATGCATTGTTGAGGTATCCACCTAAATACCCATAACCTGTCTCTCTAATTTTGATCAATCGATCCATCAAATTGAAGAAGAGACAAACACCTAGAAAAACTGTGCAACATTATGAAACGGCGGCACGCGGTATACTGCAGATGAACTTCTGCTCTCTGCAGAGCGAAGGAGGAAGATAGATCCTGTAAGCACAGCCTAAAGTAATATTTGGTTTTGGCAACTGACTGACACGTTCGGCCCGATTGACCTTTATACAGTCGGCTGTTATAACCGTTAGCCAAAGAGCATAGGAAGCGATATTTCAAAGTATTGTTTTCTTTTATATTATTCATTCAGTGTAAGAGTATTAAGAGTACCTAAACAACTTAATTCAAGGATTTGACGATGTTTAGTTATCTACCATATATGGACCAGGAGGTCAAAGATGCTGGAAGAAAGAAGTATAAAGAGGAGAAGGGAAGGAAAAGGGTGCGAGAAGAAAGTTTGATCTTGAGGTAGGACATTTTTGTCTGTTCTTTTATTGACTTTTTGAATAATAATTTTTTGTAACCTTCAATCTACTTGTTATTGTAAGAAACAAATAAAACTGTTTTGTATTTTGTACACTCCAACTGAAGTCCAGTCTTGCTCATCTCTGAGGCTGCCCTCACAGTCTCCTAAAGGTAAGAGAGTACCTCATACAACCACATTTCTAAACATCTGAACTGTCCCTTTTAAGTACTTCAGGTGCCTGTTCCTGTTGGTCCATTTTAACAAAGGTTGGGTTCAAATTGTTACGATACTTTTTGTAATCTCCTGGACAAAGTCAACGTCATAACAGTTTGTGACCAAAGATTTGTCTGACTTAATCAGGTCAAAAGACAAGCACGTGTTGCAAAAGTCATATGAGAAAAGAGAGACTGTAAAACATCTGGTTGAGATTACATATTCAGCGGTGATAAAACTGAGGTAATGGGGTGCTGAATCTGGTCTGGACAAATTTTAAAGGAATCCATTTCAACTGAGGTGGGCTGTCGGGGCCAGCAAAGCCTTCTCTGCTGGCCTAGACAGAATCACAAAGTTATAACTATTTTATAATTTAATTATTTTTCATAAATACACTACATGTATTCAAAATATTTCTCCCATTAGCTTATTATCTTATTTCACAGCTACTGTCTTCCTCAGTTGCGCTGCTTCCAGCACAGCTTGTTTTATGTAGAGCTTTAATCCCATCAGATTTTGCCCCTATGCTGTCTCTAGGTAAAATCTGCCTGGAGGCCTGCAGAATTACACATGAAACCCTTTGTAAATGGGGACGATATTGTTGATTGTCATAGTCTTCAACCAATCAGATTTTAAGTTTGACTTGTTGGCCGTATTCTTTGACGTGCCAGAGCCTTCTAGCTGGCCTAGCCATACGTGATTGGTCAGTGGGCTAGCTTGACATGTTGGACAGTGACAATCACAATGGGTAAATCCCAAGTCTCTTAATTGCATCCTCGTTTCCCTCACTTGGGTCCTTTCCTTGCGTCTTAGTCCTTCCCACCAGGGATCCATGGAGGAACCCATGTGAGGAGAGAGGAAACGAGGAAATATGTTTTAAGAGATATGAGACGCCCTTTCCTCTGAAGCATCACATGAACCAATGTCTGTTTCTGATGAAAGCGGCTGCTGAGCTGTGATCAGCTGTCAGTCGGCTTTAACAGCTGGAGAGACTTTTGATAGTTTGTGTCTGTACACATCACTGTACTTAATAATAGTAACTAATAATACTAATAACTAATAAAGACACAGTAATCATCACTGTAGAGGTGTTTTCTCTCTAGTCTGTTACCTCTTTAACAAACTGTTCTGTTTATAAGAGCAGGATCGATTTCTACTGGCAGAATGTGTTTGTCATATTTATTAATTATTTGTGTCTGTACGTTTTGAAATTGTGATTGTGATGTGATTATTAAATAATCCAGAATATGATTATGGTTTCTCTTAAATGATATAACTCATCAAACCAGACACTGAGGAATTATCAGCCTCACGTGACTGAATGAAATTATGATAAATTATGTTAAAAGTGTTTCTTCTCTCCAGCTCTCTCTGACTTTAATTGTTTCCATAATAAAAGTTATTGAGGGAAATATCATATCATGAAAATACAAATCTTTCTAACAAATGAATAAAGTTGTTTGTGGTCGGCTTTAACAGCTGGAGAGATGTTTGATAGTTTGTGTCTTCACACATGATCACTATACTTAATAATAGTAACTAATAATACTAATAACTAATAAAGACACAATCATCACTGTAGAGGTGTTGTCTTTCTGTAGTCTGTTACCTCTGTTCTGTTTATAAGTGCAGGATCGATTTCTACCGACGGAATGCGTTCGAATCAAACTATCCCTGGTGTCTGTCGTACTGCTCCTGGGTCCTTACTACACCCGTTACAAAGGTAACAAGATGGGAATAATTTATAGACTGCAGGAATTCATTTAATTCAAATATTTTTATTTTGTAGGTTACCCACCAAGTTGCAGCGGAACCTAGAAATGGGAGACACGCTGCTGGATTTAAGGAGAAAGCAACTGATGGCAAACTACTGGGCTAATTTACAGGGACACGATGATTCTCACCCTGCAAAAGGAATGTTGCAGGTGGTCTGGGAAAATGGGAGGAGTCAGAGGGATCACTTTGGTTGGGTATACAATGTTATCCTAGCCACCAGCCCCGCCGGTAGACCGCTGGCAAGGTCAGCTGGGAGACCCGCGTGAACCTCTCGCTGATCCAGATTCACATCCCTCTGGAACATCCAGACTGCCTCCCTTCAAAGTCTGTCTTATTATTTTTAGTCTGGAAGCTGGAGTGTCTAATTTTTTTACCAGCCACGTCCAGATGTTTCCAGCGGTTAGTCGCCGGATGGTGCTACTCCCCCAGTCCACTGTGGTGGAAACCAGTGAGAGGGGGGGGTGTCTGACCTTCAAACAACCGGATTTCATTTGAGTCATCGAAGATGTTTGGACTTTCTGAAACAATCCATCAAGTACTTTTTAGAGAAAACGAAAAGACGGATAGCACCGATTTATTATCTCAGACTTTTCACTGGTTCTTTTCTTGTGATCTACCGGATCGTTATCGTTGGACCTCTTTGGTCTGTTGGACGCAGTGTTCCAGAGGAGTAAAACTCTGAGCCAAGAGCTCAAAGCCCTCGTTGTTCCTGCTGCAACATGAAGGGCTCTTTTTCATTTTGGAACATTTAAAAGCTCCACTCAGACACGTTAAAGCGTCATGGCTTTAAATTCCCACTTTCATTTGATCTGCGGCTGGTAAACGTTGGAGCTGCAGCCGCGTGGCCGACAAGTCTCTGTGTTTGGAGACGTCGTTAAAAAAAAGCAGCAGGTGGAGTTTTGAATCTCTGCACTTTAATGGGAAAGATTCACTTTTCCTCAAACTCCACACAGACACAAATAAACTGATCTAGAGCCAGCGGGCGATAAAAAACACCTTGGTTCAGGTTCAGGTAATTTTTACATTTCTTTGCTCCTTTTTTCTGTAAAAAACAAACAAGTTATTTATTCACCAATAATGTTTGAATTAGAGAAGCCTTTTTGTTACCAGAAGTAAAAGAGACTTATTTCTCAGTAGCAAACCGCCAAGGTGCCTTTGAGCAAAAGGTACTAAAACCCCACAAGTGTCCCAGTGGCCACCAGTAGGAAGGCGGTGGTCATACTGGTGACCTCACGTTGCTCCACTCACAGTTCCAGTTTACATGACTTTACAGGACGTGATGTTGTTGTGGAAAATTTCTAATGATAATCGGGAGAAGAGTTTTGTTCACAAATCAAAATAATAAAGTTTTCAAAAGATTAAAAGTTGTCTTTGTCTGTTTATTCATATGCAAATGGAAGATAATTCAACAGAGCACGTATCACAGCAGTCTGTTGAGAAAGCTTTCAACGAGATACAATATTCAATACTCTTTATACAGTTGTTATCTCTTCAAGGGAGTTACACCCACAAGGCCTTATCCATTGTATTCTGCTAACTTCCCACAGTTTTGGTACCTTTCAGGAAAGAGGAGGACAAGCTCCTCATTATTGCATAGTTTCAACTTTCTTGACTCCAGATAAGGTCAAATTAATAAGCTACAGTTGTTATTTCCAGTTTCAGGTTCACAGCAAGGACACATAGTTGTTTATGCATATTTTTCCAATACATTGTCCAGTCTGAAACCAACACTCTGCTGTTCATTTGGAGCATTGTGGGTTTTATTTTATTTGTTTAAAAAGAAAACCATCTTTTAAAAAAGTAACATTTTACACTTTACAAGAAGATGCTGCTTTTTTTCTCCAAAATGATGAGCATGTGAGGAAAACTGTTTTGAATCCTTTGACGTATATTTCTGTAATATGTTTGACTGTTTTTCTTTCATTTACGTTTGATAAACTCAGGACTCCTAAAGGTACGATAATCCTGTTTTCTTAATGTTTGTGTTCCTTTTTCTGACGCTGTCGTCAGGAAGGGGCAGTTTTATACTAAAAAAAGGGGGGGGGGGAGAGCTTTTGTTTACCACCTGGATGTGTGTGTGTGTGTGTGTGTGTGTGTGTGTGTGTGTGTGTGTGTGTGTGTGTGTGTGTGTGTGTGTGTGTGTGTGTGCTGTCCTCCTCCTTCAACGCGCACACTTGTATAACAAATGTTTTGTATGAACAAGCTGCCGATTGTCCTGACATCCAACACACACACTCAGACTCTGCAGGACACAGAGTCAACATCTTTGAGCTTAATTTTGGATTTTAACTACTGGTAAAAAAAAAAATAAGAAAAAAAAAATATTACTTTCAGGACTTTGTTTTCTAACAATGAGACAGAAATCATATCATTACAAACAGATAAAATGTTCCTGTTTGTGGTGAGAGGGAAACCTCGGTTATTCAAACTGACTTGTTCTACAGGGAACTTCCACGAAGCCTCCGGAAGAGTCGGACCTTGATTTGTACCTTATTGTAAAGTTATTAAAGAAAAGTATACAAGCTGTGGCTCTGGTGTGTCCTGACTGCTTTAGTTTATTAGTGTGACACTAGAGCTGACACCTGCTGGTTTAACCTCCTGCTGAACATCGAGGATGTCAAAAAAGATCAAAACTGAGATCCTGACCTTCGCCTCTCAACACCATCGGTTTCTGCCATTTAATATGGTTTGTTCCCACTTGAGAAATCTTCTTCATTCAATCTTCCAATCGTTCCAGTCTGTCGAGGATTTGCGGACCACAGTTCATTTTTTTATTTCTACAGCAGAGACTCTTTACTGGTACCAAGGACAGAGACCAGTGGTCTAGTTTATAAACCAGTGCTAGGATCTGTATTTAAAGTGTATGATGGCCCAAAAAAGAAAATCACATTTATATGTTTGTACGCACACCTGCAGACAATGTTCCCTTCATGAATCACAGTCCACCTGGAAATGTGCTCAATGTGAAAACATTTACACACGTGTTCTGATATTGATGCCACACTCTGTCAGGTCGAATTCATATAAGATCAGGTTGCCTTTCTGCAACTCACGGAGGCTTCGTGAGGTCTTGATGTGGGAGATGATCCTGCTCGCCTGCTCCTCATCTCTTCCTGATGTATTCATCCTTCTGGGGGTCAGTGAACCCTCTGACCTCTGTCATCATGCCAATACACTCAGGAGGGATCTGATTGGCTGCTGCAGGTCGTGTGGTTATCCAGAGGCGAGCAGAGGGAAGCAGTTTCCCCCTGATGAGGTTTGTCAGCAGCACATCCACTGAGGTGGACTTGGTAACATCAGTCAGGATCTCATTGTTGTGGAAGTCCAGAGGAAGTTGACACTCATCCAGACCGTCAAAGATGAACAGAACCAGGAACTCTTCAAACCTGCAGAATCCTGCTTCTTTGGTTTCAGCATATTCAGCTCTCTGAAAGTGAATGGAAATGTGAACTGTATGTCCTGGTGGTCTTTGTCTTCAGCCCAGTCCAGAGTGAACTTCTGTGTTAAGACATTTCCCAATGCCAGCCACTCCCTTTGTCATCACTGTTCTGATTGGTTCCTCTCTTCCAGGTGAGGGTTTAAAGATGTCTTCTTGTCTGATGGTTGTTTCTGGTCTGTGTGGTTTCCTGGATGCTGTTTCAATCTGTCTGACCTCATGTTCATCATTGACCTCTGCAGTCCCTCCCTCTGTGATGTAGAGCTCTGTGTAGATCTGATTCAGAAGGGTTGGGTTTCCTGCTTTAGCGACCCCCTCAAACACACACTGGAACTTCTTCTTCAGGTTAGATTTGAGTTCACGCTGACAAACTACAGCAATAAGTCCTGAATGAACACACAACAAAGAAGATCAATGAGTCAAAGAATAGATTTAAACATGTCATTACCTCAAAGAATGAGTCTATGAATATATTTTGTTCCATCTCTTGAGACTTTAGTAAACGTCCCATTCATCCAGCATGTTAAATCTTTAGAGCAATCCTCTTACTGCTCTGCAGACAGTCAGCCAGCTCCTCCTGCTTCATTCTCCTCAGGAAGCGCAGTGTGATCTTCACAAATGCCTTTCTGCTGCTCCTCCTCTGCTCTTCATCCTCACCGTCCAACACCTCCTCATCCTCCCTCTGACTCTCTAAGCATTCTGGGTAATCTGAACTCACGACCTTCTGGATCTTCTTCAGCTCGTTCTTCACAAAAGTGACGATGTTCTCCTCCAGCAGCTGGAACAGAATAGTCTATGAATGACACAAACTAAAACCATGGAACCAAACATCAGATCCATGTTGGACAGACTGACAATCCACTGTTCTAAAAAGTGCAATATGGAGATGATTGTGAACAGAACAGATGTAAAAGTAGTTGTACATGTACAGACCATAAATATGGAGTCCAGGTGTGTTTGATGCTGCTGGGCAGACTGACCTCTGGGAACCTCTGAGCTCTCCTGGTCCTCTCTGTGGAGGAATCATAAAGAATCAGCTCACATTGTGTCTGTCCACACACAGACCAACACAAGGTAAAGGTCCATGAAGTGATATCTGGATGTGGATCAGATAAGTCCCTGTAGTGGTAAAGGTTTACTAGTCCTGCTGATCCCACTGAGAATCAACAGCTCAGTCTTTCATCTCAATGTTTTCTTCACCAGTCAGTTTGGTTTAGTCCCAACAGCTCTCACCAAGCCCTCCATGTAGCTCTCCCTCCCTCACTGTACACTGCTGAAGTGCCCTGGAGCAAGGCACCCAGAACCTCCAGCTGCTCCAGTGGAGCGTTTCAATGTCAGACTGATTGTACAGGGCAGCTACCAGTACGAAAAAATGACACTAAACCAGTCAAATTTCTCTGAGTAAACAACAGTTCAAACATGAATCATCACACCCACCTCACTCATTGGTCAGCTATGTGGAGGTGAGAAAGTAGGCGGAGGTTGAACTTGTCTCTCAGCTCTCTTTATTTATGATTCCCTTAATTAATTAAAACCAGATACACCCGAGGGTCCCCCATTTGGACGCAGAGTACATCAAAACTTAGAGAGTTTTGTGTTAAAAGTAACTGGCAGAGAACCCACGAAGAACGAATATAGTGATGTTATAGTTCTGCAGAAACCTCAGCGTCCTGGGAACAACATGAACTAGGTCACTTCTACATGAGACAAACACATCTCCCATCAGCCAAGCAAACAAATAACAAAATATCATAAATCATACTCGATATGACTGGGACAGACCGGAGAAAAAGGCTGCTACACTCCGTTAGCAACGTGCTACCTACGAACATGGAGCATGAAAAAGCACGAGCGCCTGACGGAGATTACGGACATAGTTTCCATTTCTCTCCCCGGTAAACCATCGCAGAGATATTCAGCTTCGAACACAAAAAGTCACACAGCTTTCATCGAATATTGTACTTACTTTTGGTCGAATCTCAGCGAAAAAATTGAATATCTCCGTACTTCCAACGCATGTTTGTCCAGCTGCTGGTGCTCCGTGTGAATCCGTTCGATTCGTGTCTCTCCGACACTCCTCGGATTCTTGGGAGGGTTGGAAGCTCAGCAAATCAGATTTCAGAGCTGGACCTTTTTGAGCTTTATTGGCTAATAGTGCTGTCAATCATCTAGCTTTCAATTCCAGGCAATTCTATTGGCTCCTACGGTTCGAAGGATGTCTCAATGGTGAAAATCGGAGAAGGGGGGGCTGAGATACAGCCCTGAACAGAGAGTCGAAGCAGGATTTGACCTTAAACTAAATAACTAAAAAGGGCATAGAAAGAGCTTAAAACACTCAAAAAAGGTCCAATCTTCGGTCTATTGATTCAATGAACATCATGAGTGATACATAGAAGTGATATAGAGTGTTTTTGAATTTTAAAAATACTTTTTTATTCAAATCTTGGAGTATTTGATCAGTTTTCTAATTTGAAATGCTCTATATTTCATAAATGTTTCACTGTATCTATGTATAGCTGTGTATATAGAGCCTATATCAGTTGTTCTAAGAGCCCAGCATATTAAAAGTCTTGGATACCCATACTTTCCAAAAAACAATACCCTAAAAGTGCTGTTTTTCAAGATCGAGCTTTTGAGTTTTCCAAGTTCTGCTGTGTTCCATCCTTATCTTATGTGAACCAGTAACATGTATTCTGATAGTTCCATGATTTTTCTCATCTCAAAAATATATAAAAAAAGTTTTTTTTTTTTTTTTTTTTTATACAATTAATTAGGTATTTCTTATCTTTATTCGAGCTGAAGCCTGCAAATAGGCCTCGTTTTTAAAAGGTTAACGTAACTTTTTATGTGAACAGCTGCGGTCGACACTATGAATGTCTTCAGGAGAGGCTGTCTGAACATGTCACAAGTTATCTCCATATTTATTTAAACAACATCACGTCTCCCTCTGAAGAAAACAGTGAGCTATGATGGACGGCTTTTCACAACAAATAGAAAAACCTTAGATTTCAGATGTCGTATAAAGTTTTTTTCTAGCATAACCCGACTCTTACTGTCAGATACAGCTTACATCTGATCAGCACATGGAGGTTGTCCTTTAAAGTCAGTTAAATATTGCTTTGACTGGTCGCTCTTGAAGGACAGACAGCTGGGCTCGGGACAGTCTGGTCTCTGCTGCTGGACCCTGAAACAAAAACAGCACAGAAAAATGTGCATGTTGTAGAAAAACTGAAGATAAATGTTAAATCTTTAAACACAGACAATAACTAGAATGGTTAGAAGTTAGAAATGCCTTATTGTTTGTTATGAATTCTTACCTTCCATCAGAAGATTTTCTAAAATCAAGAGGACGCGTCACTCTTCAAGGACACACAGCTGGGGCCAGGTTCAGGAGATTCTGGTCTCTGATGGATCCTGAAACAAAAATAGAAATAATTAATTAATTAAAGCTGACACAGCTTGGTAATATTCTGTGGTCAAAATACTGCATGATTACAAAGGTTTAATGCTGTGTTTAAAGAACTTAATTTCTTTTAGATAAATGTTTAAAATCAAATATAAAACACAACAACATTATTTTTCTTCATCGTGACAAACACAGCTCATTCACCTCAATAGTAAATACACTCATGGGACAGTTTCCATGTTGTTGTTACTTTGAGCTGCAGAGTCATATCTAAGAAATGATGTTCACAATGCTCTTTAGTGTTTTGGCTTGTTTGAAGACTAGAGGAAGACACTTAGAGTACATCCACACTATTCCGTTTTTGTTTGGAAACGCATATGTTTTGCTACGGTTACACTGAGCGTCCACACTACGCCGGCGTTTTGGAGCACCGTAAACGGAGGAGTTTAGAAACGATCCCGAAGCCGGATAACTTTGAAAACTCCGGGTAGCGTATTCGTGCGGACGGGCGGAAACGCATAAGTTTGGAAACGATGACGTAGACACCCGCGATCGACTACCAGGTTAATTTCACGTGGACAACTGATTACAGGCATTGCTGACCTTGTTGTCTTTACTAGCAGCTGTTGTCCAGTTAAAGTCTGCATGTCTGCGGAGGAAACAGCTGTTATTGTAGCGATCAGTGAGCGGCGTGAGAGAGAGAGAGAGAGAGAGAGAGAGAGAGAGAGAGAGAGAGAGAGAGAGAGAGAGAGAGAGAGACCCGGAGCGCTGTAACTAACATTAAGTCTGAAAAATAAAATGTATACAACTTTCCACGAACTGTATCTGTTTGAGTTTATAGAGGAAGATTTGAGAGAAGATCTTAAGTATCAAACACATACTTACGATCATTAAAGACTACTTTATTACTCTGGTTGCTTAGTTACAAAATACGACAATCTACTTCCTGTTTACATCGGCGCATGCCCAGTTTACGTGAAGAGTCACGTGATATTTGTTTCCAGGCGTGTAGTATGGACGGAGATCATTTCGGAAACGATGGCTGAAACGCTGTATGGACGGAGATCGTTTTCGTTTGAAAACTCCATTTCCAAACGAAAACGGAGTAATGTGGATGTAGTCTTAATGTGGCTTTTTATTGGCTTTTCTTTGGGGATGACGTCACTTTTCACATCTATTTGACTGACTTTGAAAAGTTCTTCAACGTTTGAAATGTTCCTCTTTTTCCACGTCTACTACAAACAGTCAGCGCATGAAGCAGCTAGTTCAATAATCCAAAATCAGTCATGTGACCTTGTTAGCTGCTGCTGAATTCACATCACTTTGTACCTTCATGTGTAGAGGAACCACTGAGAGCAGAGCTGAAAGCATCAGTCCAATCATTGATTGATTGCTCACATCAGCACTCATTCATCCTTTACATAATTTCTCCTGTATCAGCTGCTTCTCTCTGTTTCCTATCGGTGTCAGCTGAATCCCTTTGGCTTCTAAAGACTGAAGTGAACAAACCTTTTGTTAATTGTGACTTCAGTTGTTTTTACAGTGAAAACTCAAAGCACAGAAGGAAACATTCTGTCTCTGCTGCTCAGAAAAGTCTGAAGAGAAAAGTGAAATACAAAAAGTGTCTCAGACAGTTGAGTTAAGAAAAGGTTGACTACAACCTGCTGATTAATGTGCACACTTTGAAAAGTAAATCAAAATAAATCATATCAAATAAAATGGTAAAAAGTCTGGCAACAGAAGTTCTCATTAAATTACAGTAAAATAAAATATATTCTACTGTAATAAAATATAATTAAATACAGATATTAGCTGTAGCTATACTCTGTAACATTACAGCAAAACTCTAGTACAAGTACATTTTTAAGGGGGATCACCATACACTCTTTTCAACCTTTGATCCGTACTTTTCAGACCAGCTGAGAACGCTACCCATCTTTTCTCTTGTATATTGTCCATTTTCTCCAGTGTTGATCATGGATCCCTGCTTTGATCCTTAGGTAAAGAGCCAATTTTTCCATAGAGTGTATTTCTTCTACAATGTCCAGCCACTGTCCTGGAGGGTCACTTTTCAACCAGCTTCTTGTGATGGCCTTTTTACTTGCGAGTACCAGGATTTTAAAGAGGTAGATGTCCTTCTTTTGGATTATGTCACCAAGTATCAATCCCAGGTACACAATCCGGGGGTCCCTTGGAATCTTGTAGTTTAGAATCTCTGAATAGAGTCTGAATAACCCTGTCCCAGAATGTTTGTATTTTTCTACATGACCAGAAAATGTGTGAGTGATTGGCATTCATCTGCCCACACTGTCTCCAGCATGGCTGCTCTATACCCAATTGTTTATGTTCTTCCAACTGAATTCCATCCATTTTTTAGAGCTAGTGGAAGTTTGTTGCGTTCTACACATGGAATCCCAATCACTCTTTGACAGTTTAATGTTCAATTCTACTTCCCATTTCAGTTTTACAAGTGCGTTTCTTCTGTTTCGTTTTTGTAGACTCCTGTACAGTTTGGAAACCAACTTTGAGGGGGTTTGTTTGTATGCACCTGTCAACACTTCAATCACTTCATTACCTTCTGCTGAAATTCGGCAGAAAGTGACTGCCAAAGAACCCACAAAGAACGAATATAATGATGTTATAGTTCTGGAAAAACCTCAGAAACTGGGGAACAACCAAGCCACTTCTACATGAAACAAACACAACTCCCATCAGCCAACTAAAGAAATAACAAAATATCATAAATCATAACTCAATATGACTGGACCTGACCAGAGAAAACATCTGCTACTGACCGTTAGCTACGTGCTAGCAACGAAAACGCAGATTATGGCGATATCCTCCATTTCTCTCCCCGGTAAACCATCGCCAAGTTATTCAGCATCCAGCACAAACAAGTCAAACCGCTTTATCGAATATTGTACTCACTTTTGTTGAATCTCAGCGAAAAAAATAAATATTTCCGTACTTTCTGCGACACTTCTCGGCTTGTAGGCAGCCCTCTAAGTCTCATCAAATCGAATTTCAGATCTGACATCAGATGGGACATTTTTGAATTTGATTGGCCAATAGTGCTGTCAATCATCTAATGTTCAATTCCCTCTAATTCTATTGGCCTCTACGGTTCGAAGGCGGGCTCAATGGCGGACATCGGAGAAAGTTGGGCTGAGTTACAGCCCTGAACAGAGAGAGAGGGCTGGATCTGAAAAAAAGTTGAATGAACACAGAGATTTAGAAAGGGCTTAGAAAGGATCCTGGCCTTCAAATAAAGCCCAGACTGCTCTATTTAGATGTATTGAACACCATTAGTGATATATACAAGTGAAATATATAGTTTGGTACATGATAAAGTTAAAATAACACACATTGTGCAACATGTGTAAATGTGTACATTTTGGAATCCTTGCCTGAAATCTCTGTACTGGATCCTCTCTAACTTATGAATGCTTCACTTTATCAAAGTAAAAAGTTGTATAGAGACCCTCAACATATAGTTCTATGATCTGGGAGAGCTTGAAAACTTGGATCTACATGATTTCTGAAACAAAAAATCCTGAAATTGCTTTTTTTTTCAGGCGAAAAAATAACAATTTTCAATTTGTGCTGCGTGCCATCTTAATGTACTCTTAACCAGTAACATAGATACTGATATTTACATATCTCAACACATCTCACAAGTGTTAGGGCTATGTTAATACCAAAAGTAATAAAATAGCCCTTACAGTTGCAAAGCTACACTCATTATAGTATGGGTATGCTATTTTCGAGCGGAGGCCTAAAAATAGGCCCAGGGTTTGAAAGGAAGCAGGTGATGAAGATGGAGGTCACTGGAGTGTGTGACAGTCACAGTGGTGACTCCAGTGAGCTCTGCTAGTTCATCAGAGAGCTTTATTTTGTCTGTGTACAGTATGCTGTATCAGTCACTATGTAATAAACCATCAATGAATTAATAAAGTTGTGTTCACTGCAATGATTTTACTCACTAAAACTATATGAAAACAAAAATTGTACTTGGTGATATATGCAGTTCTGCAGTTCTTTAACACTATTTAACATCATCTTACAAATGATGATAATTTCATCAGCTGCTCCACAGATGACGATGACTATCGGTAGTTCGGCCCTCTCCTCTCTTTTGAGGAGAGCAAACAGGGTTGATGAAATATTGTGTTGGAGTTGGTTCATATATTTTACTATAGAAATATGATTGTTGTTATGGCTCAAGCACAAATACCACTGCTGGCTTGAATGTTTATGATAGAGGAATTATAAGTGTAACGTAATGTGTGAGAGGTATCATTATACCTATAATATACTATATAATATACCTTGTACAATCTGGCTTCAATTCAACACCTCACCATCTGCGTCTGTACAGGTTATCACATTCTCATATCAAGGTTGTTTTTTTAGATCACAACTTTTGACTGGAATGGAGCAATTTTGGGGGGCCTTTTATAAAGGTTATAACAGACCACCCCAGGTGCTATGCCTCGAGGAAACAGGAAAAACAAGACCCAATTACATGATCCAGACAGCAAGATAAGGTGTAAAAAACAGGCTTTACTCAACAGCAGAGGTCCAGTACAAGGGTAGGCAGTCAGTACAGGCAAAGAAATAGACAAGGATGAGACAAAAATGTGGTTGTGGAAAAATAGGCAGAGATCCGAAAAAAAAAGGAACACTGCTGGACACAGAGGACTTAAGATGAACTGGCACAGAGATGGGGCAAAACAGGGTTTAAATACACTGGGATGTGTAGGTGATTAGACACAGGTGGATACAATCAGGGGTGGGCCAGACCATCACAGTGGTGGGAAAACACACAAAGGCAGGAAATTAAGTGATCTTAAATGAGAAGAGAGAAAATAAAACAGGAAAGCTCAGGAAAACAGTCAGAGCTCTGGCGGTTGGGTCTCAGGGACCTGGACCTCTGGCTGCTGGAGCTCTGGCAAATAGGTCTTTGAGGCCTGGAGCTCTGGCCACTGGGTCTCTGCGGCTTGGAGCTTTGGCCACTGAGTCTCTGCAGCCTCAAACTCGTGCCACTTGGTCTCTGCGGCCTGGAGTTCTCGCCAGTGAGTCTCTGCGGCCTGGAGCTCTCGCCAGTATGTCTGTGCGGCCTGGAGCTCTCGCCAATGGATCTTTGCAGCCTGGAGCTTTCGCCAGTGTGTCTTTGCGACCTGGAGCTCTCGCCAATGGGTCTTTGCGGCCTGGAGCTCTCACCAATGGGTCTCTGCGGCCTGGAGCTCTCGCCAATATGAATAAACAGCTCAGTTGGTTCTTGATCAGTAGTGTTGGGACCATGTGCTTCTGACAATGGGTACATCCCAAGTCTCTTAATTGCATCCCCATTTCCCTCACTTAGGTCCTTTCCTTGCGTCTTAGTCCTCCCACCAGGGATGCATGGAGGAAACCATGCGAGGAGAGAGGAACGAGGAAATATGTTTTAAGACACATGAGACGTCCTTTCCCCAGTTGCGTCACGTGAAGCAACGTCTATTTCTGATGACGGCGACAGCTGATCACAGCTGGAGGGACTTTTGAGAAGTTTGTGTCTGTTCACATGATCACTGTACTTAATAGTAACTAATAATACTAAAAACTAATAAAGACACACAGTTATCACTGTAGTGGTGTTTTCTCTGTCACCTCTTTAATAAACTGTGTCCTGTTTATGAGCGCAGGATCGATTTCTACGGCAGAATGTCATATTTATGACTTATTTGCGTCTGTACGTTTTGAAATTGTGACTGTGACGTCATTATTAAATAACCCAGAACATGATTATGGTTCAGTGGCGGCGGGGCGTGTGTGGGCTCAGCTGCAGAGGGGACAGAGTGGGGGAGTGGTTCAGGGAACGGGGCCGGGAAGAGACTTAATTAGGCCCAGCTGAAACACATCCTGATTTTGCCTCACTCGCTGTTGTATTTAAACCCTAGTAGTGTAGTAGTAGTGTGTAGTAGTGTAGTGTAGTGTAGTAGGACACAGTGCGGGGGTGCGTTCGCGACAGACAGGGTCATGCGGTATGTGTGCTGTGCTCAGCGGTGATGCAAGGTTGTCCGACGCTGCAGACGGGGAGGAGGAACCGGCAGAGCTTCCCGTGGAGACTCCACCGAGTCCCGAATTACACTCCATGGAAGATTTTCCACTTGAGCAGTCTCGGGATGATACTCTACGCTCAGCCTTTGACCAAGTGATATGAATTGATGGTCAGTTGGTGCGCCCTGACGCAGCACAGTCATATCCGCACTTTTCATTGATTAGAGACAGGCTGTATAGAATGAGTCATGACACTCAGTTAGATCAGGAAAACACCCAGTTGTTGGTGTCGAAAAGCCGTCGGGAAATTATTTTCCAGGCGGCTCACTATAACCCGATGGCTGGCCACATGGGATACGAAAAAACACTGGACCGGATAATGACCCGATTTTATTGGCCAGGTATCCGGGGGGATGTGCGCCGTTGGCGCGCATCCTGAACGGAGTGTCATTTGGTAAACCAGCCGGCCATTCCGAGGGTGCCGTTACGTCCTCTACCATTAATGGAGGTCCCATTCGAACAAATCGGCATGGACCTCATCGGGCCATTTCACCGGAGTGCACGGGGATATCGCTTTGTGTTAGTCCTAATGGATTACGCAACACGATATCCCGAGGCAGTGCCATTGCGCAACATTTCTGCAAAAAGTGTCGCGCAGGCTCTGTTTCAGGTCATCTCCCGAGTCGGAATCCCGAAAGAGATTCTGACTGACCAGGGCACCTCGTTCATGTCACGCTCACTGAGAGCACTTTACGGATTACTGGGCATTAAATCTATTCGGACCAGTGTGTACCACCCACAGGCCGATGGCCTGGTAGAGCGTCTGAATAAGACTTTAAAATCCATGATCCGTAAATTTATAAACGAAGATGAACGTAATTGGGATAAATGGCTTGATCCTCTGTTGTTTGCAGTGCGGGAGGTTCCCCAGGCCTCCACGGGATTTTCTCCCTTTGAACTACTGTTTGGCAGGACACCACGGGGGGTGCTCGACCTGATTAAAGAAAACTGGGCGGAAGGTCCGAGCACCGGGAAAAGTGAGATCCAATACGTCCTGGACCTGCGAGCAAAACTCCACACACTGGGTCGGATGTCACGCGAGAATTTGCTCCAAGCCCAGGAACGTCAACAACGGCTGTACAACAGAGGGGCCAAGTTGAGACAATTCACACCGGGAGAAAAGGTACTTGTATTGCTTCTTTCTTCCAGGTCTAAACTCCTCGCCAAGTGGCAAGGGCCCTTTGTGGTCACACGGCGAGTGGGGGATGTCGACTATGAGGTTGTGCGTTCTGACAGGGGTGGAGCTGCACAGATCTATCACCTCAATCTCCTGAAAGCATGGAGAGAGGCGGGGTCTGTCTCTCTGGTGTCCGCAGTGGCTGAGAGAGAGGAGCTGGGGCCCGAGGTTTCAAAATTCACCAATCCCACCTCGCTCGTTTGTGAAGGCCCTCTCTCCGGGACCCAGAGAACAGACATCGCCCAGTTGCAGAAGCAGTTTGCTAACGTGTTCTCCCTCCGGCCAGGACGCACAAACCTCATAGAGCACCAGATCGAGACTCCCCTGGGCGTGACGGTGCGGTCACGACCCTACCGGTTACCTGAACACAAACGAAAAATTGTTCAGAGGGAATTGGCGGCTATGCTGGAGATGGGGGTAATAGAAGAGTCCCATAGTGCCTGGTGTAGCCCCATTGTTCTTGTGGTCAAGAAGGATAGATCTATACGGTTCTGTGTGGACTATTGCAGGGTGAATGATGTGTCACGATTCGATGCGTACCCAATGCCCCGGGTCGACGAACTCCTGGACCGACTGGGCACTGCACGTTTCTTTACGACACTGGATTTGACCAAGGGCTACTGGCAGATTCCTCTGTCGCCAGAGTCCAAGGAAAAATCGGCCTTCTCCACTCCGTTTGGTTTGTACCAATTCACCACGCTTCCCTTTGGGTTGTTCGAGGCCACAGCCACGTTCCAACGCCTCATGGACCGGGTGCTGCGTCCGCATGCTGCATATGCTGCCGCCTACCTGGATGACGTGATCATCCACAGCACCACCTGGGCGGAGCATGTGCAGCGGGTGGGCGCGGTGCTGGAGTCCCTGAGGCAGGCGGGGCTCACCGCCAACCCGGGGAAGTGTGCAGTTGGACGGAGGGAGGTACGGTATCTGGGGTACCACTTGGGCGGCGGGCAGGTGCGCCCTCAGGTGGACAAAACCACGGCTATCGCAGCCTGCCTGCGGCCCAAGACAAAAAAAGAGGTGAGGGGGTTTTTGGGGCTGGCGGGTTATTACAGGCGGTTCATCCCGAACTTTGCAGAGCTCACCAGCCCCTTGACCGACCTGACCCGAAAAGGTGCCTCAGATCCGGTCCAGTGGTCGGAGCAGTGCCAGTTGGCGTTTGAGAGGGTGAAACAGGCTCTCTGTGGGGAACCACTCCTTCATACACCTAACTTCTCTCTTCCTTTTACTCTGCAGACTGACGCGTCGAACAGAGGGCTGGGAGCCGTTTTGTCACAGCAGGTACGAGGGGTTGACCGCCCAGCGCTATATATCAGCCGGAAGCTGTCCGAGAGGGAGACCAGGTACAGCACGGTGGAGAAGGAATGCCTGGCCATCCGGTGGGCGGTCGACTCCCTGCGCTATTACCTCCTGGGGCGCTCATTCACCCTCTGTTCGGACCACGCCCCGCTCCAATGGCTCCACCGCATGAAAGATACCAACGCCCGGATCACTCGGTGGTATCTGGCTTTACAGCCATTTAATTTCAAGGTGGTCCACAGGCCGGGGGCGCAGATGGCCTCTCCCGCTCTCAAGGGGGGGGGGGGGGGGGGGGGGGGGACTAGGTTAGGCCGAATGGCTCCCTGGCCTAAGTCGGGTGGTGGGGGTATGTGGCGGCGGGGCGTGTGTGGGCTCAGCTGCAGAGGGGACAGAGTGGGGGAGTGGTTCAGGGAACGGGGCCGGGAAGAGACTTAATTAGGCCCAGCTGAAACACATCCTGATTTTGCCTCACTCGCTGTTGTATTTAAACCCTAGTAGTGACGGAGGCGCGAGGAAGCTCGGAAAGAACCACAGACTGAAGGTGAGACGAGCCGGACAACAGCCCGCACCGAACTCCCACGGCGTGTGCTCGGAGGCAAGGCAGGAGAACACACAGCCAAGTCCAGTCTGTTAAATCTTAACAATAAAGAACGTTTGTGAACGCCTTTCCGAGTCTGACAACCTCATTGTGCTCCTAAGACCCACCGGGGTAGCAAGATAGTGCTACAGGTTCCTCTTAACTTATATAACTCATCAAACCAGACACTCAGGAATGTTTAATCTGCGATCCGTCTTCGCCGTTTACATGTTGAAAAAAATCTTATCAGTCCAATCGGCTGCTGTGTCCAATCACATAACTGATTGAACAATGAGGGCGTGTCCTCCGTCAAAACACTTCCTGGAAGCCTGTTCTCGTGGGTCCTCGCTCATGGCTCCTCAGAGATCCTGCCTCTCTCCTCGATCCTCGATAGTTCGTTCTATCTTCAACATGTAGTCCCACGTGACGTAACCAGAGAGTTCAGACGAGGTTTCCAAAATGCTCCTTTTGGCACAATGTGTGCCATTAAAATGTTCTTGTGTACCAAACTATATTTCACTTGTATATCACTAATGGTGTTCAATACATCCAAATACAGCAGTGTGGGATTTATTTGAAGGCCAGAATCCTCTCTAAGCCCTCTCTCTATCGCTCTGGTCACTCGTTTTTTTTTCAGATTCCAGCCCTCCTCCTCGCAGACCTGTAGCTCAGCCACCCATTGGGCGATTTTGGTGATTGTTGACACCTCTTTCGACGCGTTAGAGCCAATAGAATTAAGCAACACCCACGTGGAAATGATTGACAGCACTGTTAGCCAGTCAGAATCAAAAAAGTGACGTCCATCGTGAAGCGTAAAGAGCAGCTGTCTGTGATTACTTTGCATGTGTATTGTGATAATAGCTGGATATGTGGCCCGTTTACTCTAAACCTTCACGTTTCACTCTGAATGTGAAATAGTGCTTTGACTATTGACATTGTGAGTAAATACTAATTATGAGACTTAGTTTATAATTTGGTTATTGGTCCCCGTTCTCAGGGTGGTGCCCCATTATTATTAAAAATTAATAATTCTATTGATGTCAATTTAGTTTTTCATATTTGCTGATAACTCAAACACACTCCTTTTTGTTCCCAACAGTAGTTTGGTTCAAACTTATTTTGTCTCTTTTGATTTGTTTCCCCAAACAAGCACACAGTCAGTGATGAATAGAAGTAAAAGTGAACAATACAACGTGAATAATGAAGCTGGATGTAATAAACCCTTCATTTTATACAGTTTTGTGATGGATTTGAATCATCTAAAACTTAGATTTTTTTTATTTCAACATACCTTATATTTGTTCATTTGTTACACGATGATGTCGGGACAACACTGTCGGTCTTTTATATCACCCTGTGGCTTAATCGTTAGGATTTCGGAATTATTGTCTTTTTAAGAGTCTTTTACGGCAAAGCCCTAGGCGCTCTTAATGGGATGTAACCCTAGCACCCCATATGTAATAGTTATGTACTTTGTCTGTACTTTACTATTGCCTATTGTGAACATCTCACCATTTTATGACTAACACTGCCATGTCTTCACCCAGGGAATTTACCTTAAGCTCCTCTGATTGCTTCAGTTGTCACCTCTGATCACACCATCAACGGACAGGGGAAGAGGGTTACATTGTTTTAAAGAACCAGAATACTTTATTTGGCTTCAGACACTTACGAATTGTAAGGCTGTATTTTTATTCAAGTTTTTCACACAACAATCACATATAACAATTTCAAGTCAATGAAACAGTTTCTGTGTCTTTGTAGAAAGACTAAGTCTAACACTCCTACTTCAAAGGGGTCTTTCTTCTACTCAGTTTTCACTGATTTACTATGCTATATAATCCAGGTCTCTCCTGGTATCGCCCCCTCCTCTTCTATATGTCTGCTCTGCCCTGCTGCTTTTATTCTGTTCTAAGGCTGGAACCTCCTTCAGGTTCCTACGTCACTCACACATGAGTCCTCCTGTTTTCAGAGCAGACACAGAATGCAACTGGTTTGATCCTGTTCTAAAGAGAAAGAATTGTTTAAGTTTTGAGTGACTACTTTATATAAGGCACACATGCAGTTTATATGGTTTAATCACATCTATCAAAAATTAAAAAAGTATATATGTTTTAATGGTTACACTTTGGATCAAAAAGGTTACAGGTTATAATAGATATACTTTTATGCTTTCATACTTTTCTACGATCTCTCAACACTGGTCAGCAGAGAGAAAGTTTATCTAGCAGGAGGAGACTCTCCCTCCTACAGACAACACAGAGACACTGAGGAACCAGACCTGAACCAGAACCCAGGATAAAGAGGTTCAGTGAATGTGGTGTTGAAGGTGTGGAGGTGGATCAGTGTGTCAGAGGAAACTCTGTAGAAAGACAGAGAGCCAGCAGGACAGTCCACATACACTGCTACTCTACCAGAGGAGGAGGAGGAGGAGGTGATGGGTGTTCCTGTCATATTGTGATAGACACAGTAACCATCATCAGAGCAGAACAGACACCAGGACTGATCATTCAATCCAAACAAACAGTCAAAACTGTTTCCTCTCCTTCTGATTCCTCTGTAACTCATTGATATATAAACCTCTCCTCTCCACTCGACCTCCCAGTAACAGCGACCAGTCAGACCAGTTCTACACAGCAGCTGAGGCCAGAAGTCAAACCTGTCTGGATGATCAGGATATGACTGATCCTTCTCCACATATGTCACCTTCCTGTTGTTGTCAGACAGTTTGAGTTCTCTGTGTACTGTGTTTGTGTCGAGTGTGAGTTCACAGGAATCTGATGGAGAGAACAAGACACAATACAGCTGCAGTTATTAATCTATTATCTGTTTGATGATGACATCAGAGATGTGAATGAGTGATGTCACAGTTTGAGATGCTTTGTTTTCATGAATCAAATTCAAAGCACACTTACACTTCCTCAGACCTGGTCTGAACCATCGGACTCCAGCAGGCTCCACCCTGAAAGGAGGAGGGGGGATCAGAGCAGCATGGAAACATGGGCATTACATTGCTCTCATACACAGAGCTTTGTTATTCATGTTCACATGGAACACTTATTGTTAATCACCTCATATTCTTTTACTTCAGTGGAACTTCTTCTGATTAGCCGATGACAACGGCTCATTATGTTGACTTATTCATGATATATTATCAGTGTTATATTGACAATCATCCATTTAAGACTCAGTTTCCTCTACCAGTCAGTCAGTAAATCAGATGTTTAAACCTGCATCAATTGATTTCTTTGTCCACTTGTGGTTCAGTGAAAACAAGCTGTAAACACAACATCTGACATATTATCAGCTTATAAAGTAGTTGTGTCTAACATGATATCAACCAGCTGCTTCCACATGCAGCAGTTCCTCTGGTTCCATAGTTCATAGTTTTTCCTGGTGAAAAAGGGGTTCATGAAATCTGAAATCCTGATGAACAAATTCAAAGATTCAGAAAGAGAGAGGCTGTTTACACTGCATGAAGCTGATAGTTTAGAGACATATTTAAGTCATTGAAGACAAACTAACTTAAACTGACCTGAGAGTTTCCAGTGTCCAGTGTGCACTCTCCAGTCCAGCAGACAGCATTTTCACTCCTGAATCCTGCAGGTCGTTGTTACTCAGGTCTAGCTCTCGCAGACTAGAGAACTGGGAGCTGAGAACTGAGGACAGAGCTTCACAGCTTCTCTCTGAGAGGTCACAGCCACTCAGTCTGAAGAGACAACAATCAACAAGAAGAAAAATTAAATTTTTGTTAAAATGAAATCCTCTTGGAAAATTAGTATGGACAATCAGAAAGAACAAAGATCATTTGTTCAGTGAAAGTGGATCAAATTATTGCTGTTCTACTCTAAACACGATAAAAAAAAATCAGTTCAGTGTTCTTTACTGTTTACAGGAAGTACTGTCGTATCAATGTCAGGATGAGGGGTGGATATTTATTAGTGTTAAATACAAAGTTAGGCTTTTCTGTCATCTTCCTAACTTGTTTTTAACAAAGATTCGGAAAAAGTGGTTTTAATTAAAGAAGCAGGGGGGAAGAGTGAACTGTTCTACTCTAAACACAATACAAAATTCAGTTCAGTGTTCTCTACTGCAAACAGGAAGTACTGCACAGTGTTTCCCCTACCATTATATTAGGTGGGCGCCTCGCCCCCTCAACGGCATCCCCCGCCCCCCCTTGAAGGTCAAGTTAATTTTGTTTAATTTTATTTTCTATATAGCACCAGATCACAACAGAAGTCATTTAAGGTTACCTTTTTTATAGAACAGGTCTATACCTTGTTCTATTATTCAACAAACTAAATAGCCTTATGTTATTTATGTTATTTACACGACGGCATGTCATTTCTGTCTCTAAATGGTCGCGCGTTTACAATTCTCCTCTGCTCTCGATACCTACCTACTTATCTACCTACTTACCTACCTACCTACCTACCGCATACAAGTACAGAAAAGAGCCCAATTGCTGCACGCCCTGCCCCTGAGAAGCAGCATAAGTCCAGTCACCACCGGATGAGAGGTTTTGACCCAGCTTGGCTGTCAGAGGGGAAATACTCCCCCTGGCTGTACAAGACTGATCTTGGTAAGTAAGGTACATACGACATACATACATACATACATATATATGGTTATAGGAATGTTCTGTTGAATATGTAGGCAGCATAAACAGGCAGTTGTGAGAGGAAACCAGACCCGGCCATTTATAGAGTCTCCCTGAGTCCTACAGAAAGGACAAACTTGACAAACACTATTTTAAGCTATCAGCTATCACTTTTAAAACCTAACAGTTAATGTATTTGCAGGTCAAGACAAACATCCGCAACATCTTGCAGCCTGCATGCGGATCTCGATAAATGGCCCAGACGTTTCTGACTTCCCATATCAAGAGGCTCTGGAAATGTTCTTCCAGAAGCCCAGAAAGATACACTGCAGTGACAAAAGCTGCACATTTTGTGGATAATTGTCATAAAAATAAATGTTCCGATGTTTAGTTCAATATACAGTTCAAATAATTTTTCAGTTGTTATATTGACTGCTGTCATTAAAAGAAACACATGAACACCATGATTCCTTTAAGTGTTTGTGTCGGTGCCCCCCCCCACAAACAACCATCAAACTCAACAGATCGTCACTGTAGAGACAGACATTCAAGTTTTCATTCTCTTTTTCACCTCTCCTTTTCATTCGGAATCAGAATCAGAACCGTTTATTGCCATGGTATGTTGAACATAAGGAATTTGACATGACGGGAGGTGCATAACATTTAACAGTCAACAACAACCAACACAGTGCAAAGTAGAAACATATTAAAATTTACAGAGAAATATAAAATAAAGTAAAGTATAAAATAAGTGAACTATAAAATAAAGTGAAATATAAAATAAAGTGCACAAACAAACAGATAACAGGACTATAAACAAGTGAGCTGTAAGTGTAGTGTAATAATGTTAAGTGTATTTAAATAAGAACCTAGAAGTGATGTGCAGGGGAGTGACTGGTAGGAAAATCAGTCAGTGGGGGTCTCGGGCTCTGTTAATGAGCCCGAGCCCCGATGGGAAGAAACTATTCATGTGTCGTGAGGTCTTGGTCCTGATGGACCTCAGCCTCCTGCCAGATGGAAGGGGCATGAACAGTTTCTGTCCAGGGTGAGAGGGGTCGGCTACAATGTTTCTTGCTCGCTTCAGTGTCCTTGAGGCGAACAAGTCTTGGAGGGACGGCAGATTGCAGCCAATCACCCTCTCGGCAAAGCGAATGATGCGCTGCAGTAGGGCTGGGCGATATGACCAAAAATGTGTATCATGGTATTTTGTAAGATTATACTGGTTTCACGGTATATCCCGTTTTTTTTTTTGCGTTAGCACATTAACTAATTGACGCCGAAAATTATTTTATCGAGCGTTTAATTATTAAGCGGACATTTTTCACACAAGAACTGGCCGGCAGCGAGCGGTGAAAAGCTGTTTGTGTGGCGTGTCTTCCGTCTTTTCCCGTTTCCTTCACCTACATTCCCCTGGGTCCTAAGACCCTCCAAGTACAGCTTCTTATCACCCTCTATGTGCCAACGTACATTTATAACTAATACCACACATATTACAAGGTAATCAGCGTTGCATATGTGTCTAACCAAAATACCCCAAAAAGCAAAAAAAATTTATTTAAATTACACACATTACACACGTTCTGCTGAGGTGACGCAAGTTGCTCGTGTTACCACCAGCCGGCATCAACAGTGGCTCCAAACTCGCAAAACGTCGGATTTTATAAACCAAAACACTTCCAAACAGCAGACACAGCTCCTCTCTTGAGCACAGACTCTATTGGTGCATCTACGGTCTGTCTTTGTTCCTCCTGCATCGCTCTTTTCTGTTCTTTAAGTAACGCGACGGAGCCTCTCCCAGCTGTTAGCAGACTGTTGTGCTAACGGCTAGCTACCGAGCTGTACCCAGCATGCTGTTTGGCAATGGAATTTTATAAATGTACAATTTTTAGTGTTACAAATTGTTGTGTGCTGTGGTGTTGCCCTGTTAAAGAGCGTTAGTTGTGGGTTATTAATTGTTGTGTTATAAAGTTATAACCATAAGATTAGGGGTCCCTCTCACTACATAAGTAGCTCCAACCGTAGCACTCTACACGGCAAACAATATATTTTGCTTCCTGTTGAAGAGTGACAGTAGTTGTTTCGGCTATATCGGTATGACGGATTTCTTCCGGAAATCCACAACTATCTCCACTGTCTTTAGTGCATTGAGCTTGAAGTTGTTCAGACTGCACCAGGTCACCAGATGGTCAGTCTCCCACCTGTATGCGGACTCATCCCCACCAGAGATGAGTCCAATGAGGGTGGTGTCATCCGCAAACTTCAGGAGCTTGACGGACTGGTGACTGGAGGTGCAGCTGTTCGTGTACAGGGGGAAGAGCAGAGAGGAAAGAATGCAGCCTTGGGGGGAACCGGTGCAGATGGTCTGGGAGGCCGAGACGTGTTTTCTCAGTTTGACGTGCTGCTTCCTGTCAGACAGGAAGTCTGTGATCCACTTGCAGGTGGAGTCGGGCACATGCAGCTGAGAGAGCTTGTCATGCAGCAGAGATGGGATGATGGTGTTAAAGGCAGAGCTGAAGTCCACAAACAGGATCTTGGCGTAGGTTCCTGGGGAGTCCAGATGCTGGAGGATGAAATGGAGGGCCAAGTTGACTGCATCGTCCACAGACCTGTTGGCTCTGTAGGTGAAATGCAGGGGGGCCAGGAGTGGGTCAGGTAGGGTTTTAAGGTGTGACAAGACAAGGCGCTCAAAAGACTTCATGACCACAGAGGTCAGGGCAATGGGCCTGTAGTCATTACAGGCCCATTGCCCTGACCTCTGTGGTCATTAAGTCCTGTGATCCTTGGTTTTTTGGGGACGGGGATGATGGTGGAGGCCTTGAAGCAGGCTGGTACGTGGCATATCTCCAGTGTCTGTAAACACCGGAGACAGCTGATCAGCACAATGCTTCAGGGTGGAGGGGGAGACAGAGTCTGGGCCGGCTGCTTTGCGGGGGTTTTGTTTTTTAAAAAGCCTGTTGACGTCTGTCTCCAGAATAGAGAGAGTCGTCACAGGGGAGGGGGGTGGGGGGTACACTGGGATGGGTGTTACAGAGGCATGGGCCCCTGCTGGGCTGGGGGAGGGGGGGCCTGGTGGTCTGGGGCTGGTAGATGGAGCTGTGGGGGATGGAGTCAGGGCTGTCCCATTGTCCATCAAAGCGACAGTATAACTCATTCAGCTTGTCTGCCAGGCGGAGGTCATTCATGGAGTGGGGGGCTTTAGGCTTGTAGTTGGTGATCTGTCTGAGGCCTCTCCAGACAGAAGCAGAGTCACTTGCTGGGAGCTGGTGTTGCAGTTTCTTAGAGTACAGTCGTTTAGCATCTCTCACCATCTTACTAAACCTGTATTTTGACACTTTATACAAGTCCTTGTCCCCACTCCCCCATTCATTAATTATATCAAACATAACATCACAAAGCATAAATAAGAGGAACAACAGGATGACCCTGTGCTGTTTTATTGTGAATGAAAACTGTGTTTCAAACGCTGTCATTGTTTTTTAATCCACTGTCAATCAAATTTGTCTGTTCTACAAGTTTCTTATGATGTCATGGAAACACAAATTCAAAAAAATTACTTGGACCCTAGTTTAGTCTCTGATATTAGTTCCTTTGGTTCCATAGTTAGGGCCCGAGCACCGACGTAGTCGGAGCGGAGGACCTATTGTTATTCTAATGTTTTTTATTAGGGCCCGAGCACCGACGTAGTCGGAGCGGAGGACCTATTGTTATTCTAATGTTTTTTATTATTAGGGCCCGAGCACCGACGTAGTCGGAGCGGAGGACCTATTGTTATTCTAATGTTTTTTATTATTATTATTATTATTATTATTATTATTATTATTATTATCGTACCAGTTTCATCGCAAAAAGGAGGTGCTTGGGATACAGGAGGTATATCCTAAACCAAACAGGAAGTCGGCCATTTTGAATTTTATGACGTTTTTGGACCGTTTCAAGGTGCCGTACTTTAACGAACTCCTCCTAGAGATTAAACCCGATTGCCTTCAGATTTGGTCAGTATACTCTTGAGACCTTGGCAGTGAAACGATACTCAAAGATCAAAAAGTTATCGAACTATGTGTCCGTGGCGTGGCGGCAAAAAAACACCATTCGCCATGAAACAGGAAGTTGTTGTAACTCGGCTGTACATTGCCTAATCTGCTCCAAATTTCTCATATGTCATAACATCCTGACCCTGAACACATGTATATGACAATTTAGAATCATAGTAATAGCGCCACCTAGTGGCAACAGGAAGTCATAGGTTGTGTACTTTGACACCCTACTGCTCACAGATTAATCGGATCCCTCTCAAATTTTGTCACAAAAGCCTTAAGACCTTGATAATGCTTCATTGTGAAAATTGTAGGAAGTTGTCGAAGCGTGGCGACGTGGCGGCTCTGCGAATTTCGATCCTTCACCATGAACGAATAAACTGATGTAACTCGACTCCGCATCATCAGATCTTTACCAGATTTTACATGTTTGATTAAACTCCAGGCCTGAAGACATCTGCAAGCCAATTTTTAATCATAGTCATAGCGCCACCTACTGGCAACAGTAAGTTAAAGTCTTTATACTTTGGCTTGCTTCTCTTAGTTGGAAAATCAGATCAACATCAAATTTGTTCCACACAAATGTAAGAAGTTCATAATGCCAGTTCTCTAAGCTTTTGATGTTTCGTCGAACGCCGTTGCCAAGGTAACGCAGTCTTCGCAGTGAAAAACGATGGTCATTTGGAGAGGTTAAAAAAGCTTGAAACACAAGCAAACTTGACACACAGATCACAAGGCCAAAATGTAGTTCTATAATATGATTTTATTCAATCAGAGTGTTAAATTGGCTCAATAGCGCCCCCTACACAATTTCGACAAAGCAGCCCTCGCAGTACGTTTCACATAGATTAACAAAATTTGGTAGGCACATGTATCACATGTGGACTTAAATAAAAGTCTCTTGGGGCCATGCCCTAAACCCAACCGGAAGTTAGCCATTTTGAATTTAGTCTGAATTTCTAGTGTCGTTTTTGCAATATCCAGGCGCTCTACTTTAACGAACTCCTCCCAGGGAACTAATCAGATCAACTTAGAATTTGGTCAGAACAATCTAAAGACCTTTGTGATTAAAAGATACTCAAAGCTTGTTGTTTCGTGAAATGCCGTTGCCGTGGCGACGCATTCTTCGCCACGAAAAACAAAAGTGTTTTTGAGGGGCTAAAAATGCTCAAAACGTAACCAAACTTGTCAAACACATTTAAAATCCTGGATGTAGTTATCTGATTTGATTTTAATGCTTCAGAGTGGCAAGTTGGCTCGATAACGCCCCCTACAATTTTTTGACGATGCAGCCCTCGCAGTACGTTTCACCTAGCTGTATAAAATTTGGTAAGCAGATGTATCACATGTAGACTTAACAAAAAGTCTTAGGGGTCCATGCTCTAAACCCAACCGGAAGTCAGCCATTTTGAATTTTCTATGAATTTCTCCTGTTTTTTTCCATTTCCATGTGCTGTACTACGAACTCCTCCTAGGGAATTAATCCGATCAACTTAGAATTTGGTCAGAACAATCTAAAGACCTTAACGATTAAAAGTTACGAAAAGCTTTCGAATTCATCAAACATGGACTTGGTGTAGCGGCCATTTTACATGGTTCGCCATCATCCATCAATCTGTTGAAACTCAACCTTACTTTGTAAAAACTGTCCCAAAGTTGACATGCTTGATTACTGTCATGATTTTAGGACATCTGCATGCCAATATTAACTCATTGTCACAGCACCACCTACTGGCAACCACGGACGTAAGCAGGATTCTATAATTACAGCAGCCAGAACACTGAACTTAATAAAAGGGTTTATGGACACACCATGAGAAAAAGACTTCTCTGATCTAAATATGTGCAAACTAAGATGCTTGGAGAACAAAAGTTAGACAACAGTGTTTTTCAAACCATGTCAGTGGGCATTAGTATAAATGATCTGTCTAGAGCTTCTACATGAGAATCAGGTTAAATGTTACAATGAATGCTTCACACTACAATCTAAAGTTACAGAAGAGCTTAAAATGAAAACAGTGTCAAATTAAAGTGTTCAAGCAAAAACAAATGACACTGCTGTTCTGTTAACTTTCATGTAAGTCCAAATACAATCAGTAGGACACTGCAGGGAGTTGAACTCCATCCCAGTAACCTGACAGTCTGTTATGTTACAAATACTGAAGCACATTCACACGTTCATTTTCTTAATGATCTTAACAGGCTTACATTTATGATTGTATCGGAGGTACACTCAAAACATTTCAGGCTTAAGACCTGGCAACATGGTCTTGCTATGCTGCTGGTCGACGCAGGAAATATCATCTAACTTGTGCATGCAGTGTATGATGGTCACAGAAATGCATTGCCGCATCAACCAGAGTCGTGCCAGTACCCTCGACGTGTGTGACGTTGCGAGGGCCCGATCAATGCTGCTTGCAGCTTTAATTATTATTATTATTATTATTATTATTATTATTGTACCAGTTTCATCGCAAAAAGGAGGTGCTTGGGATACTGGGAATCTTTTGAAATTTGGCACAAAATTCAATCGTGGTGAAAATTTTGACATTTTGGCTCGATAGCGCCCCCTACAGAGTAGCCCCAACTTTGGGTTTCACCTAGCTGTATGAAATTTGGTAGGTATGTGGAACGTGATGGGACGTACAAAAAAGTCAAAAGGAGGTATATCCTAAACCAAACAGGAAGTCAGCCATTTTGAATTTTATGACGTTTTTGGACCGTTTCAAGGCGCCGTACTTTAACGAACTCCTCCTAGAGATTAAACCCGATTGCCTTCAGATTTGGTCAGTATGCTCTTGAGACCTTGGCAGTGAAACGATACTCAAAGATCAAAAAGTTATCGAACTATGTGTCCGTGGCGTGGCGGCAAAAAAACACCATTCGCCATGAAACACGAAGTTGTTGTAACTCGGCTGTACATTGCCTAATCTGCTCCAAATTTCTCATATGTCATAACATCCTGACCCTGAACACATGTATATGACAATTTAGAATCATAGTAATAGCGCCACCTAGTGGCAACAGGAAGTCATAGGTTGTGTACTTTGACACCCTACTGCTCACAGATGAATCGGATCCCTCTCAAATTTTGTCACAAAAGCCTTAAGACCTTGATAATGCTTCATTGTGAAAATTGTAGGAAGTTGTCGAAGCGTGGCGACGTGGCGGCTCTGCGAATTTCGATCCTTCGCCATGAACGAATAAACTGATGTAACTCGACTCCGCATCATCAGATCTTTACCAGATTTCACATGTTTGATTAAACTCCAGGCCTGAAGACATCTGCAAGCCAATTTTGAATCATAGTCATAGCGCCACCTACTGGCAACAGTAAGTTAAAGTCTTTATACTTTGGCTTGTTTCTCTTAGTTGGAAAATCAGATCAACATCAAATTTGTTCCACACAAATGTAAGAAGTTCATAATGCCAGTTCTCTAAGCTTTTGATGTTTCGTCGAACGCCGTTGCCGTGGTAACGCAGTCTTCGCCGTGAAAAACGATGGTCATTTGGAGAGGTTAAAAAAGCTCGAAACACAAGCAAACTTGACACACAGATCACAAGGCCAAAATGTAGTTCTATAATATGATTTTATTCAATCAGAGTGTTAAATCGGCTCAATAGCGACCCCTACAAAATTTCGACGAAGAAGCCCTCGCAATACGTTTCACATAGATTAACAAAATTTGGTAGGCACATGTATCACATGTGGACTTAAATAAAAGTCTCTTGAGGCCATGCCCTAAACCCAACCGGAAGTCAGCCATTTTGAATTTAGTCTGAATTTCTAGTGTCGTTTTTGCAATTTCCAGGCGCTCTACTTTAACAAACTCCTCCCAGGGAACTAATCAGATCAACTTAGAATTTGGTCAGAACAATCTAAAGACCTTTGTGATTAAAAGTTACTCAAAGCTTGTTGTTTCGTGAAATGCCGTTGCCGTGGCGACGCATTCCTCGCCATGAAAAACAAAGGTGTTTTTGAGGGGCTAAAAATACTCAAAACAAAATCAAACTTGTCACACATAATTAAAATCCTGAATGTAGTTATTTGATGTGATTTTAATGCTTCAGAGTGGCAACTCGGCTCGATAGCGCCCCCTACAATATTTTGACGATGCAGCCCTTAATTTCACCTAGATGTATGAAATTAAGTAAGCAGGTGTATCACATGTAGACTTAAAAAAAAGTCTTAGGGGTCCATGCTCTAAACCCAACCGGAAGTCAGACAATTTGAATTTTGTATGAATTTCTTGTGGTTTTATTTCCTTTTCCAGGTGCTGCACTACGAACTCCTCCTAGGGAAATAATCCGATCAGCTTAAAATTTGGTCAGAACAACCTAAAGACCTTAACGATTAAAAGTTACTAAAAGCTTGATGTTTCATCGGATAACATGGACTTGGTGTCGCGGCAATTTTACATGATTCGCCATCATCCATCAAAGTTTTGTAACTCAACCTTACTTTGTCAAAACTGCCCCAAACTTGACATGCTTGATTGCGGTCGTGATTTTAGGACTTCTGCATGCCAATATTAACTCATAGTCATAGCGCCACCTACTGGCAACCACGGACGTAAACAGAATTCTATAATAACAGCGGCCCAAACAGGGTTTGTGGGCACACCATGAGAAAAAGACTTCTCTGATCTAAATATGTGCAAACTAAGATGCTTGGAGAACAAAAGTTAATCAACAGTGTTTTTCAAACCATGTCAGTGGGCATTAGTATAAATGATCTGTCTAGAGCTTCTACATGAGAATCAGGTTAAATGTTACAATGAATGCTTCACACTACAATCTAAAGTTACAGAAGAGCTTAAAATGAAAACAGTGTCAAATTAAAGTGTTCAAGTAAAAACAAATGACACTGCTGTTCTGTTAACTTTCATGTAAGTCCAAATACAATCAGTAGGACACTGCAGGGAGTTGAACTCCATCCCAGTAACCTGACAGTCTGTTATGTTACAAATACTGAAGCACATTCACACGTTCATTTTCTTAATGATCTTAACAGGCTTACATTTATGATTGTATCGGAGGTACACTCAAAACATTTGAGGCTTAAGACCTGGCAACATGGTCTTGCTATGCTGCTGGTTGACGCAGGAAATATCATCTAACTTGTGCATGCAGTGTATGATGGTCACAGAAATGCATTGCCGCATCAACCAGAGTCCTGCCAGTACCCTCGACGTGTGTGACGTTGCGAGGGCCCGATCAATGCTGCTTGCAGCTTTAATTCTGGTTAATTTCCTGGTGAAAAAGGGGTTCATGAAATCTGAAATCCTGATGAACAAATTCAAAGATTTAGAAAGAGAGAGGTTGTTTACACTGCATGGAGCTGACAGTTTAGAGACACATTTAAATCATTGATGACAAAATAACTTGATCTGACCTGAGAGTTTGCAGTTTACAGTGTGGACTCTCCAGTCCAGCAGACAGCAGCTTCACTCCTGAATCCTGCAGGTGGTTGTTACTCAGGTCCAGCTCTCTTAGACTAGAGGACTTGGAGCTGAAAACTGAGGACAGAGCTTCACAGCTTCTCTCTGAGAGGTTACAGGCACTCAGTCTGAAGAGACAACAATCAACAAGAAGAAAATAACATTTTTGTTAAAATGAAATCCTCTTTGATAATGAGTCTGGACTAAAGTACAATCAGAAAGAACAAAGATAATTTGTTCAGTGAAATGGAAAGAATTATTGCTGTTCTACTCTAAACACGATAAAACAGTCAGTTCAGTGTTCTCTACTGAATACAGGAAGTACTGTAGTATCAATATCAGGATGAGGGGTGGATATTTAATGTTGTTCATTAGTGTTAAATACAAAGTTAGGCTTTTCTGTCATCTTCCTGACTCATTTTAAAAAAAGAGAAAAAGGAAATGGTTTTAAAAAAGTAGAGGGGTCGAGTGAGCTAATGAATGAGAGAGAGAGAGAGAGAGAGAGCGAGAGAGAGAGAGAGAGAGAGAAAGCGAGAGAGAGAGAAAAGTGAGTGATAAAGACAAATTGAACTTCATAGTCCGATTTCATGTCGGTTACGTTCTAAAGCAGAAATAAACAACCATCAAACTTTCAGCAGATCGTCACTGTAGGGACAGACGTTCAAGTTTTCAGTCTCTTTTCCACCTCTGCTTTTCTCCTTTTCAATCAATAATTCTATCAAACATAACATCACAAATCATTAAAAAGAGGAACAGCAGGATGACCCTGTGATGTTTTATTGTGAATTAAAATAGTTTTTCAAATTTGTATGTTCTACAATGTCCTTATGATGCAATTGAAACAAACAGAAACTCAAAAAAACACTTTTCAACCCTAATTTAGTCTCTGAGATTAGTTCTTCTGATTCCATCGTTCTGGTTAATTTTCTAGTGAAAAATATGTTTATGAAATCTGAAATGCTGATGAACAAATTCAAAGATTCAGAAAGAGAGAGGCTGTTTACACTGCATGGAGCTTAGATACCCATTTAAATCATTGAAGACAAACTAACTTGATCTGACCTGAGAGTTTCCAGTTTCCAGTGTGGACTCTCCAGTCCAGCAAACAGCAGCTTCACTCCTGAATCCTGCAGGTCATTGTTACTCAGGACCATTTCTCTCAGACGAGAGGACTGGGAGCTGAGAACTGGGGACAGAGCTTCACAGCTTCTCTCTGAGAGGTTACAGTCACTCAGTCTGAAGAGACATCAATCAACAAAAATAAAAATAACATTTGTGTTAAAATGAAATCCTCTTTGATAATGAGTCTGGATTATAGTATAATATGAAAAAACAAAGATAATTTGTATAGTGAAAGTGGATACAATTCTTTCTGATCTACTCTAAACAAGACTACAAAATCAGTTCAGTGTTCTCTACTGTTTACAGGAAGTACTATAGTATCAATATCAGGATAAGGGGTGGATATTTAATGTTGATTAGTGTTAAATAGAAAGTTAGGCTTTTCAGTTTTATTCCTGACTTGTTTTAAAGAAAGTGATTGTCAACATGCGGAGGGGACGAGTGAGGTAAACAGTGAATCAGAGAGAGAGAAAGATGGAGAACAAAGTGACGGAAAAAGAGAAATTAAACTTCATATTCTGATTTCATGTCGGTTACGTTCTAAATCAGAAATAGAAAACCATCAAACTCTAAGTAGATCGTCACTGTAGAGACGAATATTCAAGCTTTCAGTCTCTTTCCCACCTTTGCTTTTCTCCTTTTCATTCTTTAATTGTATCAAACATAACATCACAAAGCATAAATAAGAGGAACAACAGGATGACCCTGTGATATTTGATTGTGAAGGAAAATTGTTTCAAAATCCGTCAACGTTTTTTAATCCGCGGTGGATCAAATTTGTCTGTTCTTAAAAGTTCTCATGATGTGATGGACACATATAAAGGACTTTTGGACCCTAGTTTAGTCTCTGAGATTAGTTCCTCTGGTTCCATAATTCTGGTTAATTTCCTGGTGAAAAAGGGGTTCAAATCCTGATGAACAAATTCAAAGATTTAGAAAGAGAGATGCTGTGTACACTGCATGGAGCTGATAGTTTAGAGACACATTTAAATCTTTACAGACAATCTAACTTAAACTGACCTGAGAGTTTTCAGGTTACAGTGTGGACTCTCCAGACCAGCAGACAGCAGCTTCAATCCAGAATCCTGCAGGTCGTTGTTACTCAGGTCCAGCTCTCTCAGACTAGAGGACTGGGACCTGAGAACTGAGGACAGAGCTTCACAGCTTCTCTTTGAGAGGTTACAGTCACTCAGTCTGAAGAGACAACAATCAATGAGAACAAAAATAACATTTGTGTTCAAATGAAATCAATATTGAAAATGAGTCTGGACTGAAGTACAAGCAGATAGAACAAAGATAATTTGTTCAGTGAAAGTGGATACAATTATTGTTGTTCTACAAACAAGATACAAAATAATCAGTTATTGGTTCTCTACTGCTTACAGGAAGTACTGTAGTATCAAAATCAGGATGAGGGGTGGATATTTAATGTTGTTTATTAGTGTAAAATACAAAGTTAGGCTTTTCTGTTGTCTTCCTGACTTGTTTAAAAGAGAGAGAGAGAGAGAGAGAGAGAGAGAGATTGTAAGCAAGCAGAGAGGACAAGTGAGGTAATCAGTGAATGAGAAAGAGAGAAAGAGAGAGAGAGAGAGAGAGAGAGAGAGAGAGAAATTAAACTTCATATTCCGATTTCATGTTTGTTACGTTCTCAAGCAGAAATAAATAACCAACAAACTCTCAGCAGATCGTCACTGTAAAGACAGAGATTCAAGTTTTCAGTCTGTTCTCCACCTCTGCTTTTCTCCTTTTCATTCATTAATTATATCAAACATCACATCACAAAGGACAAATAACAGGAAAAGGATGACTCTGTGATGTTTTTTTGTGAATGAAATGAAGCGATGGAAACAAATTTACGAAAATGACTTTTAGACTCTAGTCACTGGGATTAATTCCTCTGGTTCCATCGTTCTGGTGAAAAAGGGGTTCATGAAATCTGAAATCCTGATGAACAAATTCAAAGATTCAGAAAGAGTGAGGCTGTTTACACTGCATGGAGCTGATAGTTTAGAGACACATTTTAAATAATTGAAGACAAAATAACTTGATCTGACCTGAGAGTTTGCAGTTTACAGTGAGGACTCTCCAGTCCAGCAGACAGCAGCTTCACTTCTGAATCCTGCAGGTGGTTGTTACTCAGATCCAGCTCTCTTAAACTAGAGGACTTGGAGCTGAGAACTGAGGACAGAGCTTCACAGCTTCTCTCTGAGAGCTTACAGTCACTCAGTCTGGAGAGACAACAATCAACAAAAAAACAAATAACATTTGTGTTAAAATGAAATCCTCTTTGATAATGAGTCTGGACTAAAGTACAATCAGAAAGAACAAAGATCATTTGTTCAGTGAAAGTGGATACAATTCTTGCTGTTCTACTCTAAACACGATAAAAAACAAATCAGTTCAGTGTTCTCTACTTTTTACAGGAAGTACTGTCGTATCAATATCAGGATGAGGGGTGGATATTTGATGATATTTATTAGTGTTAAATACAAAGTTAGGCTTTTCTGTCATCTTCCTAACTTGTCTTTAACAAAGAGAAGGGAGAAGGAAAAGTGGTTTTAAAGAAGCGGAGGGAAAGAGTGAGCTAATGTGTGTGTGAGTGAGTGAGTGAGTGAGTGAGTGAGAGAGAACCAAGTGAGTGAAAAAGAGAAATTAAACTTCATATTCCGATTTCATGTCGGTTACATTCTTATGCAGAAATAAACAACCATCAAACTCTCAGCAGATCGTCACTGTAGAGACAGACACTCAAGTTTTCAGTCTCTTTTCCGCCTCTGCTTTTCTCCTTTTCTTTCATGAATTATACCAAACATAACATCACAAAGTATAAATAAAAGGAACAACAGGATGACACTGTGATGTTTTATTGTGAATGAAAAATATGTTCATGAAATCTGAAATCATGATCAACAAATTCAAAGATTCAGAAAGAGAGAGGCTGTTTACACTGCATGGAGCTGATAGTTTAGAGACACATTTTAAATAATTGAAGACAAAATAACTTGATCTGACCTGAGAGTTTCAAGTTTACAGTGTGGACTCTCCAGTCCAGCAGACAGCAGCTTCACTCCTGAATCCTGCAGGTCGTTGTTACTTAGGTCTAGCTCTCTCAGACTAGAGGACTGGGAGCTCAGAGCTAAGGACAGAGCTTCACAGCTTCTCTGTGAGAGGTTACAGCCACTCAGTCTGAAGAGACAATGATGGGAAAAAAGCAATAAGTAGAAAAGATAACAGCGTATTTAAGATATGATATATGAATCTAACTCTCTCAGTACTTACAGAGCTTTGTTGGATGCTTTGACCACTGGCAGCAGCCTCAGAAGAGCCTCCTCTGAAGCAGAGTATTTCTTCAGGTCAAACATGTCCAGATCTTTTTCTGATGACAGTAAGATGAAGACCAGAGCTGACCACTGAGCAGGAGACAGTTCATCTGTTGAAAGACGTCCTGATCTCAGGGACTGTTGGATCTCCTCCACTAGAGAACGATCATTCACTTCATTCAGACAGTGGAACAGATTGATGCTTTTCCCTGGAGACACATTCTCACTGATCTTCTCCTTGATGTACTGGACTGTTTTCCGATTGGTCTGTGAGCTACTTCCTGTCTGTGTCAACAGACCTTGTAGGAGAGTCTGATTGGTTTCCAGTGAAGGAAGCGGAGGAACAAGTCCAGGTGTCCATTTGGACTCTGTAAGGCCTTGTCAACAGCACTTTGGTAGAGACGTTTTGGTTCAGGTTTGTCTCTAATGACTTTAGACCACCAGGAGGTTGTTTGTTCTTCTGACAGCAGATTTACACCAGAGTTGATGAAGGTCAGATGGACATGAAGAGCAGCCAGAAACTCCTGAACACTCAGATGGACAAAGCAGAACACCTTGTCCTGGTACAGTCCTCTCTCCTCTCTAAATATCTGTGTGAACACTCCTGAGTACACGGAGGCTGCTCCGATATCAATCGCAAATTCTGTCAGGTCAGATTCATAGAAGATCAGGTTACCTTTCTGCAGCTGATCAAAAGCCAGTTTTCCCAGAGACTCAGTCATCTTCCTGCTCTCTGGACTCCAGTGTGGATCTGTCTCAGCTCCTCCATCATACTTGACCTTCTTCCGTTTGGACTGAACCACCAGGAAGTGGATGTACATCTCAGTCAGGGTCTTGGGCAGCTCTCCTTCCTCTCTGGTCTTCAACACATGCTCCAGAACTGTAGCAGTGATCCAGCAAAAGACTGGGATGTGGCACATGATGTGGAGGCTCCGTGAGGTCTTGATGTGTGAGATGATCCTGCTGGCCTGCTCCTCATCACTGAATCTCTTCCTGAAGTACTCCTCCTTCTGTGGGTCGGTGAACCCTCTGACCTCTGTCATCATGCCAACACACTCAGGAGGGATCTGATTGGCTGCTGCAGGTCGTGTGGTTATCCAGAGGCGAGCAGAGGGAAGCAGTTTCCCCCTGATGAGGTTTGTCAGCAGCACATCCACTGAGGTGGACTCTGTAACATCGGTCAGGATCTCAGTGTTGTGGAAGTCCAGAAGAAGTCGACACTCATCCAGACCGTCAAAGATGAACAGAACCAGGAACTCTTCAAACCTGCAGATTCCTGCTTTTTTGGTTTCACTGAAGAAGTGATGAACAAGTTCCACCAAGCTGTACTTTTTCTCTTTCAGCACATTCAGCTCTCTGAAAGTGAATGGAAATGTGAACTGTATGTCCTGGTTGGCTTTGTCTTCAGCCCAGTCCAGAGTGAACTTCTGTGTTAAGACTGTTTTCCCAATGCCAGCCACTCCCTTTGTCATCACTGTTCTGATTGGTTCCTCTCTTCCAGGTGAGGCTTTAAAGAGGTCTTCTTGTCTAATGGTTGTTTCTGGTTTGTGTAGTTTCCTGGATGCTGTTTCAATTTGTCTGACCTCATGTTCATCATTGACCTCTGCAGTCCCTCCCTCTGTGATGTAGAGCTCTGTGTAGATCTGATTCAGAAGGGTTGGGTTTCCTGCTTTAGCGATCCCCTCAAACACACACTGGAACTTCTTCTTCAGGTTAGATTTGAGTTCACGCTGACAAACTGCAGCAATAAGTCCTGAATGAACACACAACAAAGAAGATCAATGAGTCAAAGAATATATTTCAACATGTTATTTCCTCAAAGAATGAGTCCAAGAATATATTTTGGTCCATCTCTTGAGGCATTAGTAAACGTCCCATTCATCCAGCTTATTAAATCTTTAGAGAAATCCTCTTACTGCTCTGCAGACAGTCAGCCAGCTCCTCCTGCTTCATTCTCCTCAGGAAGTGCAGTGTAATCTTCACAAATGCCTCTCTGCTGCTACTCCTCTGCTCTTCATCCTCACCATCCAGCACCTCCTCATCCTCCCTCTGACTCTCTAAGCATTCTGGGTAATCTGAACTCACAACCTTCTGGATCTTCTTCAGCTCGTTCTTCACAAAAGTGATGATGTCCTCCTCCAGCAGCTGGAACAGAATATTCTATGAATGACAAACTAAAACCACGGAACCAAACATCAGATCCATGTTGGACAAACTGACAATCCACTGGTCTAAAAAGTGCAGCATGGAGATGATTGTGAACAGAATAGATGTAAAAGTAGTTGTACATGTACAGACCATAAATATGGAGTCCAGGTGTGTTTGATGCTGCTGGGCAGACTGACCTCTGGGAACCTCTGAGCTCTCCTGGTCCTCTCTGTTTAGAAATCATGAAGAATCAGCTCACATTATGTTTGTACCAAAAACACAAATACAACAATCAGTTAAAGATATTGTGTTTCGTAATGGTGGATCATCAAGAAAACTAGATGCTAAAGACTATAGATGATGGATGACCGATTTTCTGTCAATGTACCAGTTAGCCATCTATTTCCTCTGTTTTAAGAACTTACTCTGGGTCATAAGAACGGCGTCCATCTTTGAAGTCAATCAGACGATCATTAGACCAATCACTCTTCATGGACACACAGCTGGGTACAGGATACTTTTCTCTCTGCTGCTGTGAACTGATAGAAACACTGACATTTACTGAACATACAAGATTTCTCTTTCTGCTTTCACTGGTTTTATTGGACAGTATAAGTTATCTTATTGAAATGCGTCCTTAATGGTAAATAAGGCACAGCTTATTTATGGTGACTTCTTGTTTTCTTATACAACCAACTAGTCATTACAATGAGACACAATAACTAAAACTACTAGAGTCACATATTGTAGCGGTTTGACTTGGAGCCGGGGAGCCAGTCAGAGTAATGATCTGACAAAGATGATAGTTTTTAGTTTGGTACCAGTCAACTCAAGGATCCAAGTCTTTCATTCCATGTCCCCTGGAATAACAACATCTGACAACCAGGGGCCTGTTGTTCGAAACCTAGATAAGGGATTAAGCCGGGATATGTTGGTTATCCTGGCTGAATTTAGCCTGCAGTCGGTTGTTCGAAAGCTGGATAACTTTATCCTGGTCAAGTTACCATGGTGATTTATTCTCTGCAGCTAGCCTGCTCCAGACCAGGCTAAATGCCAAGCTTAGTTGATTCTGTTGTCTTATCTTTGGAGTCAGCGGCTGCGCTGATCAGAAATGAATGTGTTTTATACAGTCATTCCATGTTCTGATGAAAGCTACGCATTGGCCTCGTTTTTAAACAAACAACACGTAGGCTAAATTATTATTTTAAAAAAAGAAATAAAACAAAACATAATCAAATTAAAAAAAAAAATAAAGTTAGCCTATTACGATAGTTCTTTTTCATAATTGGGGCCTATTCGTGTGTTCGTCATTGTAAATAAACACCCTTCATATTGCCAGCTCAAATCTGATTTTATTGCAGTCATTACAGTAATTAGAAATGGCTGCACTTGCAAAGGTGCTTGCAATTAATTACACTACTCATTTAATCAGTCCATCTCCAAACTTCAAGACAGCAGCGGTGCTTCATTTTATGAGAGGTGCGTCACCTTACGTCAGCATTCAGATCCGCTGTTCATTGGAGGAAAGTGTCCACACCTGTCGTCTCATCAGTGAATCTGTGATCAATCTCTGTGGTCTACTGAAGAAACCCGTGGCCGCGCACTTACTCGAATTAGTTAGACCTGGCTTGACAAAGCTGCCTCTCCTCAGCCTGGCTCGGCGTTCGAACAACCAATTAAGCCAGGATGAACTTATGAGACTTTGTCCAACCTGGCTTTCCCACTTATCCTGGATGTCTTTATTCTACTTTCGAACAACAGGCCCCCGATATCTCAAAGGCACAAGCAGACAACAAAAACACAAAGTTCTAACTATTTTGACAGTGCTCAGAGAAACGGGACATGAAGTTAGCAATTCTTTATATCATGGCGTTTATTTGAAAACCCAGCAGAAACATTCCTATAGTTAACTGGTAGATGTGTGTGATGCAGGGACGAGCATGATTAAAGGCGCTGATCGGCACAATCTGATGTGATACATTGAATTTTGTGTTTTTATACCAATGCCAGACTTAATATTGTTGATTTGCCACTCTACTTGAAAGCCTGTTTATTCTGGGCCACAGCACACCTTGGTCCTGGTCATATGTGGGTGATTGCAATTGCGATTAGCAATCTGGGTCCTCCGCGAATCGCTACCTTAACGTGGTGGAGTTTGAGTGGCTCAGTGATCCTGGGAGCCATGTTGTCCGGGTCAGTAGCCCCTGGTAGGGTCTCCCAAGGCAAACAGGTCTCAGGGGAGAGTCCAGACTAAGAGTGGTTCAAAATAACCCTGATGAATAGCAGCCCACGGTCTTCAGCCACCTAGCCCAGACCAGGGAAACTGGGACACCCTCCCGGAGCCAGACCAAGGAGGGGAGCTCGTCGGTGAGCGTCTGGTGGCCGGGCTTTCGCCCATGGGGCCCGGCCGGGCTCAGCCCGAAGAAACAACATGGAGTGGTGGCCACCCGCAGGGACAAGCATCGGGGTCGGGTGCAATGCAGACCGGGCGGCATGCCGGGCCGGGGGCCTGGGCAAGCCGATCACCGGCAGCATAGACTAGCTCTAGGGACGTGGAACGTTACCTCGCTAGCGGGGAAAGAGCCGGAGCTGGTGCAGGAGCTGGAGTGGTACCAGCTTGATATAGTTGGACTCACCTCCACAAAGAGCACTGGCTCTGGAACCAAGCTCCTGGAGAGGGATTGGACTTTGTCCTTTTCTAGAGTTGCCCAAGGTGAGAGGCGCCAGGCATGAGTGGGGAGACTCACGAGTTCCCGGCTGAGCGCCTCTGTGTTGGAGTTCTTCCCGGAGAACGAGAGGGTCGCCTCCATGCACCTACGGGTTGCGGGGAGCAAGGCTCTGACTGCTGTTTGTGCTTATGCACCAAGCAGAAGTTCGGAGTATCCAGCCTTCTTAGAGTCGGAGGGAGGGGTCCTGGAAAGGACGCCGCCTAGTCCCCAGACTATGTTAGCTAGTCCCCAGATTATGTCAGATAGTCCCCAAACTACATCAACTAGTCCCCAGACTACGTCAGCTAATCCCCAGACTATGTCAGCTATAGTGAGGTTCGTGGCTGGTGAGGCACTGACAGATTTACAAATATATGAACCTGATAGAGTAGCTTAAATCACCATTCAATTAGCAGCCTGCACATTGACTACTGGTTGTTTTTCATATCAGCATTCTTTACACACACATAGGTATGGTACATATTTGATTCCACCGGGAGCGTGTGCGCCGCGACCTGCCCCACCGGGAGCGTTTCAGAAGCGGAGCGCTCGCGGGCACCTCCCGCAAAAATTGTGAGATTCCACAATAATCTGTGTAACAACCACGGATGTATAAAGAGAACAACAAACACATAAATGGTTACTTTACCTGACCGACGTTGAATTGCTGTTGATTTGGTCATATTTCCTTGTGTTTTGAGACATTTTTAAGCTTGGATATAGAATCTTACATTTTTGTGGTTAAAGCAAAATATAGAGAAGAAGAGAAGTGTAGAAGAAGAGCAACGACAGAACAAGCATAAACCCGAAACAGGGGCTCTCGCACGCCCTCTTTTTTGAGGCAGAGGTTTGCCTCCCCTGTGTGCTTTGTCACTGCAGTTTCTGTCAGATCAGGAACACTAAATAGGTTCTACACATACGTGAGATACAGTACCTATTCTATGTAAAGAAAGGACATATAATAAAAGTGTCTACAAATATTACAGTGGTGACAAACAATGAGACAGCAACCTAGTTTGTGAGGGATTGAACAGGACATGCGCTAATTCAGCGATTTTTATCATAAAATTTTTCGAAATCATTGGAATCATACAGAAATTACATTTATAGCACAGATCAGTAGAGAAATATTAATATTTATTTTAGCATTATTTGTTTTTTACTTGTCATGATGACAGGTGAGGCCCCTGACCGCACGTCCCTGGTCAGCTAGTCCCCAGTCTTCTTCAGCTAGTCCCCAGAGCACTGGAGCTATTCTAAAGACATTTGCAGCTACTCTCAGTCGTCTGTCTCCTGAAATCTGCAGCTATCTAAAAATCTGACCTCTGATGTGAGAAATTAGCTCACATTGTGTTTGCACCAGAGACTGTTTACAGTTAATGATTTACACACAAACACATACAGACCAGTTAGTTAAATATATTAAGTTCTGTCATGAAAACAACACTGTAAACGATACAAGACCAATTCTGTTTTTCATAACTGAGAATCAGAACAGTTAGTCATCCGTTTCATCTATTTTAAGAACTTACTCTGGGTCAAAAGAACGGCGTCCATTTTTGAAGTCAATCATACGACCATTAGACCGATCACTCTTCATGGACACACAGCTGGGTCCAGGTTCAGGTTCAGGTCCAGGTCCAGGACAGTCTTGTCCCTGATGGATCCTGGTAACATATGTAGAAACAGAGTCAGTGAATAAAAGACTTTGAGTCATGGACAGGTAGAGATGGTCATCTCACCTCTGAGCTTTGGTCTGGCTGGTTTTAGAGGGAGGGACTCCCTCCTCTCTGTCCTCATACTGATTCATAGCAGAGTCCACACCTTCACACAAACACAACATTATTTCTCTTCATCATGACAAAAACACACAGCTCATTCACCTCAATACAAAATACACTCATGGGACAGTTTCCATGTTGTTGTCACTTTGAGCGGCAGAGTCATATCTAAGAAATGACGTTCACAATGCTCTTTAGTCCTTTGGCTTGTTTGAAGACTAGAGGAAGACACTTCATGTGGCTTTTTATTGGCCTTTCTTTGGGGATGATGTCACTTTTCACTTCTATTAGACTGACTTTGAAAAGCTCTTCAACGTTTGAAATGTTCCAATGTTTTTTAAGTCTACATGTGATACATGTCTACCAAATGTTGTACATCTCGGTGAAACATACTGCCAGGGCTGCATCGTAAAAATATTTTAGGGGGCGCTATCGGGCCGACTTCCCACTCTGAAGCAATAAAACCACATCATATAACTACATTTAGGACTCTAGATGTGTGGGCCATGTTTGTCGATGTTTGGAGCATTTTCAGCCTCTCAAAAACACCTTCATTGTTCATACCAAAGAATGCGTCGCCACGGCAACAGCATTCCACGAAAGGTCAAAAGCTTCATGAACTGGCATTATGAACTTCTTATGTTTGTGTGGAACTAATTTGATGTTGATCTGATTTACAGTTTCTAGTACCGGAGCTTGACCCCCATATCAGACGGATGTTTACACCATGACTGACTCATGTTTAAGAGCTGACCAGGGGTACATCCCAAGGCTCTTAATTGTCATTTCCTCGCTCCTCGATTCTCGCTTGAACCAGAACTTGTTCTGCACCGCCATATTGACGGCCATCCCGAAGATCTTATTTAGCTCAGAGGAGCGAGGATTGATGACGGAGGAGAGATCTCTAAGGAGCCATGAGCGAGGAACCACGAGAACAGGCTTCCAGGAAATGTTTTAACGGCTGACACGCCCTTTCATTGTTCATCAGTTATGTGATTGGACGCTGCAGCCGATCAGACTGACTGACTGGAGTTTAATACCATAGTGAAGACAGATCAGATTAAACTCTAGTTTATATTTGATATTTTCTGATTCACCATCTGGTTTAAATATATGTTCATTGTAGACTGAACAACAAAAGGACCACAAACAACTTTCTTCATTTATTAGAAAGATTTGTCTTTTCATGATCTGATATTTCCCTCAATAACTTTTATTATGGATACAATTAAAGTCAGAGAGAGCTTTTTACATCATTTATCATCATTTCATTTAGTCATGTGAGGCTGATCATTCCTGAGGGTTTGATGAGTTTTATCATTGAAATTTAACCTGAAACGTTGAGCCTAATACATTTATTCCAGTATTCAAGAGAAACTATAATCATATTTTGGGTTAATTAATAATGACGTCACAATCTGAATTTCAAAACGTACAAACGCATTCTGTCATACAAATCGATCCTGCGCTCATAAACAGGACAGTTTGTTAAAGATGTAACAGTATACAGCGAGAAACCACCTCTACAGTGATGATTACAGTGTGTCTTTATTAGTTATTAGTATTATTAGTTACTATTATTAAGTACAGTGATCATGTGAACAGACACAAACTTCTCAAAAGTCTCTCCAGTTGTTAAAGCCGACTGACAACGTCGCTTCACATGACGCAACTGAAGAAAGGACGTCTCGTGGGTACATCCCAAGTCTATTAATTGCATCCCCATTTCCCTCACTTGGGTCCTTTCCTTGTGTCTTAGTCCCTCCCACCAGGGATGCATGGAGGACACCATGCAAGGAGAGAGGAACAAGGAAATATGTTTTAGGAGACATGAGACATCCTTTCCTCTGAAGCGTCACATGAAGCGAGTTTCTGATGACAGCGGCCACTAAGTTGGCTTTAACAGCTGGAGAGACTTTTGATAGTTTATGTCTTCACACATGATCACAGTACTTAATAATAGTAACTAATAATACTAATAACTAATAAAGACACACAGTAATCATCACTCTAGAGGTGTTTTCTCTCTAGTCTGTTACCTCTTTAATTGCATCCCATTTTAATGGCCGACACGCACCCTCATTGTTCATCAGTTATGTGATTGGACGCTGCAGATGATCGGACTGATACGATTTTTTTCAACATGTAAACAGTGAAGACAGATCGCAGATTAAACTCAAGTTTTATATTTGATTAGTTTTCTGATTCACCATCTGGTTTAAATATATGTTAATTGTAGACTGAACAACAAAAGGACCACAAACAACTTTCTTCATTTATTAGAAAGATTTGTCTTTTCATGATCTGATATTTCCCCAATAACTTTTATTATGGATACAATTAAAGTCAGAGAGAGCTGGAGAGACAAAACACTTTTTACATAATTTATCATAATTTCATTCAGTCACGTGAGGCTGATCATTCCTGAGTGTCTGGTTTGATGAGTTATGTCATTTAAGAGAAACCATAATCATTTTCTGGGTTATTTAATAATGACGTCACAGTCACTATTTCAAAACGTACAGACCCAAATAATTTATAAATATGACAACGCATTCTGCCGGTAGAAATCGATCCTGCGCTTATAAACAGGACATAGTTTGTTTAAGAGATGTGATGTACCCCTGGAGCCCAAGAACCTCGATTTAGAGCTCAAAAACATACGAGGATAATAATAAAAATAATGATAATAATAATAATGATAAAATAATAAGCATAATAGTAATGACAATACTGATAATAATAATAATAATAATAAAAAGTATAATGATAATTCTAGTAATTATCATAATAATAATAATAATAATAATAATAATAATAAACATTAAAAGAACAATAGCTCCTCCTCTGGGTTCAAATCAAAATGAAGTTTCATATGTACAGTATTACGTCATCGTCCGCTCTAAAGCTCCAAGGAGTACTTCCGGTCCGTATTTCAAAGTAAAGGATCGCTTGTCTTTTAGTTTACGTTTATTGGGATTAAGGAACAAACAGTAAGATGCTTTATTTGGACTCAGTTCTATTTAGACTACAGTCAAATAAGATATGAAGTAATTTTACTGTGTACTTTGTGTCACATTAAAGTTAGATAAAAAGAATGAATCTTGGTGTCTGGAAAAAACTTTGATATTAAATTATTCAAATAGTACACAGTAAAAGTACTTCATATTATACTTGACTGTAAACTTCTTAATATTAAATAATATGATCTTAAATTACTGTTCTGTTCCTTAATCCCAAATAACGTAAACTAAAAGACACGCGATCCTTTACTTTGAAATCCGGACTGGAAGTACTCTTTGGAGGGATGTGCGGTAGCTTTAGGGCGGACGATGACATAGCACTGTACATACTAAATTTCACGTTAAATCCATTTGTGTTCAGCTGACTGAAGAAAAATATCAAATATTTCTGTAACTTCTTCTCGCGAGGCTGAATTCAAACGTGACTTTGGTTCCTTCCACGAGGAAAGAAGGAGCGACAAGTGGACTGAAAACTTTGTGAAGTGTTGCTCTGTTCTTCTTCACTGGTCCTCCTCTGAAGTCCACTTGAACTAGTTTCCGCTGGACCTGAAGGACCGAAGAGTCCTCCAAGAGTCCCTCAGTGAAAAAAGTCGCTTACTAACCTTTAGAAGCAGCGAAGAAGCTGCGACACCACGAGCTCCAGAAGTGACACAGGGTTTATCCCAAGTCTCTTATTTATATCCTCGTTTCCCTTACTTGGGTCTTTTCCTTGCGTCCTAGTCCCTCCCACCAGGAATGCATGGAGAGACGCAATGAAACCATACGAGGAGAGAGGAAGCGAGGAAATATATTTTAAGAGAAATGAGACGTCCCTTACTTTGTATCGTCACGTGAAGCGACGTCTGTTTCTGATGACGGAGGATCAGCTGATCTCAGCTGTCAGTCGGCTTAAACAGCTGGAGAGACTTTTGTGTCTGTTCACATGATCACTGTACTTAATAATAGTAACTAATAATACTAATAACTAATAAAGACATGTATAATCATCACTTTACTTAATAATAGTTACTAATAATATGAATAACTAATAAATACACACAGTAATCATCACTGTACTTAATAATAGTAACTAATAGTACTAGTAACTAATAAAGACACAGTAATCATCACAGTCAGAGTAGAGGTGTTTTCTCTCTGTAGCCTGTTACCTCTTTAACAAACTGCATTGAATATTTATACTGTGTTCTGTGGTATTTATATACAGTCTGTGATATTTATGTGTTCTGTGGTATTTATACTGTGTTCTGTTTATAAGTGCAGGACCAATGTCTACCGGCAGAATGCGTTTGTCATATTATGACTTATTTGCGAATATGATTATGGTTTCTCTTGAATACTGGAAGTAATTTATTAGGCTCAATGTTTCAGGTTAAATTTAAATGATATAACTCGTCAAACCAGACACTCTGGGATGATCAGCCTCACGTGACTGAATGAAATGATGGTAAATGATGTAAGAAGCTCTCTCTGACTTTATTTGTTTCCATAATAAAAGTTATTGAGGGAAATATTAGATCATGAAAAGACAACTCTTTTGAAGAAATGAAGAAAGTTGCATGTGGCCCTTTTGTTGTTCAGTCTACAATTAACATATATTTAAACCAGATTAGAAAACTAATCAAATATAAAACTAGAGTTTAATCTGTGATATGTCTACTGATGCACACAGTATGCATTTAACTGGGACAGACTGCAGCAAACACCCCCAAGGTGGTATTCAGCAGGTCAGAGGACGAGGTCAGCAGGACTAGAGCGGTGGGTGTTTTCTCTATTAGTGAATAAGAGAGAGAAGGTGATGATCTGTCCACATCAGAACAGACACTGCTGCCCTGTGCAGGGCCGGGGATCTGACAGCCTCCTGTCTGTTGAGGTTCACCTCCACAGTGGTGTTGTCCCACCTCAACATGACGTGTTTCCCCCTCAGTTGTGGAGTGAAATGGTTCAGCACCTTCTCGACAGCAACAAGCTCCAGCACGTTGATGTGATGAGGAGTCCAGCCATGTGACTCCCACCCTGGCTTCTTTACTTCAAACTGTATATATACAGTTTAGAAACCAGAAGTTTACATACACTGTGCAAAAAGACACATAACATTTTTTTTTACTCACTGTCTGAAGTTAAATCAGACTAAACCTCTCCTGTTTCAGGTCCGTTAGGATTACCAAAATTATGTAACTTTTGCTAAATGTCACAATAATGAGAAAGAGAATTTCTTAGAGAATTTTATATTACTTTCTTTGAGGTCAAAAGTTTACATACACCAAAAGTACTATGTCTTTAAACAACGTGGGCAAGCCCAGATGATGATGTCATGGCTTTTGAAGCTCCTGATAGGTTAACTGACAACATGTGAGTTAATTGAAGGCACACCTGGGGATGTATTTTGAGGCCACACCTCAAACACTCTGCTTCCTTGTTTGAAATCATGGGAAAGTCAAAAGAAATCAGCCAAGAAATCAGGGAGAGAATCGTGGAGCTCCACAAGTCTGGTTCATCCTTGGGTGCAATTTCCAGATCCTTGAAGGTGCCACGTTCATCTGTGCAAACAATTATACGCAAGTATAAACATCATGGGAATGTCCAGCCATCACACCGCTCAGGAAGGAGACGGGCTCTGTGTCCCAGAGATGAACGTGTTGTGGTCCAACATGTGCAAATCAACCCCAGAACAAAAGCTAAAGACCTTGTGAAGATGATGGCTGAAGCTGGTAAGAAAGTGTCATTATCCACAGTAAAACGAGTCCTGCACCGACATGGGCTGAAAGGCTACTCGGCAAGAAGGAAGCCATTACTCCTAAAGAAACATAAAAAAGCCAAATTACAGTTTGCAAAAAGACACCAAGACAAAGACCTTAACTTCTTGAGACATGTCCTGTGGTCTGATGAAACTAAAGTGGAGCTGTTTGGCCATAATGACCACCGTTACATTTGGAGGAAAAAGGGGGAAGCTTGTAGACCTGAAAACACCATCCCAACTGTGAAGCATGGAGGTGGCAGCATCATGTTGTGGGGCTGTTTTGCTGCAGCAGGAACTGGAGCTCTTCATAAAATAGACGGCATCATGAAGAAAGAACATTACCTAAAAATATTAAGGCAACATCTCAGGACATCAGCCAGGAAGCGAAAACTTGGGCGCAAATGGGTCTTCCAAATGGACAATGACCCTCAGCATACTGCCAAAATAGTTAAAAAGTGGCTTGAGGACAACAAAGTCAATGTCTTGGAGTAGCCATCACAAAGCCCTGACCTGAATCCCATCGAAAATTTGTGGGCAGATCTGAAAAGGCGTGTGCGAGCGAGGCGGCCAACAAACCTGACTCAGTTACACCAGTTCTGTCAGGAGGAATGGGCCAGAATTCCAGCAGAGTACTGTAAGAAGCTTGTGAAAGGATACCCAAAACGTTTGACCCCAGTCATGCAGTTCAAAGGCAATGCTACTAAATACTAAGGAAATGTATGTAAACTTTTGACCTTGAAGAAAGTAATAAAAAATTCTCTAAAATATTCTCTCTCTCATTATTGTGGTATTTAGCAAAAATAAATAATTTTGGTAATCCTAACTGACCTGAAACAGAAGAGGTTTAGTCTGATTTAACTTCAGACAGTGAGAAAAAAAATAGTTATGTGTCTTTTTGCAGTGTATGTAAACTTCTGGTTTCAACTGTATGTATATATATGTATGTATGTATGTATGTATGTATGTATGTATGTATATATATATATATATATATGTATATATATATATATGTATATATATATGTATATATATATATATATATATATATGTATATATATATATATGTATATATATATGTATATATATGTATATGTATATATGTGTATATATATGCATATATATATATATATATATATATATATATATATATATATATATAAAATTCCTGAGTAGAAATCTTAAGCTTCAAAGTTCAATACATTTAAGTAAAAATATATTTAATATATAATATAATCAAAATGAAACACAATTGCTTGAGATAGAAAGGTATCTGTATTTCATTTCATTGGAGTCTGGGTGAAGCCCAACACTCTGTATTTCAAGTAGGTGATTAGACACAGGTGGATTCAATCAGGGGCGGGGCGGACAATCACTTTAGAAGAGAGCGCTGTTGCTTTAAGAGAGTTTTTATGTGATGTATGCAGGCTGAAGGCAAAATGTGCTTGTGCTTAACCGTGGGATTTGTTAAGAAAAGTTTCAAAACAAAGATGGAAGTGTTTTTGGGCAGTTCATTTTAAGGGTGCAACATCATTTTTGGTGTTTCCGCTCGGTCTAAGCAAGTTTTCTGACGGAAAAAGGTGTGCTTTTGTGGACGAGTGTAACCGAGCTAGCTTGTTATGTCGGCTAGTAGCAGCTACCAGCTCACCGATGCAGCAGAAAAGACACACGTGGAAGGAAAAGAAACAAAGCACTCTTGCTTTCTTCAAGCTGTGAGTAATTCAAAGACTGAGCAAAGATGGACAGTGAGTGGGAATCGCTACTGGCTGATGAGGAGAAACTTGTAACTTTATCAGTAACTGATCTCAGTGCAGTAAGTGAGGAGCTAGGACTTCAGCCCAGTGAGGAGATAAAATCTTCCTGTTGGTTACTGAGAAGGCTGATCCTAGGTTACCTGGAGAGTGAAGAAGTTACTGGTTTGGAGAATACAGGATTTTCAGTGCTTTTAGCCACTAACGATTTTATTGACAACTTGAGAAAAGTGACTGATGATGCTGCTGGACAGAATGTATCAGCACGTGTGGAGGAGACGAGTGGGCAGCCAGAGGCAGTTATGGGACCTCCCCTGTTGACGGTAGATGGTACTACACCGCAAACAGCTTTGTCACCACAGAGGTCAAGCAGTTTCAGGCTCATTAAGAGACTCAGAACAAACCAGAAACAATGTGAATCTGCATCCCATGTACAGGAAGGATTTCAGGATTATTGGTCAAATTGGTGAAGTGGGACAAAAAGACAAGCTGAATTTCACCAGCCTTGAGAGACAGATTGAACGTGGACTACAAAAAGGCTACGATGAAGGTAAGATTGTAGAAGCAGTAATCCAGTCTATTGCACCTGAAGTCAGATTAAAGAGCTACTTGGAAAGCAGACAAAAACTATCACTGAACTCTTTAAGACAAGTCCTTAGGACTCAATTCATAGAGAAAGATGCCACAGAACTTTATCATTCACTGACCCATGCTGTCCAAGAGCCAAAAGAAACTCCTGTGCAGTTTCTAATCCGCACTATGGACCTCAGACAGAAAGTTCTATTTGCTTCAGAAAGAGCCAAGGTAGGGCTGAAGTATAACCCAGAACTCATACAGACCCAGTTCTTGCAAACATTGGTGACAGGGTTACCAGATGATGCTGTACGTTCCACGATGCTGTACGATGCTGCAGGATCCATCTGTACAGGACGAAGTGTTACTCAAGAAAATGAGCGCCGCTTACAGTGTGGAACTAGAGAGGAGAAATAAACTCTTATCTGTCTCCAAACCAAAAGGAGTGAAAGTGGCCATGGTTCAAGAAGAGGAGAACAGTGAAGTTGAGCAGGTTAGTGGTGTGAAAAACAATAAAAGCCACACAGCTAAGCCTAACCCTATACTTGAGAAGCTTGATGCTGGTAATAAAGTGATCTGTGAAGCTCTCCAGAACCTCACTACTCATGTGGCTAGTCTCAACCAAACAAAGAGAAATAAGAAGAAGACAAACCAGCTAAAACTAAGCAGAACAACTCTAGTGCGACACGAAACCCAAGAAAGTGTTCTGAGTGTGAAAAATCCAACCCAGAGAGCCGATGTACTCACTGTTACAAGTGTGGCAGCAGTGAATATTGGGCTATTGGCTGTCGAAAGAGAAAAGATACTACCGCCAGCACATGCAAAATAGAAGTGGCCGATGTTAACATGAACAATGATGCTATGCTAACTAGTCAGGCCACATTGACAAGAAAACAAGAAAGAACAGCAAAGTTAGTAAGACGCAAAAGTCTTGTCCAGTGTAACCTTGGTGGAGTTCAGACTACAGTGTTATGGGATACAGGATCCCAAGTGTCTATTGTTGACATGGACTGGAAAAAGACACACTTGCCAGATGCTGAGATTTGACCAGTGCAAGAGCTCTGTGATGAGGGTATATTGGATCTCTCCGCTGCAAATGGGACAAAGATACCTTATGAGGGATGGATAGGAGTGAAGTTCAGCCTACCAGAAAATAAGGACAGTGAACTACTAGTGCCGCTATTGGTGACCACAAACCCGCTTGCAAAACCAACAACAGGGTTCAATGTGATTGAAGAGTTAGCACAGACCAACTTGTCTACTAACAGAGCAGTAGAAAGCAAATTTGTGCACAGTCTTGGATCAGCCCTCGATGTCGGACACAAAAAGGCAAGAGCAATATATTCAGTTCTGAAAAAGCAGAAAAGCATCTCAGAGAATCAGATTGCAAGGCTGGGAAGACAGGATGTTATCATCCCAAAGCACAAGATGGTAAAGGTGGTCTGTGGGAAACTCAACAAGAGCATATTAAGGGAGCAGTATGCAATACTGGAACCAAATGAAGACACACCATGGCCTGCTGGACTGGATATAAAGCAACAGCTAGTACAGTTATCTAGTGAAGATAAAGCCACCATTTTGGTTGTGATTGAAAACAACACAGATGCTGACATCAGACTACAAAACAGAACTGTACTTGGTTGGTTATATGCTGTAGATGCTGTAAAGGAAGTTAAGGAAAAAGCTACATCTGAAACGCAAAATGAAAATGCAGATTTGAGCGAAAATTAACAAGTGAGACCATGTCAGGAAACAACAGTCGGAAGTTGTAATGAAAGTGAACCAGAAAAGCAACTCTGGGATCCACCTGTTGATCTCTCTCACCTAACATCAGAGCAGCAACACAAAGTGAGACAGATGCTGAGGGAAGAGAGTGAAGTTTTCGCGAGGGATGATTGGGACACTGGATGTATTCCTGATCTGCAGATGAAAATACATTTGAAGGATGACATCCCAGTGACAAAGACAAACAATTCCATCCCACGTCAACTGTATAAAGAAGTGAAAAAACACATAAAAGACCTCCTCAGCAGAGGATGGATCCAGAGGTCAACCTCTTCCTACTCATCACCAATCGTGATTGTGAGGAAAAAGGATTCGACTATCAGACTCTGTGTAGACTATCGACAGCTGAATGAAAAGACACATCCTGATCGACATCCCATCCCAAGAATCCAGGAAATCTTGGAGAATCTTGGAGGAAACTCATGGTTCACAGTGCTTGATCAAGGTAAAGCCTAACATCAGGGCTTTGTCAGTGAAGAGTGCCGTACATGCACTGCCTTCATCACGCCCTGGGGATTATATGAATGGCTCAGGATCCCCTTTGGACTGACAAATGCTCCTGCTGCTTTCCAGCGGTACATGGAGGGTTGCCTTGGAGACCTGAGAGATGAGGTAACACCTTGATGACGTCTTGGTGTTAAGTAAGAACTTTGACCTCCATGTAGAGAATGTGAGAAAGGTGCTGCAAAGGCAAAAGGACTGTGGAATCAAACTCAGACCAAAGAAATGTGACTTCTTTAAAAAGGAAGTTTGCTACGTGGGATGTGTCATTTCAGAGGAGGGATATCGAATGAACCCGACAGAGGTAGAGGCTGTTCAAGCTCTGAAAAAAAGAAAACCAAAAACAGTCAGAGAGGTGAGATCCCTGGTTAGCTTCTTGGGCTACTACAGGTCATTCATTGCTGATTTTTCCAGGATTGCCAAGCCTCTTTATGAGCTACTGTCGCAACCAAAGACTGAGAAGAAACCGATTAAGAAGGGTCAAGGTCGTCGTTCTCCCCAGCTGCCTCCATCTCAGCCAGTGGAGTGGACAGCACTACATCAGCAAGTGTTGGATAGACTGGTTGACACTGTCAGATCCTCCAGTAATGGCATATCCTGATCTTGAGAAGCCATTTGTGCTACATGTTGATGCATCTGAGGAAGGTCTTGGAGCAGTTTTGTATCAGCGTCAAGAGGGAATATTGAGAGTGATAGGATACGGATCGAGAACACTCACTCCAACAGAGAAGAATTACAGACTCCATTCAGGGAAGCTGGAATTCTTAGCTCTCAAATGGGCTGTAACGATTCCGTGATTATCTCTTCCATGCCCCACACTTCACGGTGTATAGAGATAATAACTCCCTGACGTATGTGATGAAAACAGCAAAACTAAATGCGGTGGGACATCGCTGGGTGTCAGTTAGCAGATTTCCGCTTCACTCTGAAATACAGAGCAGGAACTATCAACCGTGATGCAGACTTCTTATCCCGTCAACCAGCAGAAATGGACCAGATGATAAAAGAATGCACAGAGCAGTGTAAACCAGACAACATCGCAGCAGTTGGAGAAGGACTGCGAGCTCAGAACAAAGGTGACACTGATTGGATTTCAGCCATCACATGTAATGTAGATGTGCTACCTGAACTGACCACTACATGCGAAACTACTGTAAAACCAATACCAGTCGAAGAGATTCAGGCAAGTCAAAGAGAGGATGAAATGATAAGCAGAGTCATCACTCTAAAACAACAGAACGAACGCCTGAGATACAGAAATAAGATCAAAGAGTCAATGACAGTGAAACACGTCTTGAGAGAGTGGCCTCGTCTTCAATTGGATAAGGACGGAATCCTGCGACGAAAGACAAACTCCAGAATCCAGCTTGTGGTTCCTGAAAAGCTCAAGTCACTGATCTATCAGCAACTACATGAGGAAATGGGACATTTAGGAGCTGACAGGATGATATCTTTAGCCAGAGAGAGATTCTTTTGGCCAAAAATGAGAGAGGAAATTGAACATTATGTGACAAAAGTGTGCCGGTGCTTGAAACAGAAAAAGCCAAACAGAAAAACAAGAACACCGCTGCAAAGCATAACGACATCAGCACCTTTTGAAATGATTTCCATTGATTATCTGCACCTGGAGAGAAGCAAAGGTGGTGTGGAATACATTCTGGTGATAGTTGACCACTTTACAAAGTTTGCACAGGCTTATGTCTTGCCTGACCAAATAAGTCAGGCAAGACAACTGCACGCAAGATCTTTGATGACTTCATTTTGAGATTCGGCTTCCCAGCCAAAATTCACCATGACCAGGGAAGGGAATTTGAAAATGAGTTGTTCAAGAAACTGCAAAGCTACAGTGGGATACGACATTCAAGGACAACTCCGTATCATCCTCAGTCCAACCCAGCTGAGCGATTTAACAGAACTTTGTTGAGTATGCTCCGGACACTGGAAGAGACACAAAAACCTAACTGGAAAGACCATTTGAACAAAGTGGTTCATGCATATAACTCCACTGTCCATGAATCAACAGGATTTTCCCCTTTTTTCCTGCTGTTTGGTAGAGAGCCTACTTTACCCATTGATCTGATGTTTCCCAGAGAACAAGCAAGTCCACAGTCTCATGCGGGATATGCTGAGAAATGGCGGGGGTCAATGCAGGAAGCCTATAACATTGCACAGGAAAACATGAGAAAAGCTGGTGAAAGAGGACAAAAACACTACAACCAGAGAGCATGGAGTTCTGTACTTGAACCTGGAGATCATGTACTGATCAGAAACCTGTCTGAGAGAGGAGGACCAGGAAAGATACATGCTTACTGGGAAAACAAAGTACATGTGGTCAAAGACAGAAGAGGAGCAAACAGTCCTGTGTATGTTGTGAAACCTCTGGATGGAGAAGGTAGAGAGAATCCTACACAGAAATCTTCTGTTACCTTGTCCTTACCTTGTTGATGAACAGAGCATCAAATACCAGAAAGAAAGAAATAAGGACCATAAGAAAGAGAAGGATAACAATCCAAAACTGAGAGTAAATGCTCAGACTTACCATGGAGACTCTGAGAGTTCAAGCGATGAAGAATATGCTTTGTGGGTGCCTGGACATAGTCAAAAGACTCACCTTAACCCTCAAGCTCCAGTCTTCAAGCCCACAACAAAATTACTTTCCAGAATAGAAACTCAGGCTGAAGGACCCATTCAGAACGAAAGGAGTCAGCCACAGGATGAGGACACTACTCAGGACAGAGGTCAAATGGGGGAGACAATACTTCAGGAGCAGGAGATGAGTCAGAGTCAACACTCAGATTCTGAGGAAGAACCAGAACACCAAGTGTATGAAAAGGATGCAGTGTCTTCAGAGGACGACCATGAACCTGAGAGAGCCAGACGTTCTACAAGGACACGCCAACCAAGATGTATCCTTACGTATAATGAATTAGGGAAACCTAGTGTTACACACTTGAGAAAGTAAAGAATTGAACATAAAGTGTTTGAGTTCATAGTCGGGAACACAGCTAATGTGAATTTGAGTATTAATAGTTGAATGATATTTGTCAAGTAATACAGTTGCAGTAATTCATTAGTCATTCAGAAAGTAATTTCTTGAAATTGAAAGAGAAAGCACAAGTTTATTTGCAGAAAAAGTGGTGTTACAATGTAACAAGGTGACACAAAAGGTATTCTGTGAGTAATTGTACTACACGTTAAAGCATGTATCATGTTAATGTACATTAAGTAGTAGTTGGAATGGTAGATATTACCATATGTGACTTAATGGACTTGGGAGGCCTACCAATGTACCGATAGATTAAGACAATACAACCAGACAGGAAAATAAATAGTTGCCTATCTATCCTGTGGTCATGCTGTGGTAGTCATCAGATGTGTAGCTATTGACATTTGTATGATAATGTAACTGTATACTAGTCAACACTCATTTCATGATGTTCAAATGTGTTATCTTGACGTTAAACTAATGGTGATACCACCCAAAGAAAAATGTGTTTCCAATATTTGATTATTTTAGTGGGGGAGGGTGTAGCGCACTGAAATACTGTATGTAGGTGACTAACAGCAACTTCAACTTAGTCACCGAGAGGCTAAGCAGGGGAGACCAACCTGCGGACGCGCTGCTTATAAATAATTCACGCCGATCCAGTGGCTGAGTGTTGTAAGTTTATTGGGTGTAAAAATAGTGTATATAAAGCGGTCAACAAAAAATAAGGCTCCCTCTCTCACCCCCTCTCCTTCCATTCCTTCCACCAGACCAACATCACTGAACCACTGATAACCCCATTGTGGCCATCCCCAACACCACGTGACTCAATTACCGGAAGTGGCAAACAAGTTTATACAAAAAGACACAGGCCATACCTGGCTCCTACACTGTATGTCATTTCATATTTCTTGCTGATTTAATATCAGTTTGTCCATGTAAACTCATTTGCTTTAAATATGTGTTTAAGTTCATTCATATTTGTATTACTTCAGTTGTTAATAACATTACCTAACTGTATGCTTACTAACTGTAAAGGGAAGAAAGTTGGTGTACTGACCCTTTAGAAGAGAGCGCTGTCGCTTTAAGAGAGTTTTTAGAGAACGTGATGTATGCAGGCTGAAGGCAAAATGTGCTTGTGCTTAACCTTGGGATTTGTAAATAAAAGTTGCAAAACGAAGATGGACGTGTTTTTGGACAGTTCATTTTAAGGGTGCAACATAAAAAAACAACCTTGATGTGAGAATGTGATCACCTGTACGGAAACTCTGACCCATGCTAAGAACATGTTGTAGACGCAGATGATGTTGAATTGAAGCCAGATTCTAGAAATGACACGTGAGAGGCATCATTACAGGTATAATGATGCCTCTCACATATCAAATTACACTTATAATTCATCTTTATCATAGAAATTCAAGCCAGCAGTGGTTTTGGAGCTTGTACTAGTGAGCCATAACAATAATCACATTTCTATAGTAAAATATATAAACCAACTCCAACACAATATTTCATCAGCGCTGTTTGCTCTCCTCAGAAGAGAGAAGAGGACCGAACTACCGACACTCGTGAAAGTAACATCATTTGTAGGAGCCGCAACCTGTTAAGCCCGACAGACCCGAATTCGGGTCCGTTGTGCTCAGAGTAATAGTAGATTAGTAGTATGCATGTGTACAATTTATAAATGTGTACATGTCATATACCAAAAAAAAAAAAAGGTTCTGGGCAATACAAACAATCCAAGTCATTTTTACAAACTCCAAACATAATTCTACACAACCAATATAAGCAACTAGAAGATTTATCACAATATCACGTATTTTTAGCCATGACTCGGCGAGCTACGCATTCCTCTCCGAGATACCATCACAAAGCTAACGGTTAGCACGGACAACCGAGAGAGCTAAAAGCAAGAGAATTCGACACAGATTCCAGAGATACCTTCAGAATTTCTCTCCGGTAAACCATTACAAAGCTGTGAGCAAACAAACACCAGAAGCACAAACTGCAATATCCTTCAAAATGATAAAAAGCTCCTTACTTTTTCGTTGTTCTCCAGTAAATCTCCGCTTTATTCCTTCAAACATATTTTCTACGTGTATCCGGTGCGTCTCTGAAATGTTCCCATGTAGAAACAAAGGTCTGTCTAACTAGAGGACCTGGGGGAAGGGATTTGATTTTTGGCGAATCGGTTCGCATGTTTCAGGCGGAGCACCACATTTTTTAATTCTGACTGGCTAACGATTCTGTCAATCAAAAGCACGAGGGGTCTGTTCAATTCTATGGACACTGGGTACATCCCAAGTCTATTAAATAGGCTCGTTCGACATAAGCCAGGCGTGCACAGAATCGATCACCGGCGATCGGCACACAATGCATGCCGGGTGGATTTGCGTCCGATTTGCTGTGACGTCATGAAAACGTGGGCAATGTTAACCTCACGTGACCGAGGCGGCCGCAGATTTCAGAGCTAGGCGCTGCAGAGGTGCCAAATCCCAATGTCCCCCCCTTACGGACTCATGGACTTTGAGGCACGGTCCTGCGAAGTCCGTGAGGGTTTAGGGATGTCCCACTGTCAAATCCTTTGTCAAAGTGTTTCAAAGTGTTTGAGAGCTCTCTGGCAGACATTTTGAGCCCATTATGAACCCTTTCCGTAAGTCTGACTTAGCCGAAGGGAATTACCCACAAGTCATAGCAACGTGACGTTAAACACAGGGTAACCAGTGGACGCATGGAGACATTAAAAAAAAGGTAAACAAAGAGGACAGCTCACGTGTGTTCAGCCTGTCTTATTATATTTACACAGAAACATTAAGGGTTAAAGAACACAAAATAAACTTGAAATCAGAGGATATTTATTTATTTATTCATTAAATATTTGATTTTGTCATCGAAGATGTTTTGACAAAAATGAGTGCATAGATTATATGAAGTGACCTCTCATCTTGTGAGGAAAGAGCCTGAAGACGTTCAAATCAGTGAGTACAAAGTATAAAATAAATACACACAATAATACATCTTATTTTTTGTCGTTTTCATGGTAACGTGATATGTTGCAGCAAAATGCTGTCCCATTCATATTCATACCATTTCGAGCCCTTGCAGCCTCTCACACTCAACCACTTACCAGGTGACATCAATTAAGTCCTTGAGGGTTCAGGGCTTAGGGTTTAGGGAGGACATTGGGATTTGGCCTTTTTTACCTTTACCGTTTACCTTTTTTTTAATGTCTCCATGCGTCCACTGGTTTCTCCGTGTTTAACGTCACGTTGCTATGACTTGTGGGTAATTCTCTTCCCTACGGAAAGGGTTCATAAAGGGCTCAAAATGTCTGCGAGAGAGCCTCAAACACTCGATGATTTGACAGTGGGACAACCCTAAACCCTCACGGACTTCGTGGGAGCGCGCCTCAAAGTCCGCGAGTCAGTAAGGGGGGACATTGGGATTTGGCCCTAGACTGGAAGTCAGACAAGAGGCCTAAAAATAGGCTAAGGGCTTAAAAGGTAGGAACAACCATGTTTAGGAGTTTTGCCAATACATCATTTGTAAGATAATTAAAAAATGTCAAGGAACTGCAGACCACACAACAGTTTTTAATAATCTTCTGAAACTGCATTAATCACCAAGTATGATCTTAGTTTTGATATTGTTTTTGTGAGTAAAGTTGTTGCAGTGAACACAACTTTATATGAATTCATTGATGGTTTATTACATAGTGACAGATTCAGCATACTGTACACAGACTAAATAAAGCTCTCTGATGAACTATCAGAGCTCACTGGAGTCACCACTGTGACTGTCACACACTCCAGTCACCTCACCTTCATCTTCATCACCTGCACATAAGGATTGTGTAAGTTAACAAAGTGTGGACATGAAGCCAGTAACAGTCTCCATATCCTCATTATGAGTCATAATCATAATGCAGGACAAGTTCACCATGAGAGAACTTAAATAAAGTAATAAATAGTGTTCACCTCTCATACTTCCTTTGTTAAATGATATCCAGGATGGTGGATCCACTGATTGTCTCCATCATTGTGGAAGCATCAGTGTGATTCCTGTAAACATTTAAATACTACCGTGACACTCGTTATGTGTGATGCTGCACGATGGAAGCTCTGGAACTGTTAGGACGACATGAGTAGAAGAAAGGAGGGAATTAGTGTTCAGGGACCACCTCACCCACAAGAAGCTTCATTTAAAACTCCTTTTCTTGGTCTTCCTCATTCATTGATCAGCAGCTCATTTCTATACATCAACATTCATAAGGTGCTTTGCTTTCACCATTTATGGTTGAATGTGGGCGTGTAGAGGGAGGGATGTGAGGCTGAACCAGCTGCTCACATTTACAGCTTGATTTGAGATTTAAAACAGGAAGTAGCTCACTAACAGGAGTACACAAGGTTTTATGAATCTGAATATTTTTTATGTGCATTTCCTCATTTCAACGTAAACAAACATTCAGTGTGGATCCTACACTCTGGTTCATAAGTGAGACCTCTGGTCTTCCCCGACCGTCTCCTCACCTGCAGCTCATCCTCTCATTAGTCCCTCAGTATTGTTACAAGTCTACTTTCACTCGGTCTGACCCAGCTTTGACCCTGCTTGTCTGGTTCTTGGATTTTGGATTTTCTACCTGAACCTTTTCAGATTTGGTATCCTAAGTGACTGATCTTCTGGTTTTGATCTCGCCCGACCTGATAAGTAAACTGAACTTTCCTTCAACTGTCATTGTCAGGCTTTTTGATTCAAGTCTGCCTGAACCAGTGAAAGTTACACAACACAACTACAAAAAAACTCAAAATGACTACAAAGAGACTCAAACAACTACAGAGAGACTCAATGAAATGAAAACAAAATACCTTTCTATCTCAAACATTTGTTTCATTTTGATTTTATGATATATTAAATACATATTTACTGATATTTTGTGAAGATTTCTACTCAGGAACTTTTAATCTTAAATTTAGCACCAAAAAAACAATTTCTTAAAAACGTCTGTTTAAATAATGTGTTCTGTATTTGCACGACGTCATTTCACTGAACGAAGGATGCCGCTCCGATCTGCGTTTCTGGTCACGGTTGCTAAGGCATTGGAATGGGGTTACATTCTTTTATGATGACGTGGTTCATTCCTCCGACTCTATAAAGTTTTTCACAGATGCCGCGCCCTCCGTGGGTTTCGGCGGGTACTATCAAGGCCAATGGTTCGCCAACAGCTGGCCTCACTCATTCCCAAGCTTGATTCTTCCTCCGCTCTGTTTGAAATCTATCCGATCGCAGTAGCTTGTCACATATGGGGGAAGTTTTGGAGACGCAAACGCATCGCGGTGCAGTGTGACAATCGAGCAGTCGTAGGAATTATCAACAAAGGCCGCTCATCCAGCCTCGACATCATGCCTTTCATGAGATGCATTTCATGGCTATCTGTCACTCAAAACTTAATAATAACAGCTTGTTTCATGCCAGGTCATACCAATGTCATTGCTGATGCCTTATCCCGTTTTAAATTTCAGGTATTCAGGAGCCTGTGCCCAGAAGCCAACCCATCTCCAACAGCCGTTCCTCCTCTAGAAGCACTAACATTTTATTAAATCAGCCATCATTGCAGTCTTACCTAGAATCAGCAAGGTTCTACATGAGGAAAGGCCTAAAAGCATCCACCTTGAAATCTTATGATTTTGCCTGGAAAACGTTCGCCTTATTCTGCATTTCCGTGAACTTACCACTAAAGCCGGTAACAATCTGTGCTGTGTGTGCATTTATTTGTCACTGTATGGATGTGCGTCGCTTCAAGCCTCAGTATATTAGAGGTCTGGTCGCAGGGATTCAGTTTAACGCCAGAATGCTTCGATCCTTCTTTTCCCAGCCTGTTTTCTAACCCAGCCATTAAGCTGCTACTTAAAGGCATTTCAAAAGTGTCCCCTCCTTACATAGATAAAAGACTCCCCATTACCCTCTCCACATTGCAAAAAATGCTTACAGCTTTAAGACATAGGTGTTTTTCCTCCCTATGTAGATTCCCTCTTGGACAGCTGTTTCCTATTAGCTTTCTATGGGTTCCTAAGGAGCGGAGAATTTACCACTGCCTCTAATTCATTCAATCCAGCTAAGGACGTCACCTTGTCAGATTTAACCTTTCACCCAGACTTCTTCAGTCTTTTTCTCAAACACTCCAAAACCGGAGGTGCTTGCGGAATAGTTATCCCCTTGGCGTTTTTCTTTTTTTGTTGCCTTACAACCTGGAATTAAAATTGATTTTTTCAGGGTTTGTATCATTTGATTTACACAACATGCCTACCACTTTGAAGATGCAAAATATGTTTTATTGTGAAACAAACAAGAAATAAGACAAAAAAACAGAAAACTTGAGCGTGCATAACTATTCACCCCCCGAAAGTCAATACTTTGTAGAGCCACCTTTTGCAGCAATTACAGCTGCAAGTCTCTTGGGGTATGTATCTATAAGCTTGGCACATCTAGCCACTGGGATTTTTGCCCATTCTTCAAGGCAAAACTGCTCCAGCTCCTTCAAGTTGGATGGGTTCCGCTGGTGTACAGCAATCTTTAAGTCATACCACAGATTCTCAATTGGATTGAGGTCTGGGCTTTGACTAGGCCATTCCAGGACATTTAAATGTTTCCCCTAAAACCACTCAAGTGTTGCTTTAGCAGTATGCTTAGGGTCATTGTCCTGCTGGAAGGTGAACCTCCGTCCCAGTCTCAAATCTCTGGAAGACTGAAACAGGTTTCCCTCAAGAATTTCCCTGTATTTAGCGCCATCCATCATTCCTTCAATTCTGACCAGTTTCCCAGTCCCTGCCGATGAAAAACATCCCCACAGCATGATGCTGCCACCACCATGCTTCACTGTGGGGATGGTGTTCTCGGGGTGATGAGAGGTGTTGGGTTTGCGCCAGACATAGCGTTTTCCTTGATGGCCAAAAAGCTCAATTTTAGTCTCATCTGACCAGAGTACCATCTTCCATATGTTTGGGGAGTCTCCCACATGCCTTTTGGCGAACACCAAACGTGTTTGCTTATTTTTTTATTTAAGCAATGGCTTTTTTCTGGCCACTCTTCCGTAAAGCCCAGCTCTGTGGAGTGTACGGCTTAAAGTGGTCCTTTGGACAGAAACTCCAATCTCCGCTGTGGAGCTTTGCAGCTCCTTCAGGGTTATCTTTGGTCTCTTTGTTGCCTCTTTGATTAATGCCCTACTTGCCTGGTCCGTGAGTTTTGGTGGGCGGCCCTCTCTTGCCAGGTTTGTTGTGGTGCCATATTCTTTCCATTTTTTAATATTGGCTTTAATGGTGCTCCGTGGGATGTTCAAAGTTTTGGATATTTTTTTATAACCCTCCCTGATCTGTACTTCTCCACAACTTTGTCCCTGACCTGTTTGGAGAGCTTCTTGGTCTTCATGGTGCCGCTTGCTTGGTGGTGCCCCTTGCTTAGTGGTGTTGTAGACTCTGGGGCCTTTCAGAACAGGTGTATATATATACTGAGATCATGTGACACTTAGATTGCACACAGGTGGACTTTATTTAACCAAATACGTGACTTCTGAAGGTAATTGGTTGCACCAGATCTTATTTAGAGGCTTAATAGCAAAGGGGGTGAATACATATGCACGCACCACTTTTCCGTTATTTATTTTTTAGAAGTTTTTGAAACAAGTTATTTTTTTCATTTCACTTCACCAATTTGGACTATTTTGTGTATGTCCATTACATGAAATCCAAATAAAAAGACGTCTCCGCCAGACGTCTCCGCCATCATCGGAGCGCAAAGATCCCTAAAACCTTAACAGCCGGTTAAGCTTTGCATATAACTGGTGGTCGGTGGTTGTGGGTCTTTCACTTTATGCAGCTGCACTAAATCGTAAATGCTCAGGTCATGAATGACCCTATAAGTGAGTCTTGCAGGATTGTTACGGCCGTTTTCATGTACGAAATGCTTTAAGCGGGTGGTATCATGTATCGTAAAACTGAAAAGCGCATGTCATGTATGGTAATCACTGTCATCCAAAGTTTAAACCTAGCAGCAGTTCACAGGCCAATGCTGGCTACATCAGTCAGCACAAGCAGGGCACGCAGCCTTGAGCCACTGCTGGCTACACCAGTCAGCACAAGCAGGGCACGCAGCCTTTAGCCACTGCTGGCTACATCAGTCAGCACAAGCAGGACATACAGCCTTTAGCCACTGCTGGCTACATCAGTCAGCACAAGCAGGACATGCAGCTTTAGCCACTGCTGGCTACATCAGGCAGCGCAAGCAGGGCACACAGCCTCTAGCCACTGCTGGCTACATCAGGCAGGGCACGCAGCCTTTAGCCACTGCTGGCTACATCAGTCAGCGCAAACAGGGCACGCAGCCTCTAGCCACTACAATCGGCATTTGAATTACGTTCCGTTTTGCGGCGTCAGATCAATCAGATTGGGTAAGTGAGTCATATACTCATATCTGGTAAGTATATCAATTCTATTGGTTACAAGTCGTTCATGGTCATAGCCTGTCCGTTCATTTTCATCGCTCCCGTAATTGCTCACAGTATCACATTCTAATAATTGTCGTCATGCATATCAAAGTAGGAGTACGGGTTTCCATTTAACCTCAATCGCAGTGTAACATTTATCTCATGACTCGTCTCCTAGCAGTCTGCACCAACTCGCGGAAAGCCATTCAAGTACAGCTTGGTAAGTAAGACTTCTTTTGGGGGGAACATATCGCTGTGTTTCCCTCCTCACTTTTGGGGATTTATATTGTCAGGGCAATCACAACTCGATCACAAATCTCCTCGGCGAGTTCAAGCACCAAATCATTTCTGTGTAACTCATTAACGCATCATTCCGTCATAATATATGTTAACTACTAATCAGTCACTTGTCTCTCCTGATTGAAATGTCGCTCTAGCGTAAGTTCAGACAGGAAGACTATCCCCTCATGCTTAGCCTTAAAGGCCTTTCTCCATACGGCTCTCCCACTAGCAGCACATACTCTATACCGGCTGTCAATATCAGAGGTGTCATAGACTCTATCAGCTGTTTGACAGCCGGGTCGCCCCCAGCCAATAGCGCTCAGGTACACCCTCTTTGTCAGCCTATCAGCTTGCTGCTGTTTCCTTTTAAATGTGCTGCGTCCCCGCCTCCAGCGTCTGGTGCTGTTTCATGCGACCCTCCTTGCATTTTGCAGTATGCAAGCAGTATGCAAGCCAGCATGCTTTACTGGCTATTCTGACCCACAATCAGATCAGAATCAGAATCAGAAACGTTTATTGCCATGATATGTTGAACATACAAGGAATTTGACATGACGGGAGGTGCATAACATTTAACAGTCAACGACAATCAACACAGTGCAAAGTATATAAACATATTAAAAATTACAGAGAAATAGAAAATAAAGAAAAGTATAAAATAAAGTGCACAAAACGAACAGATAACAGGACTATAAACAAGTTGGATGTAAGTGTAGTCTAAAAGTGTCATGTGTATTTTAAATAAGAACCTAGAAGTGATGTGCAGGGGAGTGACTGGTAGGAAAATTGTCCTGGGGATGACAGTCAGTGGGGGACCCGGGCTCTGTTAATGAGCCCGACTGCGGATGGGAAGAAACTGTTCGTGTGCCGTGAGGTCTTGGTCCTGATGGACCTCAGCCTCCTGCCAGATGGAAGGGGCATGAACAGTTTCTGTCCAGGGTGAGAGGGGTCGGCTGCAATCTTTCTTGCTCGCTTCAGGGTCCTTGAGGCGAACAAGTCTTGGAGGGACGGCAGATTGCAGCCAAGACTGAGACTCAGTCCAACCAGTCAGACTGCATACTTTGATGGTGACGTGAGGACACACTCTCTCTGATGAAGGGTAAGAAGCTGCGTCACTTCACTTCGTCTGATGGAAGTTTAATTTGAAGTTGAAGCACAAAGCTCCTTTTCTACACAGACCTGCTGAGGACAGAAGAGAGCTGCACACTGATGAAGTTCATGCTAAAAGTTCAGTAAGTGGAGCTGTGATTGGTTGAAATGACGTCATTGATTGCTGTGAACGTGAGATTGTTTAAAGCTGCTTTTAAACACAAACTTCAGCTGGGAAACAAGATGGCCGCCTGTGTGAGCAGGCAGAGAGAAGCTGCTGTTAGTTTGAATGTTGAAGTCCAGATGAAGTGTTGCTTTGAATGATGACACTGTGATGAAGAAGATGAGTTCAGTCTGATCTGGGGTCTGTCAGGACTGTTACTGAGTGGAGCACTAGGACCCAGCAGGGACCAGAGAGCTCACCTGGGCCTTTGTTCCTGCACTGAAACACACCTGAGAGTCTCTCTGTTTGCTCTCACCTGCTGCTTTCAATCCTTTAAGTCCACAAAGCTTCATGTTCATTTCTTCATCTGCTTCTCAACACATTTAGTCCATTTTTGATAGTGTTTAATGTTTTCTTTCTAACTTCTAACTTGTAAAACACTGTAAATTTATAAGATGAGCATTTAAAATGACGTCTTTTGACATGTTGTTAATGGGGTTTAACAGACGGTAAAGTGAAGTTTGTTTTATCTCCAGAAATCTCAACTTTAACCGACAGATGTTGGAGATAAATTTAATAATTCTATGAAACCTTTTACATGTTTTCTAATAATAACTAAATATTCTTGTACTACAGTTTTGCTGTAATGTCAGTGTATTTACAGCTAATATCTGTATTTAATGGTATTTTATTGTAGTAGAATATATTTTATTTTACTGTAATTTAATGAGAACTTCTGCTGCCAGATTTTTTACCATTTTATAAAGATTTATTTTTCAAAGTGTGCACATTAATCAGCGGGTTGTAGTCGCCCTTTTCTTAACTCAACTGTCTGAGACACTTTTTCTATTTTTTATTTCTTCAGACTTTTCTGAGTTAAAGAGGAGCTGAGCAGCAGAGAAAGAATGTTTCCTCGTGTGCTTTGAGTTTTCACTGTAAAAACAACTGAAGTCACAATTAACAAATGGTTTGTTCACTTCAGTCTTTAGTGTGAGCAGCAAGAAGCCAAAGGGATTCAGCTCACACTGATAGGAAACAGAGAGAAGCAGCTGTTACAGGAGAAATGATGTAAAGGAGGAATGAGTGCTGATGTGCTGATCAATGATTGGACTGATGCTTTCAGCTCTGCTCTCAGTGGTTCCTCTACACATGAAGTTACAAAGTGATGTGAATATAGCAGCAGCTAACAAGGTCACATGACTGATTTGGGATTATTGGACTAGCTGCTTCATGCGCTGACTGGATGTACTTGGAAACAGAGGAACATTTTAAACATTGAAGAGCTTTTCAAAGTCAGTCAAATAGATGTGAAAAGTGACATCATCCCCAAAGAAAAGCCAATAAAAAGCCACATGAAGTGTCTTCCTCTAGTCTTCAAACAAGCCTTGTGTGAACAATGCTCCACTGGAGCAGCTGGAAGTTCTGGGTGCCTTGCTCCAGGGCACTTCAGCAGTGTACAGTGAGAGAGGGAGAGCTACATGGTGGGCTTGGTGAGAGCTGTTGGGACTAAACCAAACTGACTGGTGAAGAAAACAGTGAGCTGAAAGACTGAGCTGTTGATTCTCAGTGGGATCAGCAGGACTAGTCAACGTTTATCACTACAGGGACTCATCTGATCCACATCCAGATATCACTTCATGGACCTTTACCTTGTGTTGGTTTCTGTGTGGACAGACAGAATGTAAGCTGATTGTTCATGATTGAATGATTATGATGAAGTAATGTCAGTGTTTCTATCAGTTCACAGCAGCAGAGAGAAAAGTCTCCTGTACCAGCTGTGTGTCCATGAAGAGTGATTGGTCTACTGGTCGTCTGATTGACTTCAAAGATGGACGCCGTTCTTATGACCCAGAGTAAGTTCTTAAAACAGATGAAACAGATGACTAACTGTTCTGATTCTCAGTTCTGAAACACAGAATTGGTCGTGCATCATTTACAGTGTTGTTTTCATGATGATCAATCATGACTGTACTCAATATATTTAACTAACTGGTCTGTATGTGTTTGTGTGTAAATCATTAACTGTAAACAGTCTCTGGTGCAAACTATGTGAGCAAATTCCTCCCTAGAGTCGACTAGGAGAGGTCAGATTTTTCAGATAGCTGCAGATTTTTGGAGACAGATGACTGGGACTAGCTGCAAATGTCTTGAGAATAGCTTCAGTGCTCTGGGGACTAGCTGATGTTGTCTGGGAAATAGCTCCAGAGTTTCGATTTCGAGGTATGGTGAGTAGTTTCAGAAGACTAATTATCAGATTCAGAGGTCTAGGGACTAGCTGCAGGGGTTTGGGGACTACATTCAGAGGCCTAGGAACAAGTTATCAAGGTATGCAGACCAGTGGCAGTTCATCAGGAGTGACAAGTTAGATGAAGAAAAGATAATTGTTTTTTATTAACAGATGACATGTGATGAAAAAGTCTTGACACAGTCGTTGGCGCTTGGACTCTACAGGGAGATTTGTAATCAAGGAGCGTCTGCCCTTAGCAGCAGCAATATAAATCCCCCAAAAGGAAAAAAATAAACCACAGCCTAATATTTCCCCCTAAAGCAGTGGTTCTCAACTGGTCTCGCAGCGGGACCCACCATCACCCCTTAATGACAAGCCGCGACCCAAACTTTTAACTTCTCAAATGTATTTAATGAAAAGATGGAGCAGTTTGAACCTGAGCTGAACATGTCCTCTGCAGTCGTGGTAGGGAGCTCTCTTGTTCCTGTCAGTCCCCGTCCCACACGTTTCACATAAACCAGTAAAACTGCTTTGTTTGTTATGTCTGTAGATTTGTCCATTTGTAATGCAAAATGACCGCTTGCCTTAATTCGAGCTGTGGTCTGTTGTTTGATGTCATCCGACATGTCTTCAATTCACCTACTTATAGTGTCATTTGACAGAGGAATAGTTTCAGTTCATCCGCTGCGGATTGATCAACAAATGCCGCTTCAGTTTTGACGGCTCCATTATTTCTTGTGCCAGAACCTTGCTGCACAAAACGCACTGAGGTTTTTGCCCTCTTTTGTAATGTAAGAAAATCCATCTCTCATGTAGTCGGTGCCGTACTTGCGTTTCGCTCAATTAGCATGAAAACAAACTTTGTGGGTGTTCTACTGTAAAATTGCGGGTGTCTATTAGCAATACAAGGCATTAACCCCAAATACTGTTAAAACCTTATAAACCCGAGGGTCCCCCATTTGGACGCAGAGTACATTTAAACTTAGAGAGTTTTGTGTTAAAAGTAACTGGCAGAGAACCCACGAAGAACGAATATAATGATGTTATAGTTCTGCAGAAACCTCAGCGTCCTGGGAACAACATGAACTCGGTCACTTCTACATGAGACAAACACATCTCCCATCAGCCAAGCAAACAAATAACAAAATATCATAAATCATACTCGATATGACTGGAAAAGACCGGAGAAAACAGCTGCTACACTCCGTTAGCAACGTGCTACCTACGAACATGCAGCATGAAAAAGCATGTCCGCCTGACGGAGATTACGGAAATAATTTCCATTTCTCTCTCCGGTAAACCATCGCAGAGATATTCAGCTTCGAACACAAAAAGTCACACAGCTTTCATCGAATATTGTACTCACTTTTGGTCGAATCTCAGCGAAAAAATGAAATATCTCCGTACTTCCACTGCTTGGTATGTCCAGCTGCATGTGCTCCGTGTGAATCTGTTCGATTCGTGTCTCTTTGACACTCCTCGGCTTCTTGGGAGGGTTGGAAGCTCAGGAAATTAGATTTCAGATCTGCCATCAGATGGGACGTTTTTGAGCTTTATTGGCTAATAGTGCTATCAATCATCTAGCTTTCAATTCCAGGCAATTCTATTGGCTCCTACGCTTCGAAGGATGTCTTAATGGTGAAAATCGGAGAAAGGGGGGCTGAGATACAGCCCTAAGCAGAGAGAGTGGGCTGAATCTGAAGCGGTATGTGACCATAAACTAAACAACTAAAAAGGGCTTAGAAAGAGCTTAACACACTCAAAAAAGGTCCAATCTTCTGTCTTTTGATTCATTGAACACCAGGAGTGACCCATAGAAGTGATATAGAGTGTTTTTGAATTTAAAAAATATTTTTGTATTCAAATATTGGAATATTTAATCAGTTTTTTAATTTTATATGCTCTATATTTTATAAATGTTTCACTGTATCTATGTATAACTGTGTATAGAGAGCCTTTATCAGTTGTTATAAGAGCTGGGAATATTTAAAATCTTGGATTTCCATACTTTCCAAAAAACAATATCCTGAAATTGCTGTTTTTCCAGAGCGAGCTTTTGAATTTTCCAAGTTGTGCTGTGTTCCATCCTTATCTTATGTTAACCTGTAACATGTATACTGATAGTTCCATGATTTTTCTCATCTCAAAAATATATTACATTTTTTTTTTATTTATTTATTTATTTTTTATTTAATTATACATTTAATTAGGTATTTCTTATCTTTATTCGATCTGAGGCCTGCAAATAGGCCTCGTTTAACTCTGCTGCATTAAAAATCCTCTTCAAAATAAAAGCACAAGATTTTGTTATTTTTTTTTCTCAGGCAAATGTCCGCGACCCACTGAAAACAGGTCCGCGACCCACCAGTTGAGAATCACTGCCCTAAAGAATGTTAACTTACCAAGCAGGAATGAAACGGGTCACAAATGATCGATGAAGACTGCATAAGCTGCTAAGAGATGAGGCATAACAAGGAGCATGACAGAAATTTGACATTTAGAGATTAAAATCAGCGATTTACCATGAATGAGTAAACATGAACAAAAGCGCTTTTATAGATTTTGCCAAGCAGTAAGTCTCCATTACCTGCCACTTTTAATGAATCATACATCACTCATAAGACATTGAAGGGATTTAAAAAGTGACCTGAGAATTAGTAATGCGAAGGATCTGATACTACTTCGATATACGATGTCCATGACGTCACTTATTAGAATACAATAGTGTGAGTAATTATAGAAGCAATGGAAATGTAGCAGATAGTGTGGTGGAAAATAATTTTACCCGCTGTTGAGTCTTTTTAAGCTGAAATATAGAATGTCATCAAACAAAACTTGTCTTTCAAAAGCATTTATTCTTGCAAGAAGAGGCACAGTTACACAGAGTCACAAAGAGTCTGTAGAAGTGTGCACTACAGAAGTAAAAATCACACAGAGTTATATAGGGAGTGATCAAGGGTAGGGGCCTGTGTACTGGAACATTCTGTTTCAGGCCATGCAGGTCACAGCATTTAAAGTAAACATAAGTAGTTATTTGCAAAATACAATGGTTTTAAGTAAATGTCAAATTATATGAATACGTGAATGTGAAGAATTAGCTGAATACATGAATATTAGTGATTTGCTGAATTATATATTAATCAGAGTTCTCTTTGAATGGAAATACCGGATAAGAGGAAACAGTGATTAGCAAAATAGCCATTGAGCCAACGCGCCACTACCAGTTATATGCATGTATCGAGAATGTGGCGAGGCACGATTACAGAAGAATTTAGATGCTTAACGATGCAATAACAGTAGATTATGATAGCAGACAACAAAATGAAAGTAGTAGCAGTAGCAAAAACTCCAACAGTTAAAACATGACTTACATGGGATTTAAGGCATACTTAAAGAAGTATGGGCAGAGCCTGAAAAATCAATTGTTTGATTCCCCCAGAGTGCTGCTGCCGCAATAAAGGCAATTCCACTTAACAGATCACCCAATGCTGCTGCTGAAACGTATGTGATTCCACTAATAGATGCCCAATGCTGCTGCTGCATTGAATGCAATACCACATGACAGAATAGGACAAAATGCAATGTATTTAAATACCCTTTCTTTAACTAGTAAGACACACACTGAGATTAAACCTCTTTGACATTAGCCAAGACAGGGTCAAATCAAGACAGGGTCAAATCAAGACAGGGTCAAATAGCAGCATCCAACACATGACAGGAAATCAATATGAGGACACTTTAGACCATGATGCAGTGTATGAGGTCACGTTAGACCATGATACATTGGTATATGTCAGAGTATGACAGATTGAAGGAATTGGCAGAAAGCTATAAATAGTAGTTATGTAGAAGAGCGCAATGAATAACAAATTAATGAACAAGTAGAATACGTCAACAGGAGGCCATCTTGCGATGGAATCGGCGCCCCTACGATGCCAAATCAGGCCGGGGTGTAAAGTGGGATGGGCTAATGACCCATTCACCACTTCTTACTCACCTTATCCTGCCGGCCGTGCTCAGACTGCACACATCTATAAGGGAGGGAAGAGGAGAGAAAGAGGGGATGACATTCAGTCAAGGGCTCTGATTGAATTTCAACCAGGGCTGCTGAGGGAAGACTCAGTCTTGGTGCATGGGGTGCTCTACCATCTGGGCGCCACAGCTTTTTGTTTTTGTGATCCTACTATACACCTGAATAGATTGGTGACTGAATCTATTATGACACTATTACTGTGAAATCTGACCACAGACAGACATCCAGACAGACAGGCTGACAAGCAACTGGCTCAGTACCAAAGGCTGCTTTTGTGGTAGTTCTGCTACAGAAGTAGCTTACAGGACAACATTTTTTCCATGATTTCATACAAGGTGAAAACAATACCAGCCACACACTCAGGTAACTGTGAATGAGTACTTGGCCAACATATAATACAGTGTAATATTAAAAAAAAAAGCTTTTGTGACTGAATGATCGTGATCAGAAAGACGTGAATGCAGTGTCGAAGTCAGCTATGACCAGAAAAACATGTTGTTGAAGAGGACAGTGAGCAGCGACATAGCTGTGAAGCAAAAATCTCCACCACCAGTCATATGCATATGTATATACAATCTGAGCAAGGCACATTTACTTTCACTATTGGGCGACTGTGGCTTAGTGGAGAGCAGGGTCGTCCTTCAATCAGAGGATCGGCTGTTCGATCCCTTGCTCCCACAGCTGTGCCTACGGTGTGTGAATGTTAGTTAGTTAGGTGTGTTAATGTTAGTTAGTCCTGATTAGTCATACACTGACTCGCATGGTGCCATCAGTGTATGAATGGGTGTGAATGATGACAAGTAGTTTAAAAGCGCTTTGAGTGATCGGAAAGACTAGAAAAGCGCTATACAAGTACAGTCTGTGGTGGAAAAAAATCTTTTTAACCTCCCTATGAGAAACAACCAAATGACGAACTTCTTAAAGTATTAAATCATATTTAATGAACAGACAGTTTGAAATAATTCAGCTGAATGGATAGAGCTCTTTCCCCACGGATGGTTCGGATGTCTAACAACAATGAATGGACAAAACAGAGTATATATACACATTATTTCGTCTCCTCTCCCTTCATCCCCCTTCGCAGATGTCGTCCTCCTATGTCTGCCGATGCACCCACCAAGCCCATGTCCTCAGCCTTTTGGTGGGAAGAGGGTTAGGTGGTGAGATCAGGATGACACTATTGCAAGTCAGAAATACTGAAATACCTTTAAGTGGTGACATAAGGATAACACTACAGAAAGAAAGAAATGCTAAAATACCTTTGACATGAGATCATTTAAATTAGTCTGGTTGGCCTCGTCTGCATTTCTGCAGGTTTTAAGCAATACAAGTTAACTAAGAGAACGGTATGATAAATTTCTCCAACAATTTCCCCTTTGGCCATTCCTATGGCCATTACAGTATTTACAATTTATCGAAACATCAACACATATTACCCAGAATGGTTTACATATGCTCATCATTAATCAATAAGGTTACAACATTAGCTGTTTTTGTGAGTTCCAAGCAACTCAATGTTGTAGCCAGCTAGGGAACGTTAACATCAACATGTTAAAATAAATCTCCTGAGATGAGGCGAAACAGACATCGGACCTCCATCTCTGTTAAACTGTATAATGAGACAACATGTCAGTGAGTTTTATAATAAACAATAAACAATAATCAATTTGTAAGAAATTCTACCATTCAAGTATGTAATAAACATCAGAATCACCTGTCAATAAAAATGATTACTTCATCAAATAAAAGAAAACTTTAGCTGTTTTGTGAGATTATATTTCTAAAATAGAAAGCTATAATAAACATAAGTATTACACAAAAAATGTCACTTTCATAGTCCTAAGGGAGGAAACAGTCAGATGTTGCAGAATCTGTTGTTTTAGACTAAACAGTGTTATGCACATGTGTGATGTCTAAAATGTTTTGGATCTTTGTCTCACTCTTCTGATGTGTTCTATCGGTACAGTAGACTGTGGTCATGTTTTAAACACGTCACAGTTGTTGTGCTGCTGGACTGTGACCTTAACATATTCATATCAGCTAAATGCTTTTACAAATCGTTTCTTTAATGTAGTGGTCGCGATTTTGGTTCTTCTCACTAGAATTGTTTGCATTTAGTTGTACATTCTTTGGTTGCCATGGTTTCTCATGCATCAATTATTAGGAAACACAATTCTTATTGCACAGGATAGCAGAAAAAACAGTGAACCCTCTTGTGTACCATGCTAAATGATTTTATAATTTCTTTACTTTGTTTCCAGTAACTGTTTCTTTAAGCCTAGTTTTAAAACCTGAGGTCTACAGATACATGATGCTACTTAGTCACTTTCTGAATCAAATACCCCTGCAGTATAGTATGTCAAAGTTGAACTAGGTCCAATCAAAGGGTTACAATACAATACACAATAATGACCAACTCACGCTACGTAGTAACTGACTGTCAAATCAAATAAAGAAAGTTAAATTGAATAATATCTCAACAATATTTATTGTCCACTTTCGAATTGAACTGGATGAATTATAAATAATACATACTCTAATAATAAAGAAATGTCTCTCATTTCAAGTAAAATAAGAGTTGGATAAAAACCATTACATGACAGAAAGCTTTCGAAAAATGTGGCCCTTAAAATAAAGTACTTCATTTTAGAAAAATGTATTGAACTGAATCGTCCTGCAGCTTTAAATTCAGTTCAGATGTGAGATGGTACGTTCGCTAAAAAGAGTTGTGCTTTGTCTCGTAGTGGCACTTCGCATTACCGCTTTTAATTATAGTCATGGTCTCTGAACATATCAAACCTACTGGTTTTAAACTGTCCGGAGGAAGAATGAACCTATAAGAGTCTGTTCATTCTTGGTTAAAGACTCTGGTCTCTCTGGTCTCTCTGACCACTTCTCTCTTTTTGGAGTACGTCATGTGAAATAACTTCTGACTCAAGTTATTCTTCTACTCTTCGTTCTCTTTCCTCGTCTCTTGAGTCATGAACCTTGTCGGAATATATGTGATTGGCTGCATCACGTGGTGTGATTTACAACGCATGCAATTGGTCGGTGTGTTTACTGCGCCACTGAACGAGTGCCACAAAGGCTGAAAAAGCTGCGCCGGATAAAATATAAGCGCTCCATCAAAAAATCGGTTCTAGGTCCAGGGTCCACCTATTGCTATACTGTATTAGGCCAACTGTTTCAGTGAAAACACATCGTACTGTCTAACATAAATAACATATGAATATTTATTGTTGCAGTTCTTTTACATTCCCTAATGTCAGTTACCATCTAAGTGGTCATATTCGCTTAGATGAGACAGTTGAAGAAAAGGCTTATATCCTGCATAGGACAGTTCCCAAAGTAAAAGTATGTAGATTTAATCTAAATAAATATTAATAATAAAATGACATATTCCCCCTTTTGCCAAGTTATCTCTGCTGTGAGCTTTAGCGTAACAAAGTAAGCGATCACTTGGCAATTGTCTGGGCCCATCCATACATCAAAATAACCTGAAAAAAATCAGAAGCGTTAGTGTGAGCATCACATTTCACAGACAGTTTTAGGGAGCAGTATGGCTTCTAGCAAGTCGGCCACGAGACAGTGGTGAGAAATGGGTTTGCCGGATGATGTCAGAAAGCCTCTGTGCTTCCACAGGGCACCAAAGTCGTGCACTACACCAAAGGCATAGCGAGAGTCAGTGTAAATGGTAACTGTTTTGTTGCCAGCGAGCTTCCAGACTTCTGTAAGAGCCACAGGTTCTGCAGCTTGAGCAGAGAAGTGTGATGCCAACTTACCGCTGCACAGAGTGTCATATGATGAGACTACAGCAAACCCAACCAACCCTTCTCACGTGTCCGGCTAGCGGGATGCCAAACTGTCCACTAACAGTTCTAAATCAGCATTCGGTGGGTGTGTCTGTGAGGTCTCAGTGTGCAGATCTGTTCAGGAGAAATCAACACAGTTATTTGGCTCTCCATCTGCTGCAGTAGGAAAAAGAGTAGCAGGATTAAGGATAGTACATTGTTCCACAGTAATGTTAGGCACATATAATGTATTAATCCAATCTAATGTGTGATACAGCATCAGGAACCTTGAGTGTGAGCTCACTATAACCAACAATGTCACGTGCCACAGCAGCAGACACTTTGACAGAGGAAGGTCAGCTGCTGCAGGGTCTAGTCTGGTAGAGACATATGCAACAGGTCTCTGTCCCCCCATGTTCCTGAGTCAAAACTGATGTCCTGTAACCGTCTCTTTGGTCAACGTATTGTGTGAACGGTGTGTCAAGTTTAGGTAGTCCAAGTGTCAGAGCTGACAGTAATGCGTCCTTTGTGTCATTAAAGGCAGCAGTCGAGGAGTCAGTCCAGGTCAGTTTGTTCTGCGCAGAAAGATGTTAACCATGAATCATGGAAGAGAGGAATGCCTCTCTTTCTGAATAGTTGGGATCCATTGTCTATACTACGACGTCATTCATATAAAGCTCATCATTTGTTTCTTAGTTGTGTTTTAGCCACATTTTGAATTGCCTGTATTCTCTTGGGAGAGAGGGTTTTGCCCTCTGCTATGATCACATGTCCCAGATATGAAACTTTATCGAGAGCAAATTGCAATTTGGACGGATAGCCTTGTGACCATTTGCAGCCAAAATTTAAGTTACTCTATCTGCATGCTTCTACTGTGGGGCTGCAAATCATGAGGTCATCAACATAAGGCAGAACCATTTGGTAACTATAAATTAGCCAGATTGTCTCTCAAGGCACTGTGAAATACACCAGGGCTTTCTGAATGTCCCTGGGGACACCGGGTCCAGGTAGAGCTTCTTCCTTTAAATGGAAAAGCAAACCAAAATGTACTGTCTTTGTGCACAGGTACTGAAAAAAATAATGCAGTGGCCAAGTCGAAGACAAAAAAATGGGTCGTGTCTGGAGGGATGAGTGACACAATGGTGTGTGGATTAGAAATTGTAGGTGCTCGCGGTTGCACCGAAGCATTAACTGCTTGTAAATCACAAATCGTCACTCAGTCGGTTCCCCCCAGGTCTCTAATTTTTTTTTAAATTAAATTAAAGATTGGTGTGCGTTCCGGTGAATCATCACATTGGATTATTACACCAGCCTTCAATAAAGACTCAAAAACAGGTGTAATTAGCCTCTTGTTTGAGTGGATATTGCTTCATGCATGGACGGAAATCAGATTTTGGGTGAACCATCAGAGGTGTCGCAGCCCTCACCGGTTCTACGTCAGACCATAGAGAGGAGGACACCTCGGACAGCTCAGCCATGTCGACAGATGGAACATTTGAAACCATGGTGTGTGTTTTCTTATCAAACATAAGATGAGTGACTCTTTTACTGTTGGTAATGATGTACACCTTGTTTTGTATACGTCGCCTTTTATACTGTACAGTTTATCAGGATCCTCTGTGGGCCTTGAGTCAGTGTGTTCCGTCTGCCTATCCAGCCAGTCAGCCATGTCCTTCTCCTCCATTCCTGGACCCCATGCCAATGATACATGCGGACACACCCCTGTAACAACTCAGATTGTGTGGGAGACAGAGAAGCAGAGGCCGCAGTATTTTCTGTCCAATAAATGTCCATCATACATAACTTCTCTATCTCACTCTCTCCTCCAAATGTAAAATTTTTAGCTTTTAATAGTTAACATAATTAGTGGTAACTTTCTAAAATCTTCATTTTCATTCGAATACACATGGTATGTGGGTGTGAGTGTTGTTTGTCTAGTTTCTAATGTGTGTATTGAATGTACAAGGTTGTCATTGGCAGAATTTAAAGTTGACTCACCCTCTGTGTTGTACTGTGTGTGCGTCGAATGGTCCATCACTGGGTCCGCCCCGCCGCCTGCTCCTCCCCTCAGTCTGATTGTTGAGCCCTCCCACCACTCTTTGTTCCATGGAGATTGGTGGCCGTCTCTTCTCCTATGTCCGGATTGGCCACATCGATGACACACAAAGTTTTCAGCTGGTGTGTGTCTCAAAGTCTCTGCCCCTCTGTTTTCCTCTTTTTCTCTTTTTCTCTTTTTGTCTCTGTCCTTTCCTCCTCGCCTGTCATGGCCTGATTCCATTGTCAGCTGGGCATCCTCTGGTTTGCGCTGACAAAGTCTTTGCTTATTCTCTGTCGTTGTACTGACTTTGGCACCAGGCTGCTCAGGCTGAGACTTACTCTGACTCTTACCCTTTTTCTCTAGTTACTGTTGATTCTCGTATCTTAAAAACCAATCTGGTCCAATCAATCAACTTGAAAGGATACACCAAATCTTCTTTAAAACCTACAATTTCACTAGGACACGTCTGTCCGACACCGCAATGTGTGAGAATACCGGCTTTTAACGGCGCCAACTTCTCTCTAGTTAACTGTCAACAGAATTCTAAGCACAGTCTGGTCCAATCAATGAACTTGAAAGGATACACCAAATACTCTTTAAAACCTGCAAGTTAATACCAGGACACTAATGTCCAGCAACCTCAAGCGCGAGAATAAAATTTACCCTCAAAGTGTTTGTTCCATCACAAAATAATCTCTCACCGGGTGGGATTCTTTTTCCAGTTCCAGGATCGGAGCGGCAATCTCAAGCCCTGCCTGACGACAGCCTCTCACCTTCAGGGAGGAATCAACTATTATTTGCGCTTCTGTCGTCTAACAGAGTCCTGATTACTCGTCCGATCCCATCCTCGTCGCCAATTTGTGGTGGAAAAAATTATTTTTAACCTCCCTGTGAGTAACAACCAGATGACGAACTTCTTAAAGTATTAAATCATATTTAATGAACAGACAGTTTGAAATAATTCAGCTGAATGGATAGAGCTCTTTCCCCACGGATGGTTTGGAGGTCTAACAACAATGAATAGACAAAACAGAGTATATATACACATTATCTCGTCTCCCTTCACCCCCCCTTTGCTGATGTTGTCCTCCTCTGTCTGCCGATGCACCCACCAAGGCCAGATTCCAGCCTTTTGGTGGGAAGAGGGTTAGGTGGTGAGATGATGACACTACTGCAAGTCAGAAATACTAAAATACCTTTAAGTGGTGACATAAGGATAACACTACAGAAAGAAAGAAATGCTAAAACACCTTTGACATGAGATCATTTAAATTATTCTAGTTGGCCTCGTCTGCATTTCTGCAGGTTTTAAGAAATACAAGTTAACTAAGAGAACGGTATGATAAATTTCTCCAACATAAATCACTGTGGACTGTAATAAACTCTGTCCCTCATTGATTGTCTGAACTCAAACATACTGTCCTGGTTGTAGTCTGGACACATATTAGGTAATAAACCACTTCTTGTTTTATCCAGGAAGTGACTGATCACTGATGTAGTTCTGGTTTTACTACTTCTCGTTACTTTTCAGAAAGCAGGACAAATAGCAGTATCATCACCGCCCCACTTTTCTTTACAGAGTACTTTAATATCAGCAGTAGAAGACCAGTTCTACTGGGAAGCTGTCAGTTACATTTGAAATGTAATCTATACTTACTCTGCAGAAGAGACTTCTCCTCCTTTAAAATCAATGCCATGTTTGTGTGACTGGTTAGTCTCAGGGGACACACAGCTGGGTTCAGGTCCAGGGGACTCTGGTCTCTGATGGATCCTGGCACACAGAGGAAGACCAGCAGGGAAGCTAATTCAGTTTTTAGTTTTCAGTCTCAGCAGCTGTTGGAAAAACTAGTAGCTATCAACAAGAAAAGGATCAATACAGCAACATTTTATTATAAATATATTTCCTCATAAGAATGTGTGTGAGTGCTGGGAATCTGAAGATAATGAATAAGAAGCTTTAATTATGTGACACATAGCATCTTCTAGCACAGCTGGGCTTTGAACTGATGACGTTTAATCAACAAGGTTCACACTGCAACAAGAAGCTAATGTCAGACACAGAGAAGCACATCTACAACAAACTATTATATTATTGTAGATTAACACTTTAATGTACAAGTATAAAATTATGATTTCTCAGAGCTCAAGATGTCATCTTGAAACAGTTTAAAACCCCAAAATATTCAGTTTACAGTGATTAAAAAAAGAGAAAAAGCTGATTGTAGAAAGATGAAGTCATAACATTGAAGAGATGAATTAATGAATGTTTGCTTGAACAATGTCTGAAGTCTGAGTGAATTATTTAAGCTGTTCATCTGTAAAACAATGTTAACAAAGTAATGCGTCTGAATGAATCCAGCTGAACATGAAGTCTGTTGACTGAGTGTAAACCTCACTGACCACCAGGGAAAGCTCAGCAGCTGAGGTAGAAACATAAAGCTCCACCCTCTGGACCTGAACACTGAGCCCTCCTCCTGTCACTCTGTGATGTGATCAAGTGCTCTCTGTTAATAAGACCGTCACACTGCTGGGTCCACAGGCATGACATGTGTCATGTTGAACCTCAGATCTTCTCACAGTTTGTCTAAAGAGCTCCAGTCAGCATTTAAATAAACAACTTTATTTAAAATGTTCAGTCTGCTGCTTCAGACAGTAAAACAGACACATGATGTCATTTACAGTAAATATAGAATACAAATAAATAAACTCTTCACACAGCTCATATTATTGTGACGCGAAACCCTCAGCTGATCCTCTTCACACTCACTGATGCTCCGATCTGTTTCTTTTGGATTCAATGTGAAGACTCTCTGACTGCAGATAACATAGAAATCTAAAGGATAAACCTCAATGTATCAATACAGCAACATCAATAACTTATAATAACTAATAATTATTAGTGCTAAAATCAGTGAAGTATCAAAGTCTAAACTGAACTCCAGTATCAGAATTTAATTTAACGACTGAAACTGTTTCATGGATTTATGGGATTAAGTCAATGTTCAAGTGAAAGAGCAGAGAAACAGATTTGTCAGAGTCAGCATAGGAAACAGGATGTAAGTGAGATGCTGTAACTATGGTAACTGTTTAGGAGACATCCTGACTGATGTTCCACCAGGAAGACCAGACAGGAACCTTAGAAATAAGTGTTAACTTAAAGAAGTCTGTCATGAATTGTAAGACTATGTAAACAGTAGTTGTAATACATTATTGTAGTAATGTAGTTGTGGACCATATATGGACCAGGAGGTTAAAGATGCTCCAAGTAAAAAGGTAGAAACAGGAGACAACAAAGAATCAGGACTTGGCTTTTTTAGGATTCTTTTCAGGCTTCTGGTTCGGAGTCTTTTTGACGAGGCTTATTGGTGAACTTAACTTTTGAGGTTTTTGACATTTTATTATATTTACTTTTTGCATCATCTGTTTTTGTAACCTTTAATATTTTTATTGTATAAACTAAATAAAACTGGATTGAATTTTGTACATTCCAACCAAAGTCCAATCTTGCGTGTAGATTGTGGGGGTACTTTTGATACCAAGGTCAGAGGTCACAGAACAAGCAGTCTTCCGGTGCCTTACCCACACTGAGGAGGGGGGTTACTCTGACGTCAAACAGATAAAAGACTCAATAATCTGCAGCTTTTCACGCTGAGCTAAATTGATCTTTTGTTTTCTGCTCAACTGTTTTGTCTTCTTTGTTTTCGTGTAAAGTTTTAATTTCACTTCATTCTCCCGCCAAAGTTTTCCTCCAGTGCTCAGAGGGAGTAACTGCAGCACTCTCCACTCAACACTGTTCATACTAATACACACAACAGCATGTCGCAATTTCAATTCATTCAATCATTCTGCTTCAAAACAATCACTAGGACATTCAACAGTGGTTCTATTTCATGGTGTCCAAACCCCACAACTTCACTGCTCTTCTTCACTATGAGGAGTCTTGACCAGTTGGGTTTGTAGTTAGAGGGCTCGTATACCTTTTACATTCAACCACTTTTGTCTTTGGATCATCTGTGAGTTTTTGTCACCCTCTGGTGTCACTTTTCTTCTCACCATCTACTCTTCTCCTTTGCTCAGCGTGAGCGCTCTACTCCTCTGACTGCCAAACCTTCAGCAGCAGCATATGCTGCCTCCTCCACCGTTAAGGGCTTGGAATGGGTGAGGGGTCTGCACGTGATGGAGGATTCAGTCAGGGTCTGTATCCTCTCCTGTTGACCAGAGCAACATGACCTAGCTAAAAGTTAGCTTGTATGACCATTGTTACACCGCCGCTGCTCGTGGACAACTTCACCCAGGAGAAGACCGAGCTGTCAGAGGTGAAGGTTTTGGAGGTCCAGACCGAATGGCCCAGGCGCTGGCCGTCAGCAGCAGCCGGACCATGTGTGCTGCTCAGGTGGCGCAGCAATTCCTCTGGCTGGACCTCTCTACCCTGAAAGATGTGAACAGCACCCCCTTCTCTACATGATCCTCTCGACTGAGTGGCAGTTTAAACCTTCAGCAGCGTCGTCAGCAGCAGCAGAGCAGCTGCAGCAGTCCCAGAGAGAGATATAGCAAGAGACCCCCCCCCACCACCACCACCACACCCAGGACCGTGGCGGGGGTCCTGGGGCATTTGTCCCTTCTTCCTCAAACTGAAGAAAGCATCAGCACCCTAATCAGTCTGCCAATAAAAGGTATACATTTTAAATTGCCTCCGAGAACTTCATTCCTTGCACAACACCCACAGACACACAGGTTGTTTCAGATGTTAGTGCCACTGACCAGACTAGCCATGTTAGCTTTAACTGGGCGTGGACCAGGTTTCCTTCACCTGGTATGAGCTTTATTCACCAAGCTGCAGACCATGCTGTCAGTATTGTTAGCCATGTTATCAAAGCTCAAAGTTCATTCCAGAATGTACTTTTTCAACAAAATCTATTTATCATTAATTTGAAGCTTCAGTAGCCAATGTTTCACTTATGCACAGCGTCCTTAATCCAGCACAGACTCTTACAGAGTCACGATCTTGGTTTTGATTTAGTTTGTTTATGTGTATATTTATAGTCCTGTCTTTTGTCTGCTGGTTGTTGGTTCGTCTGCTATGTTCCTGTTAATATCTCTTGTGCACATGTACGATTTACCTCGTCCTGTTTCGTGTCGTTTTGCGTGTTGGATTTTCAGTTCCTCATTTTTGGACTAACCTGCTTTGCAAGTTTTGTTTTGGCTATTTCATTATTAAAATCACTGATTATCATCCTTCCTTGTCTATTTACATTTAGATCCTTCCCCAGTTTTCTTTTTGCCCCACCGTGACAGTACGGACCAACCCAAATATGGACCCAGCAGAAGGATCATTTAAAGAGGAGCTACAGGAACTGAGTTATTCCTTCCTCTGATTGTATGGGTAGTGGAGGAGAGCTCCTAGTAAAGAGATTAAAGAGGCTGATCTGAAGGTTGGCACAGGGAGACATCATCAATGCCATGACTGGGGAGTTCTTTAACTGACTGGGTTTAAAACTTTCTAAACACCCCTTATTCCCAGTATGCCTCCCTGTCAGCTATCCTCCAGCCCATTAGGCCTCAGCCTGCAGCGACTACCTGTGTTAGAAACTCATAAAAATGTAGTTTTCATAGTTTCCACTTGTTACATGCAGAGTTTCTTTTCAAAATAACGACAGGAAATTAAGTGTGTGCTTTTTACATGCCTATGGTCTATTTTAAAAATAAAGTTCCAACGTAGATCAACATAGTTTTTTTTTTTACCTTCTACGGTTTAAAGAACAAAAGTTCTGTGTTAATATAAAACAAATCAAATGTTAAATCAAAGTCTTCTCAATATTTCATCAGTCTATCTGTTTGTTAACTAACTGTTGATATTATCATCATTGATTGAAGAAATCCAAGATTACATCACAAAGCAGTAAAGAGTTGCATCAATAGTTTTCAATAATACTGTGCATTTATCACCAAGTATGATTTTAGTTTTCAGATGTTTGTGTGTAAAATGTGTGCAGTTAACTGGACTGTGCTGTAAGACACAGAGTGAATTGGAGACACCGTGGAGACTGTCTCACTCTCTGCTTCCTCCATCTGCACCACCTGCACATACAGTATAAACTGTGTAAGTTATCAAAGTGAGGACATGAAGCCAGAGACAGCTCCAGATCCTCATTATGAGTCCTCATCATGATGCAGGCCCACCATGAGAAACCTTCAATAGATTCATGAACTGTGTTCACATATTCAAATGATATCCAGGGTGGGGGATACCACTGATGACATCATCAGTTTACCATAACAACCAGTGTGACTGCTGTAAAGATATAAATACTGAAAAGCTGCATGAGTCAGCATAAAGAACCATTGATCACAACGTTCATTGATATGAGTAAATATTCATGAGCTGCTTTGCATTGACCATTATGAAGGGAACATTGTCTACACAGGTGTGCCTGTGCACGGTTTAATAAGTCTGATATTTTGGGAGCACATACATTTTTATTACAGATCCTAGCACTGGTTTATAAACCACACCACTGGTCTCTGTTTTTGGTTCCAGTAAAGAGTCTCTGCTGCATCTTGAACCAGCTGCAGGTGAGATAAGATTGACTGATTACAGAGACACAGTTACAATAATAAAAGCATGAACTATGGTCTCCATATCCTCAACAGAAAGGAATGATGGAAGAAGTTACTGCTCACAACACAGTTGATTTATGTATCTTTAAAAAACATGAAATGACAGAAGCCAACCGTGTTGGTTGGTGTGTTGGAGGGATCTGCAGGTACAAATACCTCAGTTTCATTCTGCTTTAGCTTTCAGGAGCATTTTGACATCTTCAATGTTCAGCTGGGTGTTAAAACAGCTTTAAACACCAGCTTTCAGCTACAACTGGTTATCAACGGTAGGAAATGTGAGGAATTTTAAGTTTTAAAGCATTCCTAGTGCTGGATATTATGTGTCACAGTGTGGTTACTTGGGAAGTGTTAAACCAAGGAGTGTGGTCATTGAATGTATATTGAGTGTCTGTGATGGGGGTTTGAGGATTTGATGTCAGAAGGTGTAAATCTGCGGGGGAAGAGGGTAGTTCACAGAGGTGTCTGCCCAGGACAATGGGTCAGGATCCAAGGAGGAGCCCATTGGACTTCAGCCAATCGTGGAGCTGATCGATAGGTTGAGGAATGTAACTCTGGGGGTGCAAAGGAGCTGTTTGTCCCCTGGGAGAATCAGACTTCCTTCGTACCATGGGGAAGATACATCAATCTGTCCTGTGGTATGAACGGGGTCTCATATTTCTTGAAATATTTTACTATCGGTGGTGTCATTTGGTTTGTGATTGTTTTGGCTTCTGTTAACAATATTAAATACTTTTGATTTTGACCTTGACCTGCTGACTCCTGCCCTGCTTGCTGATGGAACAAAGAGTGCAAAGGGGGGGGGGGCTGCTGCTTCTTCTCCTCAGTGGCCTTCTTCTCCACTATGGCCTTCTTCCTCTCTGTTTGAGAAATTTCTGAACATTACAGAAATATGATATTTTCCACAAAAACACCCCAAAGGAACAGACAGATATATAGATATGTGGCTAGATGGATAGATAGATAGATAGATAGATAGATAGATAGATAGATAGATAGATAGATAGATAGATAGATAGATAGATAGATAGATAGATAGATAGATAGATGGATACTTCACGTCACAGCATCATTACATATTTGTACACAGTACAAATACAACAATGTATGGCTCTGTAACTAAAGTTCAGGAAAGGATATATAGAAAATGAAAGAGGTCCTAATATGGAGCCTTGTGGTACTCCACAGAGAAAGAGGACAGATTATGAACAGAGGCTGAGAAAACAGATCATCGAACTCACTGTTGTTCTCTCGCTCATTGAGTCTCTTTCCAAAAATGTTCACGTCTGAATGAAGTTGTAAGGTCCATGTAAAAGTCTCCTCTGTCTGAATGACTAAATGTTATCACTTTAACAAATACATGAAGACAGCAATGGTCCATATTTCTGTGGTTTAAATGGAGCAGAACCACTGATGGATTTGATCTCTCACAGGTCTACAACATGAAACCTTCCTGCTGGCTTCATTTACAACTCTGGAGGTGAATTCATGTCCTCTTTTAAAGCCAATAACAGTTGTGGAGTGTTGATGTTGTCAGTGATGAGGAGCTTCATGTTCTCAGGTTTGTTCCAGTGTGGAAGATGCTGTGGGTTAAACTTTAACACGTATCATATAAAGTCATATAAACATGATACAGGTGATCTTTGAACTGAGTGCTGCAGGTTCAGACTAGTTTATTAAAGTGTTGGAGTGTGACAGCAGCCTGAAGACACTGAGGACTGATGATGAAGAAGAGGATTTAATCCTGATGGAGCTCATCGTCCCACTCACATCAACAGAAAACTCTTTTTCCACACAGACCCGGTCCAGACAGCAGAGAGCTGCAGAGTGTTGAAGTTCATGAGAAGAAACTGAGTAAGTGGAACTTGAATTGATGACAAACGAGCTGCTCTTTGTTGGTTCGTGTGTTGACCTCCTGTCTTTGACAATGAGTCCACAGCACAAAGTTGATCTGACAACAGATACTTGAAACTACAGCTGGCTGTCTTTAAAGTCTACATGCAGAAACAGATCCGATTTCCTGATGAGACACAAATCAAATGAGACTGAAGACTAATGATGAACCCGTCTGTCTGTCTTCATCAGGTGGCTGCAGGTTATCAGCAACATGAAAAGGTATCACACTCAACACTTCTCACTACATTTGATACAGTTTTACCTTCAACATATTCATTCTTACTAACTTGATGTTGACTGTTTCTCTGTTCTTTCACTTGAACATTGACTCATGATAAACCTATAAATCTATAAAACAGATACAGTCATTAGATTGAGTTCTGATACTGGACTAAAGTCTGGACTTTGATACTTCAGGTATTTTATGAAGCTCATATTTCATGTTTATTGAGGCCTCTGTTGGTCAAAGTGCTCTCATAGATCAAAGCACCATTTCTACTTTTAATTAATTAATAACCTGATAAACTCAATGACAATGTGTTATTATGTTGAACCTATCAGTCTATGAAGTAAGAACCAATGTATGCAGAGAAGTCTAGGGACTAGTTGCAGAGGCCTATGGACTAGTTGCTGAGGTCTGAGGACCATTTCTACTCCGTTAATAAATAACTTCTTCAGCTCAATGACAATGTCCAGTCATTAAAAACAAAGCTGGTAAAGTATGTAGCCTAGATAATTACAGGCCCATTGCTTTGGCCAGCGTACTGTCAAAAGTCCTAGAACAAATCCTGCTGGACAGAATATATGACTTTATCACCGCCACAGATAACCAGTTCGGCTTTAAAGCCAAACATGGCACTGACTTGTGTATATATGCCTTAAAGGAAATTGTCAACAAATACAGAGGTCAAAACTCATCAGTTTTGATGTGTTTCATCGATGCCTCCAAAGCTTTTGATCGTGTTAATCATAGCAAGTTGTTTTTTAAACTGAGCCAAAGAGGTGTCCCCACATACATTGTGAGAATTCTGGCTTACTGGTATGCTCACCAGACTATGCAAGTAAAATGGGGTAAAAGTGTCTCAGCCCCATTTGGGGTTAGCAATGGTGTCCGACAAGGGGGAATTTTGTCCCCAATTCTTTTTAATCTATATATTGATGATCTGTCCAAGCAACTGAAAGCCTGTAATACTGGGTGCATGATTGGAAATACTCTGGTTAACCATATCATGTACGCAGATCATCTGGTGATTTTTAGTCCATCTAGTGCTGGTCTTCAACAGCTCCTTACTATATGTACTGTGTATGGTGTCAAACATGACATCAAATACAATGCCAGTAAGAGTGCATCTGTCAAACCAAAGAGGACAAATGTTTAAACTTCCCTGACTTCAAATTGTCTGATAATAATCTTGGTGTCTGTGATGAAGTAAAATATCTTGGTCATTTTATAACAGAACACATGACCGATGATAAGGACATTTCCAGGCAATGTCGTATGATGTATGCACAAGCAAACAGTCTCTCACGCAAGTTTGGTATGTGTACAGATGGAATGAAGATGTCTCTGTTCAGAGCATATTGCACACCACTACCTACACTGCACACTTGTGATCAAACTACAAAATGAAGAGCTTACAGAGACTTCAAGTAGCTTATAATGATGCCATGAGGATACTGCTAAAGAGACCGAGATGGAGTAGTGCTAGTGAAATGTTTGTGGCTGCACGAGTCAATACTTTCAAAGCTGTTTTAAGAAATCTCATGTATAAATTCATTGGTCGACTTAATGACTCTGAAAATGAGATCATAGTTGTTTTAGCCAACATAAGGTTTAGTAGCACACGCTACCAGTCCCAGCTGTGGCGACAGCTGTCTCTTTGTAAGACATTGCTAGGCCTATGTACTTTTACTGTTTGTGTATGTCATTTTATGTATTTGTCTCTCTGGACCCTGAGTCTGAAATAAAGTCTATCTATCTAATGTATTATTATGTTGAACTTATCAGTCTATGAAGTAAAAACCAATGTATGCAAAGAAGTCTTGGGACTAGTTGCAGAGGTCTAGGGACTAGTTGCAGAGGTCTAGGGACTAGTTGCAGAGGCCTATGGACTAGTTGCTGAGGTCTAGGGACTAGTTTCTGAGGTCTAGGGTCTAGTTGCTGAGGTCTAGGGACTAGTTGCATAGGTCTAGGGACTAGTTGCAGAGGTTAAGGGATTAGTTGCTGAGATCTGTTTTTCTGTTCTTGAACATTGACTCATACTAATCCCATAAATCTATAAAACAGTTTCAGTCGTTAGATTAAATTCTGATACTGAACTTCAGTTTAGACTTCGATACTTCACTGACTTTAGAACCAAGAACTAATAATTATTAGTTATTATTACAAGTAATTGTTTTTGATGTTGTTGCATTGATAAATTTAGGTTTATCATTTGATTTCTATGTTATCTGCAGTCAGAGAGTTTTTCTTCACATTGAATCCAACAGAAACAAATAGGAGCATCAGTGAGTGTGAAGAGGGTCAGCTGAGGGTTTCATGTCACAATAATATGAGCTGTGTGAAGAGTTTATTTATTTCTATTCTATGTTTACTGTAAATGACATCATGTGTCTGTTTTACTGTCTGAAGTACCGGACTGAACATTTTAAATAAAGTTGTTGATACAAATGCTGACTGGAGCTCATTAGACAAACAGTGAAATGATCTCAGGTTCAACATGACACATGTCATGCTGTATCCATGGCAACGACTGAAGTCCTCGTATTCACCCTGTGGACCCAGCAGTGTGACGGTCTTATTAACAGAGAGCACTTGAACACATCACAGAGTGACAGGAGGAGGGCTCAGTGTTCAGGTCCAGAGGGTGGAGCTTTATGTTTCTACCTCAGCTGCTGAGCTCCCCCTGGTGGTCAGTGAGGTTTACACTCAGTCAACAGACTTCATGTTCAGCTGGATTCATTCAGACTCATTACTTTGTTAACCTTGTTTTACAGATGAACAGCTTAAATAATTCACTCACACTTCAGACATTGTTCAAGCAAACATTCATCATCATTCAACATCGTTATCTTGAGCTCTGAGAAATTATCATGAATCATTTTTGTTCTTTTTATACTTGTACATTAAAGTGTTAAACTACAAAAATATAGTTTGTTATAGATGTGCATCTCTGTGTCTGGCATTAGCTTCTTGGTGCAGTGTGAACCTTGATTAAACGTCATCAGTTCAAATCCCAGCTGTGCTAGAAGATGCTACGTGTCACATAATTACAGCTTCTTTATTCATAATCTTCACATTCACAGCACTCACACATTTTGAGAAAATATATTTCTAATAATTGTTGCTGTATTGATCCTTTTCTTGTTGATAGCTTCTAGTTTTTGAAGTGGTTTATTACCCAATATGTGTCCAAACTACAACCAGGACAGTGTGTTTGAGTTCAGACAATCAATGAGGGACAGAGTTTAATACAGTCCTTAGTGTTTTACAATCAGAGCAGTCAAATGAGAATGAAAGAACATCCTTCTCAAATAAACTGAAAGTGTGTTGGAGAGCTACATTTTAATATGTTAAAGAAATGAGATGTACGTCAAGTGTGTGAAGGTGTCGTGCTGAGATGGCTCTCAGATGGTGGTGGAAGATGTTCAGTGACTCTGCTGTCCTGACTTCAGTAGTTCATTCCACCACTGTGGGACCAGAACAGAAAAGAGTGATGCTGGAGATGAGAGACCACAGGGTCCTCTGAAGGATAGGGTTTGACCATGGCTTGTAAGTAGGAAGGACCAGTTCCCTTCACTTCCCTGTAGACCAGCACCAGTGTCTGGAGCTGAGGCTGGGAGCCAGTTTAGAGAACAGAGTAGAGAAGTGGTGTTGAAGAACATGGATGTTTGTTTTATCAGACAGGAGTGGACCAAACCAATTACATGAGTGATGTAGCAGGTCAACAGTCTTAAGTCACCTGGTTCAAAAAAAAAAAAAAAAAGCTGCACGAAATATAAACAAGTGTCCTATGTTGAATAAACATAAGCAAGACGTGTTTCAAATACTTTAATTGCAATGACATAACTTTGACCATCCAATAAAACCAGTGAAAGCAGAGATATAAATATTGTTTGTTCAGTAAATGTCAGTGTTTCTATCAGTTCACAGCAGCAGAGAGAAAAGTCTCCTGTACCCAGCTGTGTGTCCATGAAATCTATCAGTCTAATGGTGTCAGGATTATGGGAAAGACTGGTAGGGGATGGACCAAAGAGCAAAGAGGCACGGAAGCAGAAGGATTTGTTCGATGATGATTTAATACGGAAACAAAAATTGTCCAAAGTAAAAATTGCATTGCAAGGAACTCCAACAAACATCAGTGATGGGCCGTCAGGGCCAGCAAAGCCTTCTCTGCTGGCCTAAACAGAATCACAAAGTTATAGCTATTTTATCATTTTTCATAAATACACTACATGTATTATAATTTATAAAAATATTTATCCCATTATCTTATTTTCTCATTGCACAACTACCATCTTCCTCTGTTGCTCTGCTTCCAGTGCAGCTTGTTTTAAGTAGAGCTCTTATCCAATCAGATTTCACCTCTATGCTGTCTCTAGGTAAGAAGAGAGGCCGTTGCCTTCAGACTCACAAGTGAAGCCTTTGCAGTTTAAGTAAATGGAGACGATATTGTTGATTGTCATCAACAATATCGATTGGTTGATTGTTCAACCAATCAGATCTTTATTTTGACATGTTGTGCATATTCTTTGACCTATCAGAGCCTTCTAGCTATCCAACAAGTACGTCATCATTAACGTGCTGCAGCTCTACAGTAACTGATGTGTGTGTATATATATATATATATACATATTTACACCATTTGTCACGGTTTTGGGTTTTGTTTAGTTTTTATATATATATATATATATATATATATATATATATATATGGTTTGTAGTTAGGTTATGTAAGCCATCACGATGTTACAGAAATGTGTTATGACTGCTTCAAGTTGTGGTTATTCCTGGACAGATAACAGAAGTCCTTGTTTGAGAGAACTGTTCATTCAGTATCGTTCAGCCAGCATAGCGACCAGGCCTTCTCCATGACACTCCATGGTGTCTTTTTTCAAGACAACTATTCCCGCTCACTCATTGGTTGTCCTGCTTCCTATGTTTCGAGCGACTGCACCACCAGCGCCCCCAATTTTCCACTCCCAGCAATCATATCAGCCAGCCTTAGCAGGGGAATCTGGACCAGGTGCCAGGATCGGACTAGCCTTCTGACTTACCACTCTTGGAATCTTTCTCACTTGAGCTAAGTCTCTGGCTCAACCTTCTCACTAACTGGAACTGGATCACCTTCTTCTAAGATGATCAACCCACTTACCCACGCACCTTGTGTTGGTTTTTGAGGGGTTTGCATGATGGAAGATGGATCGAAGCAGAACGGCTCCAGGAGGTTTCAAGTGAATGCCTAGTCGTTTCCTCTTTGCTCTTTGAAATCTATCCCATACTAGCAGCAGCCATTCTATGGGGTCATGAATGGTCCAACAAGTCCATCCTTGTTACACTGAAAACCTTCCAGTCCTTTACAAGGACAAAGGATGCTGCTATGGCCCACCTATTATGCTGTTCATGTGCTGCCTAATCTAGCACTTTATTACACACCAATATGTTCTCCACACAGTCCTCTTGTCCGGGTCACTCCAACACTTTCTCGTTTCTCGTTCCAGAAGTTCAGAAGCTCTTGCAGACACACATCCACCATCGGTTCTTCAATGTTCAACGCTGTCGTTCAACTTGTAATTCCCGCCCTAATTCCGTTGATCATCGTTTCCCAGAACTTCATCATGGCTTCCCTATCTCCCTCAACCCTTTCTTTTAACTGGTCAGCTTGGAAGAGTGTCCACTACTTCCACCACATGACCAGTACATCATGACCTTTCTAATGTTCAATCTTGTCACCATGACCTGTTTTCGTTACCTTTGCTCATTTCATGATGGCCATCTAAAGACTCATGCCATCAAAGTTCACCTTAATGGAATAAGCTTCTTCTCAAAACTCTTATCCGGTAGCCCGAGCTTGTAACGTCACTTCTCAAAGGTCTTCTACGCATCCCAGAACCCTCAAAACAAACTTAAGTGTATCTCCACTACATTCACTCAGCTCTTGAAGATCTCAACTCCACTCAATTTAGTTTCAAGTAACTTTTTTTTTTTGAGGGGTTTATTGTGCCAGGGTACTACAGCAGATTCCCTATCAAACCTTTGCCTCAACATATTTGGCAGAGCGGATGAGCTACAAACAGTTCAACTCTGGCATATAAATCATGTTTTCTTTAAAATGCTTCTACATCAGTTCCTCAAATTTCCTAAAACCACTCTCTTTGGGGAACATGATAGCCAGATGAAAACTCAGAGGTGAGATGACCATCTCTAACTGTCCATGACTCTTCTCCATGTCACAAAGCCTTTGATTCACTGACTCTGTTTCTAAATATGTGACCAGGATCCATCAGAGACCAGAATGTCCTGGACCTGGACCCAGCTGTGTGTCCATGAAGAGTGACCAGTCTCTGGGTCATCCTATGACCTTCAAAGATGGACGTCACTTTGTTGATCAAAGGTGAGGATTTCAAACTGTTGATGAAAACCAAGTGGTGATGATGATGATGCTGATGATGATGCTGATGAGGTCATAAGGACACTATCTGCTTTTACGCAGCATGTTTGCTCTCTTCATCCTGATTGTACAGCATTGCTCTTCAACCATTATGGTCACCTCACTGCATACTTCCCTACCTTTGATGCACTGAATACAGCTTTAACATCAACATTGAAACATTTCTAAATTAAACATTGTTTTCATACTACATGTCTCTTAAAACTACCAGGATACAAATACACTGAGTACAGTAGGTGTATTACATCACTGACAGGTTTTGTGAATTTATCTGGTGTTTCTATCAGGAGGAAACTGAAACAACCTGGACCTGGACCTGGACCTGAACCTGGACCTGAACCCAGCTGTGTGTCCATGAAGAGTGAGCGGTCTATGCGTCGTCCTGTAGTCTTCAAAGATGGACACCACTCTCTTGATCAAAGGTGAGGATTTCAAACTGATGATGAAAACAAAGTGATGATGTGTTTCTATCAGATTCTCTGTTGTGAGATCTTCAGTTAAACCTTTACTGACTCAGATGAAGTTCTCTGAGCACTCTTCTTCATTAAAACACATTCACACTGGGAGCTGCCCAGTACAACCAGTCTGACACGGAGACGCTCCACTGGAGCAGCTGGAGGTTCTGGGTGTCTTGCTCCAGGGCACTTCAGCAGTATACAGTGAGGGAGGGAGAGCTACATGGAGGGCTTGGTGAGAGCTGTTGGGACTAAACCAAACTGACTGGTGAAGAAAACAGTGAGCTGAATGACTGAGCTGTTGATTCTCAGTGGGATCAGCAGGACTAGTAAACCTTTACCACTACAGGGACTCATCTGATCCACATCCAGATATCACTTCATGGACCTTTACCTGGTGTTTGTCTCTGTGTAGACAGACACAATGTGAACTGATTCTTCATGATTCCTCCACAGAGAGGACCAGGAGAGCTCAGAGGTTCCCAGAGGTCAGTCTGCCCAGCAGCATCAAACACACCTGGACTCCATATTCATGGTCTGTACATGTACAACTACTTTTACATCTATTCTGTTCACAATCATCTCCATGCTGCACTTTTTAGAACAGTGGATTGTGTTCCAGCTGCTGGAGGAGAACATCGTCACTTTTGTGAAGAACGAGCTGAAGAAGATCCAGAAGGTTGTGAGTTCAGATTACCCAGAATGCTTAGAGAGTCAGAGGGAGGAAGAAGAGGTGCTGAATGGTGAGGAGGAAGAGCAGAGGAGGAGCAGCAGAGAGGCATTTGTGAAGATCACACTGCACTTCCTGAGGAGAATGAAGCAGGAGGAGCTGGCTGACTGTCTGCAGAGCAGTAAGAGGATTTCTCTAAAGATTTAACATGCTGGATTGATGGGACGTTTGCTAACTTCTCAAGAGATGGACCTAAATACTGTATATTCATAGACTCATTCTTTGAGGAAATGGCATGTTGAAATCTATTCTTTGACTTATTGATCTTCTTTGTTGTGTCTTCATTCAGGACTTCTTGCTGCAGTTTGTCAGCGTGAACTCAAATCTAACCTGAAGAAGAAGTTCCAGTGTTTGTTTGAGGGGATCGCTAAAGCAGGAAACCCAACCCTTCTGAATCAGATCTACACAGAGCTCTACATCACAGAGGGAGGGACTGCAGAGGTCAATGATGAACATGAGGTCAGACAAATTGAAACAGCTTCCAGGAAACCAGACAGACCAGAAACAACCATCAGACAAGAAGACATATTTAAAGTCTCACCTGGAAGAGAGGAACCAATCAGAACAGTGATGACAAAGGGAGTGGCTGGCATTGGGAAAACAGTCTTAACACAGAAGTTCACTCTGGACTGGGCTGAAGAGAAAGACCACCAGGACATACAGTTCACATTTCCATTCACTTTCAGAGAGCTGAATGTGCTGAAAGAGAAGAAGTACAGCTTGGTGGAACTTGTTCATCACTTCTACACTGAAACCAAAGAAGCAGGAATCTGCAGGTTTGAAGACTTCCTGGTTCTGTTCATCTTTGACGGTCTGGATGAGTGTCGACTTCCTCTGGACTTCCACAACAATGAGATCCTGACTGATGTAACAGAGTCCACCTCAGTGGATGTGCTGCTGACAAACCTCATCAGGGGGAAACTGCTTCCCTCTGCTCGCCTCTGGATAACCACACGACCTGCAGCAGCCAATCAGATCCCTCCTGAGTGTGTAGGCATGGTGACAGAGGTCAGAGGGTTCACTGACCCACAGAAGGAGGAGTACTTCAGGAAGAGATTCAGAGATGAGGAGCTGGCCAGCAGGATCATCTCCCACATCAAGACCTCACGAAGCCTCCACATCATGTGCCACATCCCAGTCTTCTGCTGGATCACTGCTACAGTTCTGGAGGATGTGTTGAAGACCAGAGAGGGAGGAGAGCTGCCCAAGACCCTGACTGAGATGTACATCCACTTCCTGGTGGTTCAGTCCAAACTGAAGAAGGTCAAGTATGATGGAGGAGCTGAGACAGATCCACACTGGAGTCCAGAGAGCAGGAAGATGACCAAGTCTCTGGGAAAACTGGCTTTTGATCAGCTGCAGAAAGGCAACCTGATCTTCTATGAATCCGACTTGACAGAGTGTGGCATCAATATCAGAGCAGCCTCAGTGTACTCTGGAGTGTTCACACAGATCTTTAGAGAGGAGAGAGGACTGTACCAGGACAAGGTGTTCTGCTTCGTCCATCTGAGTGTTCAGGAGTTTCTGGCTGCTCTTCATGTCCATCTGACCTTCATCAACTCTGGTGTCAATCTGCTGTCAGAAGAACAAATAACCTCCCAGTGGTCTAAAGTCTTTAGAGACAAACCTGAACCAAAACGTCTTTACCAGAGTGCTGTGGACAAGGCCTTACAGAGTCCAAATGGACACCTGGACTTGTTCCTCCGCTTCCTCCTGGGTCTTTCACTGGACACCAATCAGACTCTCTTACGAGGTCTGCTGACACAGACAGGAAGTAGCTCACAGACCAATCAGATAACAGTCCAGTACATCAAAAAGAAGTTCAGTGAGAATGTGTCTCCAGAGAAAAGCATCAATCTGTTCCACTGTCTAAATGAAATGAATGATGGTTCTCTAGTGGAGGAGATCCAACAGTCCCTGAGTTCAAGACGTCTCTCCACAGATAAACTGTCTCCTGCTCAGTGGTCAGCTCTGGTCTTCATCTTACTGTCATCAGAAAAAGATCTGGATGTGTTTGAGCTAAATAAATACTCTGCTTCAGAGGAGGCTCTTCTGAGGCTGCTGCCAGTGGTCAAAGCATCCAACAAAGCTCTGTAAGTACAGAGAGAGTTGGTTTTATTGAATTCATAGTTAATTACATTGGTATTTTTTAAAAAGCTGAGAAAATAAATAACTTTCATCCTTGTCTCTTCAGGCTGAGTGTCTGTAAGCTCTCAGAGAGAAGCTGTGAAGCTCTGTCCTCAGTTCTCAGCTCCCAGTCCTCTAGTCTGAGAGAGCTGGACCTGAGTAACAACGACCTGCAGGATTCAGGAGTGAAGCTACTGTCTGCTGGACTGGAGAGTCCAAACTGTGAACTAGAAACTCTCAGGTCAGATCAAGTTAGTTTGTCTGAAAATATCTAAATGTGTTTCTAAACTATCAACTCCATACAGTGTAAACAGCCTCTCTCTTTCTGAATTTTTTAATTTGTTCATCAGGATTTCAGATTTCACCAGAAAATTAACCAGAACTATGGAACCAGAGAACTAATCTCAGAGACTAAATTAGGGTCCAAAAGTATTTTTTGTGAATTGCTGTTTGTCTTTCGATTGCACCGTAAAAACCTTGTAGAACAGGCAAATTTGATCCAAGAGTGGATTCAAAAAACAATGACAGCATTTGAAACACAGTTTTCATTCACAATAAAACATCACAGTGTCATCCTGTTGTTCCTCTACTTTGTGATGTTATGTTTGATATAATTAATGAATGAACAGGAGAGATTCAGAGGTGGAAAGAGACTGAAAACTTTAATGTCTGTTTATACAGTGACGATCTGCTGAGCGTTTGATGGTTGTTTATTTCTGCTTTAGAACGTAACCGACATGAGATCAGAATATAAAGTTAAATTTCTCTTTTTCACTCACTTTGTCCTCTCGACTGCCTGTCTCTCTCTCTCATTCACTCTTATGCTTTAGCTCACTCGTCCCCTCTGCTTGTTTCAAATCAGTTTTTCACTTCTCATTCTTATTTTTTTTAATGAGTCAGGAAGACAACAGAAAAGCCTAACTTTGTATTTAACACTAATAAAGAACACTACATATCCACCCCTCATCTTGATACCAATACTACTGTATACAGTAGATCACACTGAACTGATTTTTAGAACTGCAAGAACTTTTTTACATTTTTACAGTACAAATCATCTTTGCTTTTTTTGATTGCCCAGAATCATTATCAAAGATTCAACTGATTTAAATCTAATTTGTGATTTACAATATGAATGTGTAATAAACCTGCATAAAATTGTCTTTGCTTGCATGATTTTAATCAGCTATTTAGTTTCAATATATTTCCATAACCATAGTATTGTATTTTTTCCTCACTTGAAATATCAGAGGAATCAGAGAGTTAGCAGCAATGTTGTCAGATTGTTGATGGACATTAGTGGGTGTTTGGTTGGGACTAGAAAACAATCAGTAACAATGTTAATGTAACCCCACAGTAGCCCACAGTATCTCAGTACTGCAGTAACCTTCCAGCCCTCACAGTTTTCTCAGATTATGTTACATATGTGTTGTTTTGTGCGTTTGCAGTCTGTCAGGCTGTCTTATCACAGAGGAAGGCTTTGCTTCTCTGGCCTCAGCTCTGAGCTCCAACCCCTCCCATCTGAGAGAGCTGGACCTGAGCTACAATCATCCAGGAGACTCAGGAGTGAAGCTGCTGTCTGCTGGACGGGAGGATCCACACTGGAGACTGGAAACTCTCAGGTATGAAGAGGCATGCTGCAGCCACAGACAATCAGTCTGATAGAGGAGGTAGAGCTGGAAATGTTTTCTCTGTCACACTGTCAGCCTGGTTAATATGACCCTGACACACCAAGCTGACCTCAAACTACCAGAGACTCATCAAACTGTTTATGTCCCACATCTGTCCATCACTACAGACAGAAGAAGTCAGGGAACAGTAGCCAGGATGAGCCAAAACAGGGAGGTACGGTGATGAAAATGATGTTTTTCTGGAGCGTGTTGTCTTTTTTCAACTTTAGAAAATAAGACAGTGGTGTATCCTGACACGTTGACGGGCATCATGATGCGTCATGCGTCAACGTTGTCACGCTGCAGGTTTGTGGGCTCATATCAATCAATAGTTGCATGTTTTGATGCTCGTCCTCTTCCACCAGTGTGTGTTGCCCTTTAGTCCAGAAATTGTTGGGAAAAGACAAACGGACAAAGAAACAATCTGTTTAAACCGTCTTGATGAATCATCACGATAGGAATGTTTTGCTGTTTTAAAGGAGTTCAGCTTTACCTGGTTTTGGTTTGTTTTGCAATGAGAGCCAGTTCCCTGGACTGATAAGAGTTGACTTGTTGAAACTACAGGTGACAGTCGGCCACAGACGCTCAGTGAAGAACCAACAGCTGATTGTGAACATGGTGTGTCAGAGCCCAAAGAGGTTTATTTAAGACCGGACCAAAGTTATAGGGGGACACAGGCAGTGCTCTGTGTTCTGGAAATGTATCTTTTTAACTTCGCTGTGAGAAGAAAACATGATGAGAAAATCACAAATGTCTCAAACAACGAAAAAAGGTTTAACAGAGTATATATGCACTTTTTCTTGTCTTCCCTCCCTTCGCACATCCTCCTCCTATTTCTGCCGAGACATCCAAGCCAAGGTGCTAGCCTTGGTATGTGCTTGGTATCCATGGAAGAGGGTTATGTGGTGAGATCAGGATGACACTACAGCAAGCCAGACATTAAATACCTTTGATATGATAACATTTACTATTTGGGTTTGGTGACATTGGATGGTCTTGTCTGCATATGTTCAGGTTAAAGCGATACAAGTTACATCTAAAAGAACAACATGATAAATTGCCACAACTCTCTGTGGCTGCAGACGGACTTGAACTGTAATATTGATACAAGTGTGATAGATGGCATGTGTACAGAATGAACAACATTACAGAGTAACAACATATTCAATGCATATGACAGAAATTATTTATATAATGAGAGTATATGAGAAGTATAATAATGATGACAAAATGATGACTACTAGTAATAACAGCAGAAGTGGATATAGTAGAATATCGATGATAGCAAAAGCAGTAATGGTATCGGCAATAGCAAGCAATGCGACTACTAACAATAATGATAGTAGCAGTGGGTGTCAGGCAGGCCCACGGCAGGAGGCTGAACCAGATATAACCACAATCCACGGAAACCTGTGAGGCAAGAAAGCGCAAAGACTCCGGTGAAGAAGCAAAGTTAGTAATGTGCATTAATGGGACATGAATTCATACAGAAAGAGAGAGAGAAGAGGAGAGAGGAGCTCAGTGTATCCTAGGAAGTCCCCCGGCAGTCTAGGCCTATAGCAGCATATCTAGGGGGTGCCCCAAGGCAAACCTGAGCCAGCCCTAACTATAAGCACTATCAAAAAGGAAGGTTTTAAGCCTACTCTTAAATGTGGTGAGTGTGTCTGCCCCCCAGACTGAAACTTGGAGCTGGTTCCACAGGAGGAGCTTGATAACTGAAGGCTCTGGCTCCCATCCTACTTTTTAAGACTCTAGGAACCACAAGTAACCCTGAATTTAGAGTAATATGGTACTATAAGCTTCTTAATATATGATGGTGCCTGACCAATTAGGGCTTTATTAGTGAGGAGAAAGATTTTAAATTCTATTCTAGATTTTACAGGGAGCCAGTGCAGAGAAGCTAATACAGGAGTAATGTTATCTCTTTTCATAGTTTTTGTTATTACACGTGCTGCAGAATTCTGGATCAACTGTAGAGATTTAAGAGATTTATTAGAATAAGGAATTGCAGTAATCTAATCTAGAGGTAACAAATGCATGAACTTATTTTTCTGCATCGCTTTGAGACAGGATGTGCCAGAGTTTTGAAATGTTATGTAGGCAGTTCTTGAAATTTGTTTTATCTAAGAGTTAAAGGACAAATCCTGATTAAAGGTAACTCTGAGATTCTTTACGGTGCTGCCAGATGTAAGGGCAATGCCATATAGAGAAACTATATCATTAGATAATTGATTTCGGAGATGTTCTGGGCCTAATAGAATAATTTTGGTTTTGTCTGAATTTAACATTAGGAAGTTGCAGGTCATCCAGGTTTTTATGTCCTTAAGCCATGCTTGAAGTTTAGCGAGCTGGTTGGTTTCATCTGGCTTGATCAATAGATATAATTGAGTATCATCTGCATAACAATGAAAGTTTATAGAGTGTTTTCTGATAATATTGCCTAAAGGAAGCATATATAAGGTGAATAAATATGGTCCAAGCACAGAACCTTGTGGAACTCCATGACTAATGTTTGTGTTCATCGAGGTTTCATCGTTAACATACACAAACTGAGATTGATCTGATAAATAGGACTTAAACCAGCTTAGTGCGTTTCCTTTAATGCCAATCAAATGTTCTAGTCTCTGTAACAGGATGTAATGGTCAAGGGTGTCGAACGCAGCACTAAGGTCTAACAAGACAAGTCCTTTGTCTGATGCAATTAGAAGGTTATTATTCAGGAAGGGAAGGTTAGAGATAGGTCTATAGTTAGCTAATGCCTCTGGATCAAGATTGGGCTTCTTAAGAAGAGGTTTAATTACAGCTACTTTGAAGGACTGTGGTACATGGCCTGTTAATAAAGACAGATTGATATTTAGTAAAGAGGTGCTAACTAACAGTAAAACTTCTTTAAGCAGCCTAGTCGGTATAGGGTCTAAGACAGGGGTCTTCAATGTTTTTCAGGCCAAGGACCCCCAAACTGATAGAGAGATGGAGCAGGGACCCCCGACAATATATATTGTGCCTAGTATGAACATACTTTGTTATTGTGCATTCAATACTAAGCTATTCAAATAATACACAGGTTCATATATTCATGTTTCTATTTTAAACATGTGCAAAGTACAGTGAGTAGGGTGGCCGTGCCACTGCCATTTAGAAACACACCTTGTCAACTGATACCAATGCCAATATCAACATTGTCTCTCAATTGCATGATAATCATGCATACAAGCTATTCAAATTGACGTTTTTATTTTAAACATAAATGTGGAAACGAAAAATGAGTGATGGTCTATTAGTGCCACTGCCATGCATAAACATACCTGTTATCTTGCATACAATGCTGAACTATTACAATAATGGACAGATTCATGTTTTTTGGTCGAGTTACAAAACAATCCATTTTCGCTTATAACAATGTCCATACACTTGGATAGGAGCTGCAGTGTTTTAGCCAGGAATATCTTGCAAAAATGATTGCACAAGGATTCATGGGTGAAGTAAATGTCACGTAAATATCGAAGTAAAAATAGTTTTACAATGGTATCTTCTTTTCAAATAATATTGCAGTGTGCGTCCTTGTGTCTGATCTTAGTCAGCTGGGGACTGAATAGGCTCTCGGTCAATCACGGGGAACCTGACAGAGCCAGCATGTAACATGCGGCCTCGTGATTGGCACAGCAGCAATAGGGGCGGGTCCTCCTCTTTGTGTGCAGGAGGCTTGGAGGGACAGGTCCAGACTAGTCTAGTGTTGCCAACTTGCCGACTTTCTTGCTATATCTGGCGACTTTCCGAACCCTCTTGGCGACTTTTTTTGTCAAAAGCTACTAGCGACAAATCCAGCAACTTTTTCTGGTGTTGTTGGAGACTTTTCTAGTGTTTTGACTCTGACGTGAAAGCATGTACCGTTCTACAGTTACTGTCGTGAATGTGCAGCGGGTGTTACTAAAGCCCTAAAGCACTCACAGGCTCGAGCAGCAGTCCCAGCTGCAGTCAGAGCAGAGAGGTGACGCTCTTCACGTCCGACTGCAATTGAATCGCGCATGCGCACTGATCCCACCATGGCTTATGGAGCGGGATGTAACGGTGAATATTTTTTAAAACAGAAACTCCTGGGTATACGGACTGACAATGCCTCCATTATGACAGTGATTAACAATGGGGTCCATAAGAAGTGATGGCCTATTTCAATGGCAAAATAAAAAAGAATCAACAAAAGAAAGTACATTTGTAGTTCTAAACATATTTAGAGTGTTTTTTACTCACCTTTTACAAATATGCAAATTAGGCAATGACATCATTTAGCAACTTCTAGCAACTTTTAGGACAGCCAATAGTTACTTTCCTTTCTGAGGAGTTGGCAACACTGGTCCAGGCAAGTCTTGCACTGTGAGTGAACCAGTGTCCAGCTTGAGAGAGCTGCTGTGTGTCGCTGAATGTGTGCATTTCTGACTAAAAGATAACATCTTCTGCCTCCATTTATCCATTCGTTGGATTCATGTTAATGTGTATTTAAAGACATTTCAATTTGTGAAAAAAAAACCTAGGGGTCGCGTACCCCCTGTTGAAGACCTCTGGTCTAACTGACAGATAGAAGATTTAGACGTAGAAATTGTTAAAGTCAATTTGCTAAGGTTGATGGGAGTAAATATCTAAATATATATCAGTGTTTACAGCTGTTTCCAAGGTTACTCTATTTGAGGATAGATCGGAACTGGTTGATGGCAGGAGATTATACATTTTCTCTCTAATTGTTATAATGTTATTATTGAAGAAGTTCATGAAGTCATTACTACAGAGGTCTATAGGAATACATTATTAATGTTCCCTCTAATAGTTATAATCTTATCATTGAAGAAGTTCATGAAGTCATTACTACTGAGGTACTCAGTACATACTAACAGAGCGGTGACTCTCTGTCAGTCTGGCTACAGTGCTGAAGAGATACCTGGGGTTGTTCTTATTTTTCTCTATTCATGATGAGTAATAAGCTGCTCTGGCATTACGGAGGGCCTTCATATATGGTTTAAGACTGTCTCGATAAACTAACCGAGATTCTTCCAAATTGGTGGAACGCCATATTCTTTCAAGTTTCCGTGATGTTTGCTTACATTTGCAGGTTTGAAGGTTATACCATGGAGTGAACTTGCTTTTATATATTATCTTCTTTTTTAGAGGGGCAATAGAGTCTCATGTCATTCTCAGTGAGCCTGTATGACTATATTACCTGTAGCACCCAGATTACAGATAATAGAAACCAGTGTTGACTGTTGCTAGGAGACGGGATGTGAACAGTGTCAAAGTCAGACACTTTGTACATCCAATCATCCACCCCGACCTCCTCCATCAGAGGGTTTGAGGCGCTGTAGTGAATTCAGGCTACTTTCTCCTTTACTTCTGAGAGACAACAGTCAGTGTTACACAAACACAAGAGGTTGCTTGTCAGGACCAAAACATCCAACAATCAATACTTCTATTTTGACAACGGATCAGCTGACTCTGTGTAATGGTGAAGAGTCGTGTGGTGGTGATGAACCCAGAGAGAATTGTCTTCATCTCTGCAGCTCTACAGAGCTTTTTAGCCTATTTTAGCTCCTAGTTTTGGTTCTGCAGCACATTTTCTGTTTGGTTCAGTCTCAGTGTTTCCATCAGCAGCTGTTTTCATCCAACAAGCTGTGATGAAGCCACTGTCCACTACCTGCTCAGCAGCAAACAGCAGACAGACTCAGTTAGAGACTAGCTGGTGAACATAGTGGAGCTTTTAGCAGCTAAAGAGACAGGAAGTGGTGGAGACCAAAAGCAGAGCTAAAGAGAGAGAATATTGGACTTCCATTCATCAGGTGACACAAACACAAAGACTCCTGATGAATCATCATGTTCATGTGTAACTGCTGGATGTGGAAGCAGCTGGTTGATATCATGTTAGACACAACTACTTTATAAGCTGATAATATGTCAGATGTGTTTACAGCTTGTTTTCACTGAACCACAAGTGGACAAATAAATCAATTGATGCAGGTTTAAACATGTGATTTACTGACTGACTGGTAGAGGAAACTAAGTGTGAAATGGATGATGATTGTCAACATAATACTGATAATAATATATCATGAATAAGTGAACATAATGAGCTGTTGTCATCGGCCAATCAGAAGAAGCTCCACTGAAGTAAAAGAATATGAGCTGATTAATAATAAGTGCTCCATGTGAACATGAAGAACAAATCTCTGTGTATGAGAGTGATGTAATGTCCATGTTTCCATGCTGCTCTGACCCCCCTCCTCCTTTCAGGGTGGAGCCTGCTGGAGTCCGATGGTTCAGACCAGGTCTGAGGAAGTGTAAGTGTGCTTTGAATTTGATTCATGGAAACAAAGCATCTTCAAACTGTGACATCACTCATTCACATCTCTGATGTCATCATCAAACAGATGATAGATTAATAACTGCAGCTGTATTGTGTCTTGTTCTCTCCATCAGATTCCTGTGAACTCACACTCGACACAAACACAGTAAACAGAAACCTCAAACTGTCTGACAACAACAGGAAGGTGACATATGTGAAGAAGGATCAGTCATATCCTGATCATCCAGACAGATTTGATGTCTGGCCTCAGCTGCTGTGTAGAACTGGTCTGACTGGTCGCTGTTACTGGGAGGTCGAGTGGAGAGGAAGAGTTCATATATCAGTGAGTTACAGAGGAATCAGAAGGAGAGGACACAGTGAAGACTGTTTGTTTGGAAGGAATGATCTGTCCTGGAGTCTATTCTGCTCTGATGATGGTTACTATGTCCTTCACAATAACACAAAAAAATCCATCACCACCTCCTCTTCCTCCTCCTCCTCTGGTACAGTAGCAGTGTATGTGGACTGTCCTGCTGGCTCTCTGTCCTTCTACAGAGTCTCCGCTGACACACTGATCCACCTCCACACCTTCAACACCACATTCACTGAATCTCTTTATCCTGGGTTCTGGTTCAGATCCTGGTTCAGGTCTGGTTCCTCAGTGTCTCTGTGTTCTCTGGAGGAGGGAGAGTCTCCTCCTGGTAGAGAAACATTCTCTCTGCTGACCAGATAGTTCAGTCTGTACAGGATCACACACAACTGATGTTACCAACCTGATCTCTCAGTGGTTGTAAATGCAGATGGAGCAGGTGAGGGGTACCTGAGCTGGTCTGGACTCTGGGGGGTTGAGAGCTCTCTGGGACATCCAGCTTCATTCTATAGTTATATTGTTCACTTTTACTCCCATTCATCATTGACTGTGCTAGTTTGGGGAAACTCATTGAAACAAATCAAAAGAGAGACAAAAGAAGTTTGAACCAAACTACTGATCAAGAACCAACTTGGCTGCAAAATTCAGAGAGTTTTTCAAAAAACACAGATCAGGTATAAAGTGAGAAACTAATGACGACCTGAATGAGTCCAAATGTTTTGGGAGGAACCTGCAGGTTTAAGGACTGATGTAAAAAATCACTTGTTTTAAAGAGGTGAACTTGTGTAGCAGCTGTAGTGAGGAAATCAATCAGGAAGTGAGACCCTAAAGCTCAGCCATAAAGCGTTCTGTGGTTTCATCACCTGACTGACTTTTATACAGCTCGGCTCTTCTAACCTTTAGTCATAGAGCCTCGTAAGCAGTATTTCTAGGTGTTGTTTACTTTTATTCTATTTCAGATTCATATAGTCTTGATGCATTTAAGTTTGTTCTACTCAATAAGTTACTATTATTGATTTCTTACCTATTACTGAGCTCACAGTCATTTGGAATCTAGCATGATTTAACTTTTCATTCTTTGAATTGTATTATTACTGATCATGTGTTCATTTAATGATGATAATGTTTCAGTGATCTTCATTCATGTATTAATGTGTGATCATATATGCTTTTATAATCACCAATGGTTAAGATGAGTAAATGAGATAATCTTGGTTTTACATACTTTACTCTGATCTTTGTCAGAGTCAGCTTAGGAAACAGGATGTAAGGTCAGATGCTGTAACCATGGTAACTGTTTAGGAGACATCCTGACTGATGTTCCACCAGGAAGACCAGACAGGAACCTTAGAAATAGGAGTTAACTTAAAGAAGTCTGTCCTGAACTGTAAGACTACGTAAACAGCTTCATCCAATGATTTACTAATGTTTAGTTGTCAACCATATATGGACCAGGAAGTCAAAGATGCACCAAGTAAAAAGGTAGAAACAGGAGACAACAAAGAATCAGGACTTGGCTTTTTTAGGCTTCTTTTTGACGAGGCTTATTGGTGATCTTAACTTTTGAGGTTTCTGACATTTTATCTTTTATTTTCTTTACTTTTTGCATTATCTGTTTTTGTAACCTTTAATCGTTTTATTGTATAAACCAAATAAAACTGGTTTGTATTTTGTACATTCCAACCAAAGTCCAGTCTTGCTGGTCTCTGAGGGTTTCTGCGTAGTCTCCATAAGGTCAGAGAGCTCTTCTCCTGGGAGAGGCTGACAGCACTGAATGATTGATATGAATATGAATAACAGACCTGCTACAAGTTGAGCTTAAATGCTGTTCTTCAGTCTGATGTGATTTACCAACTTGGTTGGCTCAGATAGTTTTGATGCTCTGCTGGTTTATCATGCTTGGTGTTCATGTGATTACAGGACTTAATTATTAGCTGTTGTGTTTTTGGTGAAGTATTAGGGGTCAGATTGGCATCTAAATGTACAGTGATAGGGTCAGGGTCCTGAAGGTTCTGACCACACTGGGTTCCTCCTCCAGTGGTGGTCCTTAAACAGGTCCATCCTGGAGAACTTCCAGTCCTCCTCCACCTGTTGCTCACACAATCTGTTGATGTTCAGCTGTTGGGAGGATCGACTTCTGAGCCTGAAATAAGTGATACAACAGCAGCTAGTGCTTGAAGCTATGCTGACTTCACCCACACTGTCAAGTGGTCCCTCACTTTTGCGAGGTTTCAATGTGCAAAACTCCCCCACTTGAAAAGGACAGCCAATTTCTGGAAGACTTCACAGGATTCCACTCATTGATCACACTTTTGCTCTCTTTTCCTTCTTTCTTTCTTTTAGAAGTTTGATGCAGTAATCAAGTAACCAGGTGAAAAACCTTTAAATACAAACAAAACACCACTTATGAAAATGAAAAGCAAGATAACCACATGCAGTGAACAGACTCCAATACTTAAATTAAATACCCAAAACTTAACTTTGTAAATACATAACAAATAATCCATTTCCAATATTGTGAGAAAAATTAAATACAGTAAATACATTTTTAGCTGAATTTGATCATGATTTCATCATTTTAACAGTACAATAAATCAGCAGCTTTTTAAAAGGATAAATCTTCCAAATGCATCACTTTTTAAATTGTACTTAGCTCACATGGTTCTTCAGTTTTAATTACATTTAAATCACATGATTTTAAATAGATCACATTTTTAATTATATTTAAATACCATGACGGCATTTTAACTATATTTACCCAACATGCTTTTAACCATCAGTATTCGCAGTTCTTAATCAGTTCATCTAAGTCAATGGCTACAAACAATGGGCTACAACAGTTACAAATGCATGATAGCTCACCGGCTGCTTCTTCCTTGTTCAAAATAAGCTTTGGTTTGCACAAAACACAGTTTCAGTCACTTCTGTTGCTTACTCCCAGAGCTGCTCTGCCGTGATTCCGTGTGAGTGTGTGACTGCAAAGCCAGTTAATTAGCGGATCAATCTCACTTGGTGCACTCAGGCTGTAAGGGGCGTGGCCCACAGTTCAACTCAACATATATTATCAGACCCATCATTTTTTATTTTATTTATATATTCAGAGTATTTTCGAAAAGCTGTACCTATACATTATGCAGAATATGAAGGAGGGAGGACTACCATGAGGTCCAGTCATGTAGTCCTTCACAATACTTTGACCAATACTTGTCCACCATTTCTGGTTCTTCAGAGCAGATAAAAGGTTTTTTTTACAGACGTGGATACTTTTGGAAGAAAACTTTGAACTAGACCAGTAATTAAATAATGAACTAAACAATGATTGGATGTTCTTCTAGTTTTTCCAAATCTGAGACGTTGACAGATTTATGTTTATTCACTTCTTGACACGAGACGAACACAGCAGAATTTAATTAATTTAACGTCATCACATGCGAGGATTTGATTCCATAGCCGAGGAGAAATTGTAGCTGCAGGTGGAAGGATTGACTCCAGTTGGAGCTGCTGGGAATGTATTACCCAGCGTTTTATGCGGCATGACGTCAATAGAGAGCGCTCCGGCTTCCGTAGTACCTCGCCGGCCTGCTTTCGTTGTACCGTGCTAGCGGCATGGAGCCGCAGCTGCGGCCGTAGATATCCCGGAATCGAGCGGGTTTCCAGAACGAGGAAGCGGACATCCGTCTCGCTAAGAGAGGACTGAATAGTGAGAGCGGAGAGGACCGGGTCCCTCTCCTGAAGTTTGACGTAAGGATGGAGTCTATGAAGGTAGATTTGTGTCTTTATTACGCAAACAAAAAAATATGTTTTGAAAGCAAATTTCTCGCACTGCAATCAAAAATCAAGTTTGTAAGTGAAAATATAGAAACTGAGAATAAATTATTTGTTAGTTTTGCTTATGAAACTATCATTTTTGGTTGCAAAACAAAAACCTTTGCTTTAAAAACGAAAACCTTTGCTTTCAAAATGTAAAGCTACAAGTTGAGTTTGGATGTAGTGGGCGGGGCATACGCTGCTGAATGAGCCAGGAGTTTCTATTGGTGGGTTCGACTTGGATCCCGGCATCTACTTCCACTGTAGAGGTTACTGTGATGAGCGACATGGAGGCAAGTTGACATTATATTGCTCTGTTTTGTCACAATTATTTTAAATATGGCAGCACTTCACTTTGTTTTCATGTTGTTAGTGTCGTGGACTCTCTTTTTTTAAAGAACGACATGACGTGTTGTTGACATGAAGCCTCACTTTCTGCGTGCATTTAACGTTAGTTACATGCTAACTTTACATGCACCTGAGGTGTGACTGTTAGCTAAGGTTAGCTAAGCATGTATGACACAATTTAAAATAAATCCTATGAGCTTGGTTCTCTCCGACTGAGGTAGGTACAGTTGACGAGGTTACAACCATGTTACTGTCTTGTATTAAACTTGATGAAGATGAGCTAAAGTTGAAATGAGCCATTAAATCCTTAAAACTATTAACTAGCTAGCTAAAGACACCTCTGGTCGCGAGTCATAAATAAATAATAAATAAATACATTATTGTCTCATTTGATATTAACCACAATCACCTTAAATTAGCATTGGTTGCTATCATTAGCCGTTTTCTCCTGCATTTGATATGATTGGCAGAGACACTGGGGTATTTCTTTACTATGATCTACTTCAGATAGTCAAAAATGACAATATTTTTGCAGTAAATACCAACATTAGGGTTAATTTACAGAGGCAGGGTCTTATGAATGGTGCTATGACTACCTTTTCTCTGAGAACCTTTCATCTAAGGGTGCCCATGACTCTACTTTATCGCCATTAATAACAATGGTAAGTTGAATTTTTTTGCAAAATATAGACATAGATTAATTTGATCACAACACAATGTTTTAATTACTTGTTTATATAATGCCCAAAACAGTTAATATTGTATTAAATCACTTTACAGGATGAATGACGCAAGAATTTCATGCTTGTCTATTCAGCTGTAAACCATGGACTGTGGTATCCTGGGAAATGGTATGCTGTGTTGTGAATGCAAAGCATTAAAGTACAATTGAATCGTTTTGGTATGATTTTTTAAGATTGAAGATGCTTCTGACATGACTGCTCACATCCAAGACATTCTGGATTGTGGCTACACTGGCAAAGTTGACATGGAGCATAAAGAGAACATATTATGGTATTCACACAATATCAAATATTACTGCTGATGTAACACATTGTAGTGTGGCCTCAGATAATCACAGGCCTTGTGTGGTTTATTTTTTCTTTAAAAAAAATAAACCACACAAAATAAACCACGTAAAGTCTTAACTACTACACCTGGACAGCTTGACTTGGAGATTATTTCCCTTTCCTTAAAATTATTTTTTCTGTATTCAGGGCGATTCGACTTCATGTGAAGACTAAACGCATGCCCATGCTTCAGCAATTGCGTGAGGGCCTGAAAGTATATGACCTCATCAAAATGATGCAGACAAAGCCAGAAGAGTGCCGCAGTCTCTTCATCTCCAGAGACGACGACTCAGTATGCACGAGTATTGCTTTGAGTGTTTACTAGTTGTTCTACATAGTATTTCCATAACTTCCTTTCTGCTTCTTAACTAGCTCAGTTTTGAGGAATCTCATTGAGTATCACTATGTTTGAAATGTAGGTGGACTCACATTACATCACGTCCCATCTGGCCCCGGAGTTGAGTGTAAGCGGTTCAAGTAAGCGAGTGAAGGAATCAAAAATCTTGGAGCACTTCCAAGATTTCCTCCTTGAACTTGACGGTATGTCCAACCATTCATTTAAAATTATTATTTGTGATTGAAAGTTTAGATTTCCACCCTAATTCTATACCATATAACTGTCTTAATGAGCATAATATTGAACTGTTTGCATATAAAATGACTGGAGAGATTTATTCTGGTCTACACTTTGTATTTCTCTTCAAGATGCACAACCTGATGGCGATGCTGCAGGAGAGGCTTTGACTGTATCATCAGTCATGCAGTGGATGACCGGTCAAGCTCACAGACATCTGCTTTTGGAAGATCGGCAAACATTCAAACTCACAGTGAAATTTGATCATTGGTGTCTGAACGCCATGCCTAACCACACTGTATGTTACCCAAGTGTCAGTGCTTGCACACAGACACCATCACATTCCCAGTAGCACACATTACAAATCCTTTAAAACACTCCTGCAAACTGCCATTAAGTACGGTGCAGGGTTTGATAGAGTGTGATAAATGTGTTCAATAGTGTTGGCAAGAGCGTGGTTCTGGTTCATAATGTGTTTCACTTGTGCTTATTCTTTATGTTTTCTATTCTTTAGTGAAACAAACAAACAAAATGTTCCAGAATCATTTTGTACTGCAGCTCTTTATGCCACCTTGTTATAACGTGAGTGAGCAAAATAAACACAAAGAAGTATCTATTTACTGTGCTTTATTTGTGATTAGTTAAAAGTGCATACTTGTTTTAGATTCCTCACATGAGATGTGCATCAAGTATATCATTGGGAAACTTCATCCAAAAAATGAGGCCAGTTGAAGGACATGCATATAGATGTCCCGTCCAAAAGAAGAGGAATCGACGGTGGGACCTTCAGCTGACGAGGGGCACCTCTGCTACAGTGACCCCATGCTCTGGATCAGCACCGTCAGGTTCCTCATCCTGCAAGTGTTCTGCTTGCAGGATCTGAGATGGACCAAACACATACATTAATTACGATTATAGCCATTGCCTCATTTTTTCACATACTGTAGACGATCTAACGTTAATATTTATTAATTTAGGTTAGAGTGATATTTTGGGAACCTTTTATTGTTACATGTTTCGTACTTGTTAGCAGGAACCCCAAAATTAATGTTTGTGTTAATCAATGTAACTAATTTTAATAGGTTTATTTACAATTTCATACAAGAAGAACCTATGAATAAAAATAATAACAGTTGTAGCACATGTATGTTAATTTCCATGTGAGACATGTATGTGATCTAAAATACGCTGATTTAAAGTATTTTCCCAGAGCCTGCTTTCATAATTGGCAATTTATCATGTATGTGTGTGTACTGCACAGCTTCCACCACCAGGTGGTGCGTTTGAGCAAATAAAGGGACGTTTCAAGCAGAGGTGCCAGAAGAAGTAAAAGTTTTCTTCGGTGTCTGTCCAGTGTAGTCATAAGAAGTCGCATGTTGTTTTAGTGGTGTCGTCAACTGTACCTACCTCAGTCGGAGAGAACCAAGCAAAGGTTTTTGTTTTGCAACCAAAAATTATAGTTTCATAAGCAAAACTAACAAATAATTTATTCTCAGTTTATATATATTCACTTACAAACTTGATTTTTGATTGCAGTGTGAGAAATTTGCTTTCAAAACATATTTTTTTGTTTGCGTAATAAAGACACAAATCTACCTTCATAGGAGTCTTCCTCTTCTTAGCCGACGTGCTAGCGTCAGTGAATGCATCGTGCATCATCTTCCGACTCAAGATGAGACATGATGAGCGTGGATATGGTGAGTAGCATGAATCTCCAGAAGCGTTGATGTCGAAGCTTTGCCATCGTACGGTCTGTAACAGCGTTGTGTAGAATGAATCAGTGAGGAGGGAGTCATGTTTAAATAAACCTCCTTGAAGTGAGAGTGGACTGTGATTGGTGTGTGATCGATTAGAAGCTATGATGCTATTGGCTGGCTGTCAGCTGGTTACAGCTGGGTGCGGATGACTTCCGTGTCCTGCATGAACTAACGCGATGCTTCATAAAATGAAACAATTAGCCCTCTCAAATATACTTCGGTAGTTTCCCAGAGTATAGAGGGATTTACAGAATCGTTGTCATTATTGTCCAAGAACACAGAAAGCTCTTTCCTGATGTAGTCGCAGAATTCTGGCTCTGATAAACTGGCTTTATTGCATTGCCATCTATAGGTGTGTACCGGGCTTTGACTAAAGGGGCGTGGTCTGATATGTGAATTGAGCCAATCCTACAAGTTAGAACTGAGGATGCTAATGTACGTGGAATTAGGAAGTAATCTAGTAATCTAATATGAGTTATGGGGATTTGAATGTAAAGTATTTTACTGTGGGGTTTTTAGTCTCCATATATCTACCCATCATATTTCATTCATTATCTTGACAATAGTTTTAGAACTCTGACTGAGACCTTTAGCCTGGGGAGATCTATCTACATTAGGATTCAAGTTATAGTTCCAATCTCCACCAATAATGATATTTAGAGATGTATAAGAAGAGGTCAGTTCAGTTCAGTAAAACAGTTTGTGGTGAGTTAGGTGGGGCGTAGACATTCAGAATAACAATATTTTCTCCATATAGATGACCATGAATTAATACATAGCACCCGTTTGAGTCACACTGTACTGTCTCAATGACAAAAGGTAATTGTTTCCTAATGATGATCACAACTCCTCTTCTTCTGGTGGAATAAGATCAGAACACAGCTGATCTACCCAGTCTTTGTTTAGTTCATCATGCTCCTCCTTACTTAAATGGGTCTCCTGTAGTAAAGCAATATCAGATCCTCTTTTTGATTGGGTGATTGGCACCTTTGATGTTCCAGCTGTGGATTCTCAGTTCTTCAGATCTTGGCATTATCCATTATGAATATATATTTGGGGAAAAGTAATCTGCTGAGCTGTTTTTAATTCCATATCCATCAGTTTTTCGTGACTAGGCCGTGTTTTGACCCTTAGAGGCATAAGGGGAAGATGATGATATAAATCACAATAAAAACAAATTGACAAGACGATAAAAATATAAAACTTAAAACACAACATATTCCCTTTGCCCTCCCTGAAGCGCCAACTTGGGGAGTTTCCAGATGACCTCCTACCTCTCACTCTGGCATACTCCATGTGAAGCACATCCACAACCTTCATGCTGCTATTGCCAGTCTCTAGTTTCTTTTACAAAGGTAACAAATATGTTGAACCGACTAAATCTATTCTCTGCCTGAACCCTGAAGGAAAATAAATAAATGGACAAAAATATCGCATACTAGCTTTCAATCAGTCCTCTTATTATATTCATATTCTTCAGTGGCTGATTAACAACCCCTTTTCTTACAAAGTTAGGTACACACATGCACACAGACCTTATATGTTTAGTGTGTATATGTTCTCATTTACTTTGCTGCACTTAAATATCAAGTGTGCTGCTCTTCTCCCTCAGCATCCAATGCTATATATTGTTCTACTTTTACTCTAAAAAACAGAAACTAAAGAGGGAGGGGTATAAAGTGAATGGTCTACTTAACCATAAGGTTGTTGGTTCACATATGGCTTAAAGTTAATTTGAGAGCGACATCTCTCCACCTCCTTCATAAAATCCTCTGCATCCTTTTCTTCTCCACAGTTGATGTGAAGAACAGAGGGATAGAGAAGCGAGTAGTCCATGTTCATGTCCAGAAGTTTCCTGTTGATGTGTTCAAACTCTCTGCACTGTAGTCGGGGTACAAGTGGATCCTGGTGTTGTTGATGAAGCGTTCGCCCTTTTGTCTGGAGAGGTGAAGAGTTTGAACTTTCTCCTGAAACTCAGGAATCTTACCAGGATTGGCCTTGGACCAGTTGAGCTTGCGTTGTGGTTTCTCTGTGTGGGGCTGCGTGAGCTCTCTCCGTTACCGGGGGATTAGGAAAGTGTTCCTGACCCAAGAGGTGTAAGATCAGCTGCTGCACAAACCCAACGACATCCCGGCCTTCTGCCTCTTCTGGAACTTTAACGATACCAATGTTGGAGCGTCTGCTGTCATTCTCCATTGAGTCCACCTTCTGTTTCAGCTCTTTTCTTTTTCAATATGACTGATGCAGGTTTTTAAGTCCTCAATGTCGTCTTCATTGCAGCTGACTCTTTGTTGTACTGCAGTGGTTTGGTGTTTACCTCTTATATTACAATATATATATATATATATATATATATATATATATATATATATATATATATATATATATATATATATATATATATATATAATAGATGATAATTAATATCAGCGCTGTATTAATGGTTTCAGTAGAAGCATCAAGCCGTGACATTAAGTCTGGTTTACACTGGCTGATTGCGTCCATGAGCAACTGAAGGGAGACATGACTTTAATCAGCTACTTGTTCACTAGTTTAAAGGTAGTACATCCGTTGATTTGAACTTTTAGAGAGTTATATTAACAAAGTGACTCAGCCCATGCAGTCCGACTCACGCACGTGCGACCACGACCCGGAACCGACACGACTACTTTATAAGCTGATGATATGTCAGATGTTGTGTTTACAGCTTGTTTTCACTGAACCACAAATGGACAAAAAAATCAATTGATGCAGGTTTAAACATGTGATTTACTGACTGACTGGTAGAGGAAACTGAGTCTGTAATGGATGATGATTGTCAACATAATACTGATAATAATATATCATGAATAAGTGAACATAATGAGCTGTCGTCATCGGTCAATCAGAAGAAGCTCCACGGAAGTAAAAGAATATGAGGTGATTAATAATAAGTGCTCCATGTGAACATGAAGAACAAATCTCTGTGTATGAGAGCGATGTAATGTCCATGTTTCCATGCTGCTCTGACCCCCCTCCTCCTTTCAGGGTGGAGCCTGCTGGAGTCCGATGGTTCAGACCAGGTCTGAGGAAGTGTAAGTGTGCTTTGAATTTGATTCATGAAAACAAAGCATCTTCAAACTGTGACATCACTCATTCACATCTCTGATGTCATCATCAAACAGATGATAGATTAATAACTGCAGCTGTATTGTGTCTTGTTCTCTCCATCAGATTCCTGTGAACTCACACTCGACACAAACACAGTAAACAGAAACCTCAAACCGTCTGACAACAACAGGAAGGTGACACGTGTGGAGGAGGATCAGTCATATCCTGATCATCCAGACAGATTTGAAAACTGGTCTCAGCTGCTGTGTAGAACTGGTCTGACTGGTCGCTGTTACTGGGAGGTCGAGTGGAGAGGAGAAGTTTCTATATCAGTGAGTTACAGAGGAATCAGGAGAGGAGACAGTAGAGACTGTTTGTTTGGAAGGAATGATCAGTCCTGGAGTCTGTTCTGCTCTGATAGTGGTTACTATGTCTGTCACAATAACACAAGAATATACATCAATGTCTTTCTCTTGGTGATGAAGACCTTCATCTTCTGGAGGGTATGCTGAAATATGAATCAGACACGTTTCAATATTTATTACATATGATATAAATCAGGACATAAAAATATGAGAATTACCATAATTGATAAATTACTCAATCATTAGATTAAACGATAAAAAAATAATCATTGGGTGTTTATTCTGTTTATTATTGCAGAGGATTCTAAAAAATGTGTGTGTGTGTGTGTGTGTGTGTGTGTGTGTGTGTGTGTGTGTGTGTGTGTGTGTGTGTGTGTACTTAATTAGCATTCACGCTTATAATAAGCAAAATAATAGTTTGTTTTAAGAATTGTTTTTAATGACAAAAATGATGAAGTCGTGAATGTGTTATAATGTATTTTGAGCCGACTTTAATTTTCTCAAAATCTTTAGAGTGAAATCAAATGTAAGTTCACATAAATATAATCAGTGTCGTCCTGAACAAGAAGCAAACTCCCAGAACCCCTCCAGTAGTCTGGAGCTGGTCCACTGTTACACGGCTGGGACGGATCCGCACTACTCCTCTTGAATCCGAAGTTCCACAAACCAGCACCCTGGCATAGGCCTTTCCTGGGAGGCTGAGCAGTGTGATACCCAGATAGTTCGAGCACACTCTCCGGTCCCCCTTTTTGAAAATGGGGGACTGGAGAGTGTCTTGACTTCTGGTCAAGACATCACAGGCAGGACAGTCCTGGTGTAAAATCACAGTTTTTTTATTAATTTTAATATAATATTAAAAAATGAATTCACTCCATATCTTTCTTTGGGTTAAACAGCTGATAGTTTTATGAATCCAACGTTTTTATAAATACAGTTTATTGGAAACAACTGTGTAATTAATGCCCAATTAATTATAGATAATAAAAAAGTATATAAGAATATTTTTCCACATTCACATTTTCTTTATTTCACAAAATAAGTCACAATTCAAGTATTTATTTTGTTCAAACCCAAACCAACAGTGTGAACATGTTTGAATCAACAGTGGAGGTGAAACATTTAGTCGATCCACAGAAAAATAATCTGCATTTATCTTTTAATAAAACAACAAACGAGACAAACGGCTTCAGTTTTAGTTCAAATATATAAAAGTTAGTTTTAATCCTCTGAGATAACAAACTGAATATATTTGAGTTTTGGACGGTTGGCTGCACAAAACAAGATATTTAAATAAATCAAGTTGCAATCTGGAAAACCATAATGAACATTGAAGCGCAAGCAGCTCCTGCCCCATGTCTAAGCGGGGAAGTCTTACGCACCTAACACGGTGGTCACTCTGTCGGCTGTCCCAACGGCAAGGATTAGGTTCCTCTCTCCGGTGTCGGGACAATACCGTCGGTCCTTTATCTCACCCCATGGCTTAATCGTTAGGATTTTGGAATTATTTTCTTTTTAAGAGTCTTCTATGGCAAAGCCCTAGGTGCTCTTAATGGGATGTAACCCTAACACCCTGTATGTAATAGTTATGTACATCGTCTATACTTTACTATTGCCTATTGTGAACATCTCACCAGTTATGACTAACACTGACATGTCTTCACCCAGGTAACTTAAGCTCCTCTGCATGTTTCAGTCGTCACATCTTATCACACCATTAACGGACAGGGGAAGAGGGTTAACTTGTTTTAAAGAACCAGAATACTTTATTTGGCTTCAGACACTTACAAATTGTAAGACTGTGTTTTTATTCAAGTTTCTCACATAACAATGACATATAACGATCTCAAGTCAATGGAACAGTCTCTGTGCTACAACAACTAATTCTAACACTCCTACTCTGAAGGGGTCTTTCCTCTCATCAGTTTTCACTCATTTGCGATGTTGTATAATCCAGGTCTCTCCTGGTATCTCCCCCTCCTCTTCTCTTCTCTTCTCTCTGCTCTGCTCCGCTGTCTTCCTGCATGTTTTTTTTTCAGGCTCTCACAGTCAGCTCTCTGACATTCCTGCGTTTTTGGGGGTCTATCTTTCCTCTTCCTCATGCTTCTCTCTCTGATAGCAGAAGGGTCTTCTGTCCTCCTATAAGTGGGTAAGACAGCAAATGGGTCTTCTTGTCTATTCAAGAAGTCTATCCCATTCTCTAGTTGGGGAAAAAGCCCAATCTCACTCAGTTTTTCTGCTGCTTTTATGCTCCTCTCTGAGGCTAGTACCTCCTTCAGGTTCATGTGTCACTCACATGAGTTCTCCTCTTTCTAAGTCAGACACAGAATGTAACTGGTTGTAACTGGTAACTGGTTTGGTCCTGTTAAGAAGAGCAAGGATACTTTTTGAGTGACTATTTTATATAAGGCGTCTCTGCAGTTTATTGTTAATTACTTCTATTATGAATTAAAACAGTTTATAGGTTTAATCACCTCTATCAATAAATAAAACAGTATATATGTTTAATGGTTATACTTTGAATCAAAAAGGTTACAGGTTATAATAGTTATACTTTTCATACGTTTCTACGATCTCTCACATGTGTTGACAGTGTGACCTGCTCTGTAACTACTCCATCTGTCTGAGCTTCAGTCACTTCAAACTGTAAACCACGTCTTGTGCTGCTGAACCATGAGCTCTCTGTATTGTTTCACAACTACTGTTCATATTTAAGGCTGATATAAGAATCACTCAATGACAACAACTAACTTATAACAAGATAGAAAAACACATTTTTAAATGTTTGTGATCCAGATTGTTAAAACTTGAAGAATTATTGAAAACATATTTTCGTTATCTGAAGAGAAAAACAAAGATAAAAGTGTTTGTTTGTGACTATTCACCTCTCCATCAAGTTCATTGAATGTAATGAAGAAAGCCCCGTTACTTTGCTGGATCTGTGGCGCTGCACTGACTGCTGTGATTGATGCTCATCGCTCCTCTCCTCCAGGTGGAGGCGCTGTAGGGCAAACAAACACAACTGGTTTCTGAGTGTTTTCATGTGAACTAGAATATAAAGAAGCAGCGATGAAGCTGCTGTAACATGTAACATGTATCAGCAGTAGAACGAGTGTGAAAAGACTGGGTCCCGCTGTGTTACTCAGGCTGGACTACACCGTCTATTCACTGGCGCGATCCCACTACTGAGCGGCACGGGGGCTTTGACCTGCTCCGTCTCCGACCTGGGTCGGTGCACCCCTCCTTAGACGACCTGGTGGTCCCGGGCTCCCCCAGGAGCACCATATCAATACCGAACTTAGTGCGGACACCCGATCTTCATAGTCCGCTGCAGCTCAGAGCTCCTGAGCTCAAACGGTCCTCCAGCCTCAGCCTCCCGGTAACTTGGATTACAGGCGCGCGCCACCGCACCCGACGAGAGCGCTATTCGTTCAGAGAGGTTTGGATTTTTACAAACGTGACGTCATCAGGGTGATCAAGCGGAATCTAGTGATGAAAAAAAAACCTGCAGCTGCAACGTTGAAGGCTGATCAGTATTTGTACGATTTACCTAAAACCTTATTTCAATAAAGATTATTACTTTATCTCGTATCTTTAAACTTCTGTGTGCTCAGTATGAGTTTGTATCATCCACAGTCATGCGCTGTTGATGCTTTTCATGTCAACAGATTGCATGATACAATAACTTATATTCACAATCTGTTATTCAAATATGAAGAAGTTATGCTTGTTCTAACACTTAATAACAAGACAGTATATTGAGCTGAGTAGCTTAAAAGTGTATCACAATGTGACATATTTTCTTTATTTGAAGAATAAAATTAATACGTTTCTGGAACTACTTTTGTCTCCAACATTTCAATAACAAAGGTGCAACATGACACTTCAACAATAAAAAGCCCGTTAACCTTTTCTGGATTCTAAACTTCTTAGACTGGTAATTTGTTGTTATTTATGAGCCTCTGGTTTATTTAGTGAAGTCTGGTTCAACCACACAGCTTCTTTCATTTGTTGTCTATTAGTTCTCTTGTCAGGACTTTGTAGATGTGGACTGACTGAGCTCTCTTTACACCTTCTGACTCTCCTGTGTTGTTACTTCTGTTAAGGTGGTATGATTCACATCTTTATGATTAATTAAACCTCTTATTATTGTGGAAAAAATAACACCCATTATGTTATGTGTCACAATGCTCGCCACTGTTTATTAACACTCACAAACAGGCAAATGATCAGTTCAAATTAGTAATGTTTCATTTTGTCTTGTCAGAGAATTCCGAAAGAGAAAATACAAGATTATTTGATATTTAAAAACTATTTGAACCTTTTTTTTTTTTCTTTTCTTTTTTTTTTTTTTTACAAACTATGAGATTCTATCAATTCTTCTGTTCACATAAAGAAACTTTTAACCTTTTCTCAATAGTCCGTTGTGTTCCTTTATTTCCTAAAGCTTTATATCAACAGTGAATTGAAAGTTTAATGTAGAAAAACTTGTGAAATTATGTTAAACCTCCAACTGGTTAGTTCAGCTTTAGTGTCAAGATAATGTGAGACATGTTTTCCTCTTGTGTTTAGTTTTCATTAGTGAAGCATGTTCAGGGCTGAATGTTGGATTACTTCACATCACACAGTCACTAGACTGGACTTCTCCTGTACTGCTAACAGTCACATCCACATCTGGATCAGTGGACAAAGAATTTAGCTCAACTGTTTACAATGTTTTCCTTCTCATCATAGAGAGGACCATGTGACTCATAAAAAATAACATAACAACCCTCCATTATAACTTTACCCAAGTTAGTGAGAACACGACTCTGGAGAATTTGAAACCAAACGCAAAGCATGCTGGGAAGAGTGATAACAAGCTCACAACCTGTCAGTGTCCAAACTTCTGAAATTATTCAAAGGTTCAAAAATAATTGTTCTCACTTTGTACTGAATAAAAACTAGACTTTTCTGTATTTTGCATATATATATATATATATATATATATGTATATATATATATATATATATATATATATATATATATACATATATATATACGTATATATATAATATATTTTAAAGGTATATATATATATATATATATCAACAGTGCATGACTTGGAAGATTAATGTAGAAAAATGTGTGATATGAAGTTAAACCTACAACTGTTTATTTCAGCTGTGTCAGTGTCAAGAATTATTTCTCACTTTGTACTGAATCAAAACGAGACGTTTTACATTATGAATGATCACTGTCGGTGAAGTACGAGGACTGGCTTGGTTTGTTGCTATAACTGAAGGTTTTACTTTGAATGATGATAATTGATATTCCTAAGTTTAAACAAGTTGTGATCTTTATCTATTTAAACCTTTAGCATTCCTCTTTTAAACCAATAATAACAGAAAGCTGCTGGCAAACTGCAAAAAAAACAATAAAAATGAGAAAAGTGTCTGATGAGAAAATTGTGTTAAAAATCCCACAAATCCACTGAGATCTCAAATATGAAGGAATCTGTTTGATGCTGATTGCTGTGAACTCAAATGATCTGATCTGATGACGGCAGAGATTGATGGACTTTATTTAACTTTGAGAAGAGCAGGAGTTGGTGGTGAACGTGGAGGATGAGGAGGAAGAAGCATCTCTGATGCTCAGATCTTGCAGAAGGAATTCATCTATTAGTGATAAAAGAAGTGAAATATATAATTATATAGTATATACAATTACAATGGAATAGCTGGAACAAAACTATATTTTGGTTGACTTCGACCAACCTCTCTGTACTCTAACCTCTCTAGCTGTTATATGCTTCACTTTATCAAAGAAAACAGTTTGCTGAGAGACTCTCCACATATTGTGCTATGATCTGGGAGATGTTTAAAGCTTTCAGCTACCACAATAAAAAAAGTATTTATTAAAAATCTGATATTTAATAGTCGAAAATAAAAAAATTCAATTTGTGCTGTGCCATCTTAATTTACTCTTAACCAGTAACATATATACTGATATTTACAAATCTGAACAAATCTCACAAGTCATACCTTTATTAAAACACCAAAACTATTAAAATACACCTTGTAGTTAGACGAAATACTCTCTCTTTAGTATGGGTATGCAATTTTCGAGCAGAGGCCTAAAAATAGGCTTACGGCTTAAAAGGTAGGAACAACCACGTTTAACAATCTTCTGAAACTGCATAAATCACCAAGTATGGTCTTAGTTTTCATATAGTTTTTGTGAGTAAAGTAATTTCCGTGAACACAATTTTATGAATTCATTGATGGTTTATTACATAGTGACAGATTCAGCATACTGTACACAGACTAAATAAAGCTCTCTGATGAACTATCAGAGCTCACTGGAGTCACCACTGTGACTGTCACACACTCCAGTCACCTCACCTTCATCTTCATCACCTGCACATAAGGATTGTGTAAGTTAACAAAGTGTGGACATAAGGCCAGTAACAGTCTCCATATCCTCATTATGAGTCATAATCATAATGTAGGACAAGTTCACCATGAGAGAACTTAAATAAAGTAATAAATAGTGTTCACCTCTCATACTTCCTTTGTTAAATGATATCCAGGGTGGTGGATCCACTGATTGTCTCCATCATTGTGGAAGCATCAGTGTGATTCCTGTAAACATATAAATACTACAGTGACACTCGTTATGTGTGATGCTGCACGATGGAAGCTCTGGAACTGTTAGGATGACATGAGTAGAAGAAAGGAGGGAACTAGTGTTCAGGGACCACCTCACCCACAAGAAGCTTCATTTAAAACTCCTTTTCTTGGTCTTCCTCATTCATTGATCAGCAGCTCATTTCTATACATCAACATTCATACAGTGCTTTGCTTTCACCATTTATGGTTGAATGTGGGTGTGTAGAGGGAGGGATGTGAGGCTGAACCAACTGCTCACATTTACAGCTTGATTTGAGATTTAAAACAGGAAGTAGATCACTAACAGGAGTACACAAGGTTTCAATGTCAACAAACATTCAGTGTGGATCCTACACTCTGATTCATAAATGAGACCTCTGGTCTTCCCCGACCGTCTCCTCACCTGCAGCTCATCCTCTCATTAGTCCCTCAGTATTGTTACAAGTCTACTTTCACTCGTCCTTGTCAGATTGTCTTGTGTGTTTCTGTCAAACTCTCCAGTTTCCTGGAGTGTTTCCTAGTCCGTGTTATCTGATCTGCCTGTTCTGACCCTGCTTGTCTGGGTCTTGGATTTTCGACCTGAACCTTTTCAGATTTGGTATCCTGAGTGACTGATCTTCTGGTTTGGATCTCGCCCGACCTGATAAGTAAACTGAACTTTCCTTCAACTGTCTCATTGTCAGGCTTTTTGATTCAAGTCTGCCTGAGCCAGTGAAAGTTACACAAAACAACTACAAAGAGACTCAAAACAACTACGAAGAGACTCAAAACAACTGCAAAGAGACTCAAAATGACTACAAAAAGACTCAAAATGACTACAAAGAGATAAAACAACAAAAAGAGGCTAAACAACTATAACGTGTGTGTCTTGCTCCTATGAAGGAGAGCTGGTGAGGTACTTTAGGGGCTGATTGCTGTCGAGAAGGTGCTGAACCGTTTCACTCCACAACTGAGGGGGAAACACATCATGTTGAGGTGGAACAACACCACTGTGGAGGTGAACCTCAACAGACAGGAGGTTGTCAGATCCCCGGCACTGCACAGGGCAGCAGTGTCTGTTCTGATGTGGACAGATCTTCACCTTTTCTCTCTTATTCACTAATAGAGAAAATACCCAGTGTCCCCCTTTAACAGTGGACACATTAGTCCTGCCGACCAGGCCACCGGCCTGCTGGATGCCCTCTCCGCTATGCGCCTGATGATGCAACTTCAACAGGGTTCAAAGCAGCACCTGTCCATCTTACTGGTAGCACCAGAGAGTCCAGGCACCAGGTTGTTCCTGCGCTTTGCATCACTAGCGGTGGAAGACCCGTGTCTGTTACCGCATCTGCCCACTGCTCTGTGTCAAGCAGAGGTGTTTCATCCTCTCACCACCAATTCTGGGTCAGCACCTCATGGTCTGGAGGTTTAAGGGTGAGACTGAGCAACCTGGGTCTCCCGGCCCCTGATGTCTACACGTATCAGAATGCACATGTCTCCTCTCCCTCGAGAGATTACTTGACTCGTTTGTGGACTGATGCAAGATCAAGAACCTCGCTCCACCTTCCTGCTCCCTTGAGGATATATTGTCTTTCCTGCAGGTTGTTTTTGACAGTGGTCGTGTTGTTTCCACCTTGGGGGTGTTTGCTGCAGGAATTGCAGTTTGTGTTCTACATTTGGTTACATTTTGCAGTATGCAAGTCAGCAAGCTTTACTGGCTATTCTGACCCACAATCCTTTGCACAGCAGATATTTGAGCAAGAGGGTCAAAGTTCAAGGTGCCATGTGATGAGGAAGCAGTGTGTCCCAGTTGAATGCAGACTGCATGCATCAGTACTTTGTAAGGTAGCTGCAGTATGTCCTAATAGTAAAAAGAAAAAGTAAATGATTTAGAACGCAGCTTAAGACTGATACGTGGGTAAGTTGTCACGCCCCAACAGGTTCAACCAGATCCACAAAGTGGAGTGAAGAATAAAAACACTCTCAGGTGAGACTCTGTTGTCTTAGTGAATGTATTTATTCAAGATAAACTCTACACAACATTTGCTGCAAAGGTTTTTGCTTGATCATCTGTTCCCTACTAGTCTGCATATACAAGAAGACAAGGTGACAAAGAGAGGCGTGCATGGATCCTCTAAACCAGAGGTCTTCAACAGGGGGTCCGCAACCCGTAGGGGGTCCGCGGAGGTACTGAGGGTCCGTGAATTTTTTGGTTGATTAGACATTTTTTTCCCCCCAAAACATGAATCTGTCCATTATTTGAATAGTTCAGTATTGTATGCAAGATAACAGGTATGTTTATGCATGGCAGTGGCACTAATAGGCCATCACTCATTTTCGTTTCCACATTTATGTTTAAAATAAAAACGTCAATTTGAATAGCTTGTATGCATGATTATCATGCAAGGTATGTTTCTAAATGGCAGTGTCATGACCACCCTACTCACTGTACCTTGCACATGTTTAAAATAAAAACATAAATACATGAGCCTGTGTATTATTTGAATAGCTTAGTATTGAATGCACAATAACAAGGTATGTTTATACATGGCACTAAGCCCAGTTTAATATAAAACACCATTTTATACCATATACTGTATATAGTAGGGGGTCCCTGCTCCATCTCTCTATCAGTTTGGGGGTCCTTGGCCTTGAAGGCAGCTGCTCTAAACTATCTGGTCTAATCAACAGAATGTCAGTTGTCAACGCAACTCTTTACAAGTTGAACTTATTTTTCCACAGATGCTGAATTTGATCCTAAAAGACTCTTGTTTGAGCTGTGAGGACGTTTCTGTTCACAATGACATTTGATCCTGTGAACGCAGCTCAGACTGAGACTCAGTCCAACCAGTCAGACTGCATACTTTGATAGTGACGTGAGGACACACACTCTCTGATAAAGGATAAGAAGCTGCGTCACTTCACTTCGTCTGAGGGAAGTTGAAGTTGAAGTGAAGCACGAAGCTCCTTTTCTACACAGACCTGCTGAGGAGAGAAGAGAGCTGCACACTGATGAAGTTCATGCTAAAAGTTCAGTAAGTGGAGCTGTGATTGGTTGAAATGACGTCATTGATTGTTGTGAAAGTGAGATTGTTTAAAGCTACTTTTAAACACTAACGTCAGCTGGGAAACAAGATGGCCGCCTGTGTGAGCAGACAGAGAGAAGCTGCTGTTAATTTGAATGTTGAAGTCCAGATGAAGTGTTGCTTTGAATGATGACACTGTGATGAAGAAGATGAGTTCAGTCTAATCTGGGGTCTGTCAGGACTGTTACTGGGTGGAGCACTAGGACCCAGCAGGGACCACAGAGCTCACCTGGGCCTTTGTTCCTGCACTGAAACACACCTGAGAGACTCTCTGTTTGCTCTCACCTGCTGCTTTCAATCCTTTAAGTCCACAAAGCTTCATGTTCATTTCTTCATCTACTTTTTCCAACATATTTAGTCCATTTTTGATAGTGTTTGAATGTGTTTGTGTTTTCTTTAGTGTTCACTTTTTCTCTCATTGATCACCAGGTTGTAGTTGACCTGTTACTAACTGATCAAATGGTGAAGTGAACGATCCATCAATCCACATGTTCCCATAGTGAGCACAGTGTTTTCTATGAGGACAGTTACATGTCATTTTACTGTTCTGTGTTTTACTGACTTCTGGACTCTGAAGGGAGATCATGAGGAGAAACAGCTCAGCTCCATTTGTTGGAGGTTGATGAACAAAATGTAACTTGTAAAACACTGTACATTTCTCATTTCTTAGATATGACTCTGCAGCTCAAAGTGACAACAACATCGAAAATGTCCCATGAGTGTATTTAGTATTGCGGTGAATGAGCTGTGTGTGTTTGTCACGATGAAGAGAAATAATGTTGTGTTTGTGTGAAGGTGTGGACTCTGCTATGAATCAGTGTGAGGACAGAGAGGAGGGAGTCCCTCCCTCTAAAACCAGCCACACCAAAGCTCAGAGGTGAGATGACCGTCTCTAACTGTCCACACATAGTGTTCACTTTTTACTGACACTGTCACAGAGGAGTTCACTCAGTTCATTATGTTTTATCATTGAGGTCAAAGTCACTGGTGGTGTTGTACCAAAATTCATTATACTCAGAGGGGTTCCTAATATTCTGACGTTTCAAACACAGCTTTCAGCATAATGTAGTCCAGTACAACACCACCTTCAACTGAGTCAGTATAATGTAGTCCAGTACAACACCACCTTTAACTGAGTCAGTATAATGTAGTCCAGTACAACACCACCTTTATCTGAGTCAGTCTAATCTAGTCCAGTACAACACCACCTTTAACTGAGTCAGTCTAACGTAGCCCAGTACAACACCACCTTTAACTGAGTCAGTATAATGTAGTCCAGTACAACACCACCTTTAACTGAGTCAGTCTAACGTAGCCCAGTACAACACCACCTTTAACTGAGTCAGTATAATGTAGTCCAGTACAACACCACCTTTAACTGAGTCAGTCTAATCTAGTCCAGTACAACACCACCTTTAACTGAGTCAGTCTAACGTAGCCCAGTACAACACAACCTTTAACTGAGTCAGTCTAATCTAGTCCAGTACAACACCACCTTTAACTGAGTCAGTCTAACGTAGCCCAGTACAACACCACCTTTAACTGAGTCAGTATAATGTAGTCCAGTACAACACCACCTTTATCTGAGTCAGTCTAATCTAGTCCAGTACAACACCACCTTTAACTGAGTCAGTCTAACGTAGCCCAGTACAACACCACCTTTAACTGAGTCAGTATAATGTAGTCCAGTACAACACCACCTTTAACTGAGTCAGTCTAACGTAGCCCAGTACAACACCACCTTTAACTGAGTCAGTATAATGTAGTCCAGTACAACACCACCTTTAACTGAGTCAGTCTAATGTAGTCCAGTACAACACCACCTTTAACTGAGTCAGTCTAATGTAGTCTAGTACAACACCACTTTTAACTTAGTCAGTCTAATGTAGTCCAGTACAACACCACCTTTAACGGAGTCAGTCTAACGTAGCCCAGTACAACACCACCTTTAACTGAGTCAGTATAATGTAGTCCAGTACAACACCACCTTTAACTGAGTCAGTCTAATGTAGTCCAGTACAACACCACCTTTAACTGAGTCAGTCTAATGTAGTCTAGTACAACACCACCTTTAACTTAGTCAGTCTAATGTAGTCCAGTACAACACCACCTTTAACGGAGTCAGTCTAACGTAGCCCAGTACAACACCACCTTTAACTGAGTCAGTATAATGTAGTCCAGTACAACACAACCTTTAACTGAGTCAGTCTAATGTAGTCTAGTACAACACCACCTTTAACTGAGTCAGTATAATGTAGTCCAGTACAACACCACCTTTAACTGAGTCAGTCTAATGTAGTCCAGTACAACACCACCTTTAACTGTTACTTCATTATCATGCTTGTAAAAGTTGAATTAAGTGCAGAGCTGTTTTATTGAATTGTTTTAAATTTTACAAATGTACCAAATAAAGTGGACACTTGACATGTTTTACTTCATTATTTTGTCAAGGACAAAGATTAGTCAACATGTACTCAATCAACATATACTAATCAACACTGTTTTTGTTTCAGGATCCATCAGAGACCAGAATCTCCTGAACCTGGAACTGGACCCAGCTGTGTCCCTAAAGAGTGATGCGTCTATGGAGCATCCTCTTAATTTTAGAATTTTTTTTGATTGAAGGTAAGAATTAATAACTGACAATAAGACATTTCTAACTTCTAACCATTCCAGTTATTGTCTTATTATTTAAAGATGTAACATTTATCTTCAGTTTTTCTACAACATGCACATTTTTCTGTGCTGTCCCAAGCCCAGCTGTCTGTCCTTCAAGAGCGACCAGTCAAAGCAACATTTCATTGACTTTAAAGGACAACCTCCATGTGCTGAACAGATGTAAGCTGTAACTGACAGTAAGAGTCGGGTTATACTAGAAAATAACTTAATACGACATCTTAATCTAAAGTTTTTCTATTTCTTGTGAAAAGCCGTCCGTCATAGAGAGAGGAGACGTGATGTTGTTTAAATGAATATGGAGGTAACTTCTCACATGTTCAGACAGTCTCTCCTGAAGACATTCATAGTGTCGACCGCAGCTGTTCACATAAAAAGTGACGTTAATTAATTAAGGGAATAATAATAAAGAGGGCTGAGAAACAAGTTCAAACTCTGCCTACTTTCTCACCTTAAGTCAGCCAACCAACGAGTGAGGTAGTTGTGATGATTCATGTTTGAACTGTTGTTTACTCAGATAATCTTTACTGGTTTAGTGTCATATTTTCATACTGGGAGTTGCCCAGTACAACCAGTCTGACACTGAGACGCTCCACTGGAGCAGCTGGAGGTTCTGGGTGCCTTGCTCCAGGGCACTTCAGCAGTCTACAGTGAGTGAGGTAGAGCTACATGGAGGGCTTGGTGAGAGCTGTTGGGATTAAACCAAACTGACTGGTGAAGAAAACAGTGAGCTGAAAGACTGAGCTGTTGATTCTCAGTGGGATCAGCAGGACGAGTCAACCTTTACCACTACAGGGACTCATCTGATCCACATCCAGATATCACTTCATGGACCTTTATCTTGTGTTGGTCTGTGTGTGGACAAACACAATGTGAACTGATTGTTCATGATTCCTCCACAGAGAAGACCAGGAGAGCTCAGAGGTTCCCAGAGGTCAGTCTGCCCAGCAGCATCAAACACACCTGGACTCCATATTTATGGTCTGTACATGTACAACTACTTTTACATTTATTCTGTTCACAATCATCTTCATGCTGCACTTTGTAGACCAGTGGATTGTCAGTCTGTCCAAAATGGATCTGATGTTTGGTTCCATGGTTTTAGTTTGTGTCATTCATAGAATATTCTGTTCCAGCTGCTGGAGGAGAACATCGTCACTTTTGTGAAGAACGAGCTGAAGAACATCCAGAAGGTTGTGAGTTCAGATTACCCAGAATGCTTAGAGAGTCAGAGGGAGGATGAGGACGTGCTGGACGGTGAGGATGAAGAGCAGAGGAGGAGCAGCAGAGAGGCATTTGTGAAGATCACACTGCACTTCCTGAGGAGAATGAAGCAGGAGGAGCTGGCTGACTGTCTGCAGAGCAGTAAGAGGATTTCTCTAAAGATTTAACATGCTGGATTGATGGGACGTTTACTAATGTCTCAAGAGATGGACCAAAATATATTCATAGACTCATTCTTTGAGGAAATGACATGTAATCTATTCTTTGACTCATTGATCTTCTTTGTTGTGTGTTCCTTCAGGACTTCTTGCTGCAGTTTGTCAGCGTGAACTCAAATCTAACCTGAAGAAGAAGTTCCAGTGCGTGTTTGAGGGGATCGCTAAAGAAGGAAACCCAACCCTTCTGAATCAGATCTACACAGAGCTCTACATCACAGAGGGAGGGACTGCAGAGGTCAATGATGAACATGAGGTCAGACACATTGAAACAGCATCCAGGAAACCACACAGACCAGAAACAACCATCAGACAAGAAGACCTCTTTAAAGCCTCACCTGGAAGAGAGGAACCAATCAGAACAGTGATGACAAAGGGAGTGGCTGGTATTGGGAAAACAGTCTTAACACAGAAGTTCACTCTGGACTGGGCTGAAGACAAAGACCACCAGGACATACAGTTCACATTTCCATTCACTTTCATAGAGCTGAATGTGCTAAAAGAGAACAAGTACAGCTTGGTGGAACTTGTTCATCACTTCTTCAGTGAAACCAAAGAAGCAGGAATCTGCAGCTTTGAAGAGTTCCTGGTTCTGTTCATCTTTGACGGTCTGGATGAGTGTCGACTTCCTCTGGACTTCCACAACAATGAGGTCCTGACTGATGTTACAGAGTCCACCTCAGTGGATGTGCTGCTGACAAACCTCTTCAGGGGAAAACTGCTTCCCTCTGCTCGCCTCTGGATAACCACACAACCTGCAGCAGCCAATCAGATCCCTCCTGAGTGTGTTGGCATGATGACAGAGGTCAGAGGGTTCACCGACCCACAGGAGAAGGAGTACTTCAGGAAGAGATGAGGAGATGAGGAGCAGGCCAGGTGGATTATCTCCCACATCAAGACCTCACAAAGCCTCCACATCATGTGCCACATCCCAGTCTTCTGCTGGATCACTGCTACAGTTCTGGAGGATGTGTTGAAGACCAGAGAGAGAAGAACGCTGCCCAAGACCCTGACTGAGATGTACATCCACTTCCTGGTGGTTCAGTCCAAACTGAAGAAGGTCAAGTATGATGGAGGAGCTGAGACAGATCCACACTGGAGTCCAGAGAGCAGGAAGATGACTGAGTCTCTGGGAAAACTGGCTTTTGATCAGCTGCAGAAAGGCAACCTGATCTTCTATGAATCCGACTCCTGACAGAGTGTGGCATTGATATCAGAGCAGCCTCAGTGTACTCAGGAGTGTTCACACAGATTTTTAGAGAGGAGAGAGGACTGTACCAGGACAAGGTGTTCTGCTTCGTCCATCTGAGTGTTCAGGAGTTTCTGGCTGCGCTTCATGTCCATCTGACCTTCATCAACTCTGGTGTCAATCTGCTTTCAGAAGAACAAATAACCTCCCGGTTGTCTAAAGTCTTTAGAGACAAACCTAAACCAAAGCGTCTCTACCAGAGTGCTGTGGACAAGGCCTTACAGAGTCCAAATGGACACCTGGACTTGTTCCTCCGCTTCCTCCTGGGTCTTTCACTGCAGACCAATCAGACTCTTTTACGAGGTCTGCTGACACAGACAGGAACTAGCTCACAGACCAATAAGAAAACCGTCAAGTACATCAAGGAGAAGATAGGAGAATGTGACCCCAGAGAAAAGCATCAATCTGTTCCACTGTCTGAATGAACTGAATGATCGTTCTCTAGTGGAGGAGATCCAACAGTCCCTGAGTTCAGGATGCCTCTCCACAGATAAACTGTCTCCTGCCCAGTGGTCAGCTCTTGTCTTCATCTTACTGTCATTAGAAGAAGATCTGGACGTGTTTGACCTGAAGAAATACTCTGCTTCAGAGGCGGCTCTTCTGAGGCTGCTGCCAGTGGTGAAAGCCTCCAAAAAAGCTCTGTAAGTACAGAGAGAGTTAGATTAATGTATCATAACTTAAATACTTTATCTTTTCTACTTATTGTATATTTTTTCTTCATCATTGTCTCTTCAGACTGAGTGACTGTAACCTCTCAGAGAGAAGCTGTGAAGCTCTGTCCTCAGTTCTCAGCTCCCAGTCCTCTAGTCTGACAGAGCTGGACCTGAGTAACAACAACTTGCAAGTTTCAGGAGTGAAGCTGCTGTCTGCTGGACTGGAGAGTCCACACTGTGAACTGGAAACTCTCAGGTCAGGCTTCATTTTCTACAGTTGATCACCTTAATTGTGACTGTGACATTAATGGATAAACTCTTATTCTGCATAAGATTGTGTCTGTGCTTGCATGGTTTTGAACCAATTGCGTTTATTTTGTTCCCATTATTTTTTTTAAATATCAATTAAACATCTTTTACAGTATTTTTTCTATTTCTACTGTTTCAACTTGAAATATCAGAGATTTAGCAGTAATGTTGTCAGATTGTTGATGGACATTATTAGTGGGTGTTTGGTTGTGACTAGAAAACAATCAATGATAATGTTAATGTAACCCCACAGTAATTTTCTCAGTTGTGCAGTAACCTTCAGCCCTTACAGTTCCCTCAGATTATGTGACATGTGTGTTGTTTTGTGTGTTTGCAGGCTGTCAGGCTGTCTGATCACAGAGGAAGGCTGTGCTTCTCTGGCCTCAGCTCTGAGCTCCAACCCCTCCCATCTGAGAGAGATGGACCTGAGCTACCATCATCCAGGAGACTCTGGAGTGAAGCTGCTGGCTGCTGGACTGGAGGATCCACACTGGAGACTGGACACTCTCAGGTATGAAGAGGCCTGCTGCAGCCACAGACAATCAGTCTGATAGAGGTAGAGCTGGAAACCTTTTCTCTGTCACACTGTCAGCCTGGTTAATATGACCCTGACAAACTAAGCTGACCTCAAACTACCAGAGACTCATCAAACTGTTTGTGTCCCACATCAGACCATCAATACAGACATATGTAGTCAGGGAACAGCAGCCAGGATGAGCCAAAACAGGGAGGGAAGGTGATGAAACTGTTGTTTTTCTGGAGCGTTGTCTTGTTTCAACATTAGAGAATAGGACAGCGGTGTATCCTGACACGTTGATGGGCATCATGGTGGGTTGACATACGTCAACATTGTCACACTGCAGGTTTGTGGACTCACATCAAACAACAGTTGTACGTTTTGATACTCGTCATCTGCCACCTGTGTGTGTTGCCCTTTAGTCCAGACATCATTGTAAAAAAGACAAACAGACAAAGAAAGAATCTGTTGAAAAATGTTGATAAATCATCACAATAGGAATGTTTTGCTGTTTTAAAGGTGTTCAGCTTTACCTCATTTTGGTTTGTTTTGCACTGAGAGCCAGTTCCCTGGCTGATAAGAGTCGACTTGTTGAAACTACAGGTGACAGTCGGCCACAGACGCTCAGTGAATAACCAACAGCTGTTTGTGGACATGGTGTATCAGAGCCCAAAGAGGTTTATTTAGGACTGGACCAAAGTTCTAGGGGGACACAGGCAGTGCTCTGTGGCTGCAGACGGGCATGAACTGTAATATTTTCACCCCCAGATTACAGATATTAGAAACCAGTGTTGACTGTTGCTCGTAGACGGGATGTGAACAGCAGTGTCAAAGTCAAACACTTCGTACATCCAACCATCCACCCCGACCTCCTCCATCAGAGGGTTTGTGGCGCTGTAGTGATTTCAGGCTACTTTGTCCTTTACTTCTGAGAGACAACAGTCATAATTACACAAACACAAGAGGCCGCTTGTCAGGACCAAAACATCCAACAATCAATACTTATAAATTGACAACGGATCAACTGACTCTGTGTAATGGTGAAGAGTCGTGTGGTGGTGATGAACCCACAGATAATTGTCTCCATCTCTGCAGCTCTACAGAGCTTTTTGGCTTATTTTAGCTCCTAGTTTGGGTTCTGCAGCACATTTCTTGTTTGGTTTCCAAAACAGCAGCTGTTTTCATCCAACAAGCTGTGATGAAGCCACTGTTCACTACCTGCTCAGCAGCAAACAGCAGACAGATTCAGTTAAAGACTAGCTGGTGAACATAGTGGAGCATTTAGCAGCTAAAGAGACAGATATTTCCCTCAGGAGGTGGATGAGACCAAAAACAGAGCTAAAAGAAAGAGAATATTGGACTTCCATTCATCAGGTGACACAAACACAAAGACTGCTGATGAATCATCATGTTGATGTGTAATTGCTGGATATGGAAGCAACTGGTTGATATATGTTAGACACAACTACTTCTTTCAATAATTTTATTTTCAGTTTATATAGTTTACACACCACACATTACCCCCAAAAAGAACAGCACATAACATAACATACCTGCTAACTATACAAACAATCAGATTCAGACACAAAATAAATATAAAAAATCGAGACACAAGAAATCAAAACAAACATAAATCATCAACAATTAAATATTAATGAATATTGTGAGCGGTTAACTATACAGACTTTCAGCAACAAACCATGCCAAAGAACAAAAGGTATAATTTAAAGAAACATTTTTTTTTTGTCTCCTTGGAGAACATGTGTGAGCCTCTCCAATGGGAGAAGTTGTAGAACATTATAAAGCCAACTTGAAACAGATGGTTTTGCGCCACATTAAATGCACATAGGTGCCTACATGCTGCTTACACCTTACACATACGCCGGAGCAGTCATTGTCTTATTTGCTCTGGCAATATGGGGTAGTTTGTAATTTATGTATTATCTTGGAATTTGTAATTACTACATATTCTTTTGCTATTTAACATGATTGCTTTCCATTGGTGATCAGTGATTGCAGTTTTGAGGTTCCGTTCCCATGATTACCTGCTGCTGTGAGTACTTATATTACTTAAGAAGAACAGTTTATGGTAAATGTAGCTCATTGTTTTCCTCTTCAGTTGACAGACCTGGTGAATGATTGTCTCTATCTGCTCTGGTCCGTGACCTTCTTTATATTGGGCTATAGAGTTTAACTAACTGGTCTGTATGTGTTTGTGTGTAAATCATTAACTGTAAACAGTCTCTGGTGCAAACACAATGTGAGCTAATTCCTCCCTTGAGTCAACCAGGAGAGGTCAGATTTTTCAGATAGATGCAGATTTTTGGAGACCGATGACTGGGACTAGCTGCAAATGTCTTGAGAATAGCTTCAGTGCTCTGGGGACTACCTGATGTTGTCTGGGAAATAGCTCCAGAGTTTCGGTTTCGAGGTATGGCTCGAAAATTAGTTTCAGAAGACTAATTATCAGATTCAGAGGTCTAGGGACTAGCTGCAGGGGTTTGGGGACTACATTCAGAGGCCTAGGAACAAGTTATCAAGGTATGCAGACTAGTGGCAGTTCAATCAGGAGAGACAAGTTAGATGAAGAAAAGATAATTGTTTTTTATTAACAGATGACATGTGATGAAAAAGTCTTGACACAGTCTTTGGTGCTTGGACTCTACAGGGAGATTTGTAATCGAGGGGCATCTGCCCTTAGCAGCAGCAATATAAATCCCCAAAAGGAAAAAAATAAACCACAGCCTAATATTTCCCCCTATGCAGTGGTTCTCAACTGGTCTGGCTGCGGGACCCACCATCACCCCTTAATGACAAGCCACGACCCAAATTTTAACTTCTCAAGTGTATTTCATGAAAAGATGGAGCAGTTTGAACCTGAGCTGAAAATGTCCTCTGCAGTCGTAGTAGTAGGAGCTCTCTTGTTCCTGTCAGTCCCCGTCCCACAAGTTTCACGTAAACCAGTAAAACTGCTTTGTTATGTCTGTAGATTCGTCCATTTGTAATGCAAAATGACCGTTTGCCGTAATTCGAGCTGTGGTCTGTTGTTTGATGTCATTTATTACATGATGTCATCCAACATGTCTTCAATTCACCTACTTATAGTGTCATTTGACAGAGGAATAGTTTTCAGTTCATCCGCTGCGGATTGATCAACAAATGGCGCTTCAGTTTTCACGGCTTCATGCTTTCTTGTGCCAGAACCTCGCTGCACAAAACGCACTGAGGTTTTTGCCCTCTTTTGTAATGTAAGAAAATCCATCTTTCATGTAGTCGGTGTTGTACTTGCATTTCGCTCAATTAGCATGAAAACAAACTTTGTGGGTGTTCTACTGTGAAATGGCGGGTGTCTATTAGCAATGCAAGGCATTAACGCCAAATACTGTTAAGGAGTGTGAATAACTCTGCTGAATTAAAAATCCCCTTCAAAATAAAAGCGCAAGATTTTTTTGAATTTTTTTTTGACTGGATGCGCCACTACCAGTTATATGCATGTATCGAGAATGTGGCGAGGCACGATTAAGGAAGAATTTAGATGTTTAACGATGCAATAACAGTAGATTATGATAGCAGACAACAAAATGAAAGTAGTAACAGTAGCAAAAACTCCCACGCCAGTTAAAACATGAATTACAAGGGATTTAAGGCATACTTAAAGAAGTATGGGCAGAGCCTGAAAAATCAATTGTTTGATTCCCCCAGAGTGCTGCTGCCACAATAAAGGCAATTTCACTTAACAGATCACCCAATGCTGCTGCTGCAACGTATGTGATTCCACTAACAGATATCCAGTGCTGCTAGTGCAATGTATGCGATTCTAACAGATGCCCAATGCTGCTGCTGCATTGAATGCAATACCACATGACAAAATAGGCCAAAATGCAATGTATTTAAATACTCTTTCTTTAACTATTAAGACACACCAATGTGTGTCAAAGATTAAACCTCTTTGACATTAGCCAAGACAGGGTCAAATCAAGACAGGGTCAAATAGCAGCATCCAACACATGACAGGACAACAATATGAGGACACTTTAGACCATGATGCAGTGTATGAGGTCACGTTAGACCATGATATATTGGCAGGTGGGTCACTGTCAGAGTATGACAGATTGAAGGAATTGGCAGAAAGCTATAAATAGTAGTTATGTAGAAGAGTGCAATGAATAACAAATTAATGAATAAGTAGAATACGTCAACAGGAGGCCATCTTGCGATGGAAAAGGCGCCCCTACGACACCAAATCAGGCCGGGGTGTAAAGTGGGATGGGCTAATGACCCATTCACCACTTCTTACTCACCTTATCCTGCCGGCCGTGCTCAGACTGCACACATCTATACATCTAGGGAGGGAAGAGGAGAGAAAAGAGGGGATGACATTCAGTCAAGGGCCCTCATTGAATTTCAACCAGGGCTGCTGAGGTAAGACTCAACCTTGGTGCATGAGATGCTCTACCATCTGGGTGCTACAGCTTTTTGTGTTTGTGATCCTACTATACACCTGAATAGATTGGTGACTGAATCTATTATGACACTATTACTGTAAAATCTGACCACAGACAGACAGGCCGACAAGCAACTGGCTCAGTACCAAAGACTGCTTCTGTGGTAGTTCTGCTACAGAAGTAGCTTACAGGACAACATTTTCTCCATGATTTCACACAAGGTGAAAACAATACTAGCCACGCACTCAGGTAACTGGGAATAAGTACTTGGCCAACATATAATACAGTGTAATATTTAAAAAAAGCTTTTGTGAGTGAATGATCGTGATCAGAAAGACGTGAATGCATTGTCGAGGTCAGCTATGACCAGAAAAACATGTTGTTGAAGAGGACAGTGAGCAGCAACGTAGCTGAGAAGCAAAAATCTCCACCACCAAAAAAGCGGTTTTGACTGAAACTCCGTCTGAGTGAGGCCGACAGACAGACACTCCATCTGAGTGAGGCCGACAAACAGACACTCCATCTGAGTGAGACAGACAGAGCGATACTCCGTGTGAGTGAGGACGACAGACAAACACTCCGTCTAAGTGAGACCGACAAACAGACACTCCATCTGAGTGAGACAGACTGTTTGTGTCACTCAGACGGAATGTCTGTTCGTCTCCGTCACTCAAACGCAGCGTCTGTCTGTTTGTCTCACTCAGACGAAGTGAGCCCGACCGGCCGACACTCCGTCTGAGTGAGACAGACAGACTGTTTGTGTCACTCAGATGGAGTGTCTGTCCGTCTGCGTCACTCAGACGGAGAGTCTGTCCGTCTGCGTCACTCAGACGGAGTGTGTCTCCATCTGCGTCACTAAGTTGGAGTGTTTGTCTGTCTGCGTCACTCAGACGGAGTGTGTTTCCGTCTGTGTCACTCAGACTGAGTTTTTCTCCGTCTGCGTCACTAAGACGGAGTGTGTGTCCGTCTGAGTGAGACAGACGGACAGACAGACACTCCGTCTGAGTGAGGCCGAGAGACACTCCATCTGAGGGAGGCCGACGGACCGATACTCCGTGTGAGTGAGACAGACTTACTGACACTCCGTATGAGTGAGGCCGAGAGACACTCCGTTTGAGTGGGACAAACGTACTGTTTGTGTCAGTCAGATGGAGTGTCTGTCCGTCTGCCTCACTCAGACGGAGTGAGCTCGAACGGCCGACACTCCGTCTGAGTGAGAAAGAAGGACCAACAGACACTCCATCTGAGTGAGGCCGACTGTTTTTCTCACTCAGACGAAGTGTTTGTCCGTCTGCGTCACTCAGACGGAGTGTCTGTCCGTCTGCATCACTCAGACTTAGTGTGTGTCTGCGTCACTCAGGCGGAGTGTGTGTCGGTCTGAGTCACTCAGACAGAGTGTCTGTCTGTTTGTCCAACTCAGAATGAGTGAGCCCGACCGGCCAACACTCCGTCTGAGTGAGTCAGACGGACCGACAGACACTCCCGTCTGAGTGAGGCTGAAAGACCATCCGTCTGAGTGAGGCCGAAAGACAGACACTCCGTCTGAGTGAAGGCGACAGACCGATACTCTGTGTGAGTGAGACAAACCGACACTCCGTCTGAGTGAGGCCGACAGACAGACACTCCATAAGAGTGAGACAAACAGACTGTTTTTCTCACTCAGACGAAGTGTTTGTCAGTCTGCGTCACTCAGACGGAGTGTGTGTCTGTCTGCGTCACTCAGACGGAGTGTGTGTCCGTCTGCGTCACTCAGACGGAGTGTATGTCTGTTTTTCTCACTCAGACGGAGTGAGCCCGACCAGCCGACACTCTGTCTGAGTGAGACAGACAGAACAACAGACACTCCGTCTGAGTGAGGACGACAGACACTCCGTCTGAGTGAGGCAGAAAGACACTCCATCTGAGTGAGGCCGACGGACTGATACTCTGTGTGAGTGAGACAGACTGACTGACACTCCGTATGAGTGAGGCCGAGAGACACTCCGTCTGAGTCAGGCCGACAGACAGACACTCGGTCTGAGTGAGGCCGACAGACCGATACTCTGTGTGAGTGAGACAGACCGACAGACACTCAGTATGACTGAGGCCGACAGACACTCCGTCTGAGTGGGACAAACGTACCGACAGACACTCCATCTGAGTGAGGCCGATGGACAGACACTCCGTCTGAGTCTGGCCGACAGACAGACACTCTGTCTAACTGACACAAACAGTCCGAACACACTGTTTGTCTCACTCATATGGAGTGTGTGTCCGTCTGCTTCACTAAGACGGAGTGTTTGTCCGTCTGCGTCACTCAGACGGAGTGTCTATCCGTCTGCATCACTCAGACTTAGTGTGTTTCTGCGTCACTCAGATGGAGTGTGTGTCCGTCTCCGTCGCTCAGACGGAGTGTGTGTCGGTCTGAGTCACTCAGACGGAGTGTGTGTCCGTCTCCTTCGATCAGACGGAGTGTGTGTCTGTCTGCGTCACTCAGGCGGAGTGTGTGTCGGTCTGAGTCAGTCAGACGGAGTGTCTGTCCGTCTGCGTCACTCAGACGGAGAGTGTTTGTCTGTCTGCATCACTCAGACGGAGTGTCTGACCGTCTGCGTCACTCAGACGGAGTGTTTCTCTGTCTGCATCACACAGACGGAGTGTGTGTCCGTCTAAGTGACGCAGACAGACCGACAGACACTCCATCTGAGTGAGGCCGAGAGACACTCCATCTGAGTAAGGCCGACAGACAGACACTCCGTCTGTCTGTCGACAGTCTGTTTTTGTCAATCAGATGGAGCGTCTGTCCGTCTGCCTCACTCAGACGGAGTGAGCCCGAACGGCCGACACTCCGTCTGAGTGAGATAGACGGACCGACAGACACTCCATCTGAGTGAGGCCGATGGACAGACACTCCGTCTGAGTCTGGCCGACAGACAGACACTCTGTCTAACTGACACAAACAGTCCGAACACACTGTTTGTCTCACTCATATGGAGTGTGTGTCCGTCTGCTTCACTAAGACGGAGTGTTTGTCCGTCTGCGTCACTCAGACGGAGTGTCTATCCGTCTGCATCACTCAGACTTAGTGTGTTTCTGCGTCACTCAGACGGAGTGTGTGTCCGTCTCCGTCGCTCAGACGGAGTGTGTGTCGGTCTGAGTCACTCAGACGGAGTGTGTGTCCGTCTCCTTCGATCAGACGGAGTGTGTGTCTGTCTGCGTCACTCAGGCGGAGTGTGTGTCGGTCTGAGTCAGTCAGACGGAGTGTGTGTCTGTCTGCATCACTCAGACAGAGTGGCTGTCTGTTTGTCCCACTCAGACGGAGTGAGCCCGACCGGCCGACACTCCGTCTGAGTGAGTTAGAAGGACCGACAGACACTCCGTCTGAGTGAGGCCGACGGACAGACACTCCATCTGAGTGAGGCCGACAGACAGACACTCCGAATGAGTTAGACAAACAGACCGACACTCCGTCTGAGTGACGCAGACGGACAGACACTCTGACTAACTGACACAAACAGTCCAAACAGACTGTTTGTCTCACTCATATGGAGTGTGTGTCCGTCTACGTCACTAAGACAGAGTGTTTGTCCGTCTGCGTCACTCAGACTTAGTGTGTTTCTGCGTCACTCACACGGAGTGTGTGTCCATCTCGGTCGCTCAGACGGAGTGTGTGTCTTTCTGCGTCACTAAGTTGGAGTGTTTGTCTGTCTGAGTCACTCAGACGGAGAGTGTTTCCGTCTGCGTCACTCAGACGGAGTGTGTCTCCGTCTGCGTCACTAAGTTGGAGTGTGTGTCTGTCTGCGTCACTCAGACGGAGTGTGTGTCCGTCTGAGTCACTAAGACGGAGTGTTTGTCCGTCTGCGTCACTCAGACGGAGTGTCTGTCCGTCTCCGACGCTCAGACGGAGTTTGTGTCCGTCTGCGTCACTCAGGCGGAGTGTGTGTCGGTTTGAATCACTCAGACGGCGTGTCTGTCTGTTTGTCCCATTCAGACGAAGTGAGTCCGATTGGCCGACATTCTGAGTGAGACAGACAGAACGACAGACACTCCATCTGAGTGGTTCCGACAGACAGACACTCCGTCTGAGTGAGGCCGAGAGACAATCCGTCTGAGTGAGGCCAACAGACAGACACTCTGTCTGAGTGAGGCCGACAGACCGATACTTCGTGTGAGTGAGACTGACAAGCCGAAACTCCGTCTGAGTGAGACAAACGGACTGTTTTTGTCAGTCAGACGGAGTGTCTGTCCGTCTGCGTCACTCAGACGGAGTGTGTCTCCGTCTGTGTCACAAAGTTGGAGTGTTTGTCTGTCTGCGTCACTCAGACGGAGTGTGTTTCCGTCTGTGTCACTCAGACTGAGGTTGTCTCCGTCTGCGTCATTAAGACGGAGTGTTTATCTGTCCGAAACGCTCAGACTGAGTGTGTGCCTGTCTGCGTTACTCAGAAGGAGTGTGTGTCTGTCTGAGTCACTCAGACGGACTGTGTCTCCGTCTGCGTCACTAAGTTGGAGTGTTTGTCTGTCTGCGTCACTCAGACGGAGAGTGTTTCCGTCTGCGTCACTCAGACAGAGTGTGTCTCCGTCTGCGTCACTAAGTTGGAGTGTGTGTCTGTCTGCGTCACTCAGACGGAGTTTGTGTCCGTCTGCGTCACTCAGGCGGAGTGTGTGTCGGTTTGAATCACTCAGACGGCGTGTCTGTCTGTTTGTCCCACTCAGACAGAGTGAGCCCGACCGGCCGACACTCCGTCTGAGTGAGTCAGACGGACCGACAGACACTCCATCTGAGTTAGGCCGAAAGACCATCCGTCTGAGTGAGGCCGAAAGACAGACACTCCGTCTGAGTGAAGGCGACAGACCGATACTCTGTGTGAGTGAGATAAACCGACACTCTGTCTGAGTGAGGCCGACAGAAAGGCACTCCATCTGAGTGAGACAAACAGACTGTTTTTCTCACTCAGACGAAGTGAGTCCGATTGGCCGACACTCTGTCTGAGTGAGACAGACAGAACGACAGACACTCCATCTGAGTGGTTCCGACAGACAGACACTCCGTCTGAGTGAGGCCGACAGACCGATACTTCGTGTGAGTGAGACTTACAAGCCGAAACTCCGTCTGAGTGAGACAAACGGACTGGTTCTTGTCAGTCAGACGGAGTGTCTGTCTGTCTGCGTCACTCAGACGGAGAGTGTCTCCTTCTGTGTCACTCAGACTGAGTTTGTCTCCGTCTGCGTCACTAAGACGGAGTGTTTGTCTGTCCGAATCGCTCAGACGCATTGTGTGCCTGTCTGCGTCACTCAGAAGGAGTGTGTGTCTGTCTGAGTCACTCAGACGGACTGTGTCTCCGTCTGCGTCACCAAGTTGGAGTGTTTGTCTGTCTGTGTCACTCAGACTGAGTTTGTCTCCGTCTGCATCACTAAGACGGAGTGTTTGTCTGTCTGCATCACTCAGACGGAGTGTCTGTCCGTCTGCGTCACTCAGACAGAGTGTTTGTCTGTCTGCATCACTCAGACGGAGTATGTGTCCGTCTGAGTGAGACAGACGGACCGGCAGACACTCCGTCTGAGTGAGGCAGAGAGACACTCCTTCTGAGTGAGGCCGACAGACAGATACTTTGTGTGAGTGAGACTTACAAGCCGAAACTCCGTCTGAGTGAGACAAACGGACTGTTTTTGTCACTCAGACGGAGTGTCTGTCCGTCTGCGCCACTCAGACGGAGTGTGTCTCCGTCTGCGTCACAAAGTTGAAGTGTTTCTCTGTCTGCGTCACTCAGACGGAGTGTGTTTCCGTCTGTATCATTCAGAATGAGTTGTCTCCGTCTGCGTCACGAAAACAGAGTGTTTGTCTGTCTGCATCACTCAGACAGAGTGTCTGACCGTCTGCGTCACACAGACGGAGAGTGTGTCCGTCTGAGTGACGCAGACAGACCGACAGACACTCCGTCTGAGTGAGGCCGAGAGACACTCCATCTGAGTGAGGCCGACAGACAGACACTCCGTCTGTCTGTCGACAGTCTGTTTTTGTAAATCAGACGGAGTGTCTGTCCGTCTGCGCCACTCAGACGGAGTGTGTGTCTGTCTGCGTCACTCAGACGGAGTGTGTGTCCGTCTGCGTCAATTAAGACGGAGTGTTTGTCCGTCTGCATCACTCAGATGGAGTGTGTGTCCGTCTGAGTGAGACAGACGGACCGATACTCTGTGTGAGTGAGACAGACTGACTGACACGCCGAAACTCCGTCTGAGTGAGACAAACGGACTGTTTTTGTCAGTCAGACGGAGTATCTGTCCGTCTGCGTCACTCAGACGGAGAGTGTTTGTCTGTCTGCATCACTCATACGGAGTGTCTGACCGTCTACGTCACTCAGACGGAGTGTGTGTCCGTGTGAGTGACGCAGACAGACCGACAGACACTCCATCTGAGTGACTCCGAGAGACACTCCATCTGAGTGAGGCCGACGGACCGATACTCTGTGTGAGTGAGACAGACTGACTGACTGACACTCCGTATTAGTGAGGCCGAGTGACACTCCGTCTGAGTGGGACAAACGGACTGTTTGTGTCAGTCAGACGGAGTGTGTGTCCGTCTGCCTCACTCAGACGGAGTGAGCCCGAACGGCCGACACTCCGTCTGAGTGAGACAGACGGACCGACAGACACTCCATCTGAGTGAGGCCGACGGACAAACACTCCATCTGAGTGAGGCCGATGGACAGACACTCCGTCTGAGTGAGGCCGACAGACAGACACTTCGAATGAGTTAGACAAACAGACCGACACTCCGTCTGAGTGATGCAGACAGACAGACACTCTGTCTAACTGACACAAACAGTCCGAACAGACTGTTTGTCACACTCATATGGAATGTGTGTCCGTCTGCGTCACTAAGACGGAGTGTTTGTCCGTCTGCGTCACTCAGGCGGAGTGTGTGTCCATCTGCTTCACTCAGACGGAGTGTGTGTCCGTCTGCGTCACTAAGACGGAGTGTTTGTCCGTCTGCATTAATCAGACTTAGTGTGTGTCTGCGTCACTCAGACGGAGTGTGTGTCCGTCTCAGTCGCTCAGACGGAGTTTGTGTCTGTCTGTGTCACTCAGGCTGAGTGTGTGTCGGTCTGAGCCACTCAGACGGAGTGTGTGTCTGTCTGCATCATTCAGACAGAGTGTCTGTCTGTTTGTCCTTGAGTGAGTCAGACGGACCGACAGACACTCCGTCTGAGTGAGGCCGAAAGACCATGCGTCTGAGTGAGGACGAAAGACAGACACTCCGTCTGAGTGAAGGCGACAGACCGATACTCTGTTTGAGTGAGACAAACCGACACTCCATCTGAGTGAGACAACAGACTGTTTTTCTCCCTCAGACGAAGTGTTTGTCCGTCTGCGTCACTCAGACGGAGTGTGTGTCCGTCTGCGTCACTAAGACGGAGTGTTTGTCCGTTTGCGTCACTCAGACGGAGTGTATGTCTGTTTGTCTCACTCAGACGGAGTGAGCCCGACTAGCCGACACTCTGTCTGAGTGAGACAGACAGACCAACAGACACTCCGTCTGAGTGAGGCCGAGAGACACTCCATCTGAGTGAGGCCGACAGACAAACACTCCGTCTGAGTTAGGCCGACATACCGATACTTCGTGTGAGTGAGACTGACAAGCCGAAACTCTGTCTGAGTGAGACAGACAGACCGACAGACAGTCCATTTGAATATTTCAGATAGACAGGTACTCCGTCTGAGTGAAGCCGACAGACAGACACTCCATCTGAGTGAGGCCGACAGACAGACACTCCGAATGAGTTAGACAAACAGACCGACACTCAGTCTGAGTGACGCAGACGGACAGACACTCTATCTAACTGACACAAACAGTCCGAACAGACTGTTTGTCTCACTCATATGGAGTGTGTGTCCGTCTGCGTCACGAAGACGGAGTGTTTGTCCGTCTGCGTCACTCAGACGGAATGTCTGTCCGTCAGCATCACTCAGACTTAGTGTGTGTCTACGTCACTCAGACGGAGTGTGTGTCCGTCTCCGTCGCTCAGACGGAGTGTGTGTCTGTCTGCGTCACTCAGGCGGAGTGTGTGTCGGTCTGAGTCAGTCAGACGGAGTGTGTGTCTGTCTGCATCACTCAGACAGAGTGTCTGTCTGTTTGTCCCACTCAGACGGAGTGAGCCCGACCGGCCGACACTCCGTCTGAGTGAGTCAGACGGACCGACAGACACTCCGTCTGAGTGAGACAGACAGACTGTTTGTGTCACTCAGATGGAGTGTCTGTCCGTCTGCGTCACTCAGACGGAGTGAGCCCGACCCGCCGACACTCCTTGTGAGTGTGACAGACGGACCGACACTCTGTCTGAGTTAGGCCGGCAGACAGACACTCCATCTGAGTGAGACAAACAGACTGTTTGAGTCACGTAGACAGAGTGTGTCTTTGTCTGCGTCACTAAGACGTAGTGTGTGTCTGTCTGCATCACTCAAACGGACTGTGTCTCCGTCTGCGTCACTCAAACGGAGTGTCTGTCCGTCTGCTTCACTCAGACTGAGTGTATGTCTGTTTGTCTCACTCAGACGAAGTGAGTCCGATTGGCCGACATTCTGAGTGAGACAGACAGAACGACAGACACTCCATCTGAGTGGTTCCGACAGACAGACACTCCGTCTGAGTGAGGCCGAGAGACAATCCGTCTGAGTGAGGCCAACAGACAGACACTCCGTCTGAGTGAGGCCGACAGACCGATACTTCGTGTGAGTGAGACTTACAAGCCGAAACTCTGTCTGAGTGAGACAAACGGACTGTTTCTTGTCAGTCAGACGGAGTGTCTGTCTGTCTGCGTCACTCAGACGGAGAGTGTCTCCGTCTGAGTGAGACAGACGGACCGACAGACACTCCGTCTGAGTGAGGCAGAAAGACACTCCATCTGAGTGAGGCCGACGGACTGATACTCTGTGTGAGTGAGACAGACTGACTGACACTCCGTATGAGTGAGGCCGAGAGACACTCCGTCTGAGTCAGGCCGACAGACAGACACTCGGTCTGAGTGAGGCCGACAGACCGATACTCTGTGTGAGTGAGACAGACCGACAGACACTCAGTATGACTGAGGCCGACAGACACTCCGTCTGAGTGGGACAAACGTACCGACAGACACTCCATCTGAGTGAGGCCGATGGACAGACACTCCGTCTGAGTCTGGCCGACAGACAGACACTCTGTCTAACTGACACAAACAGTCCGAACACACTGTTTGTCTCACTCATATGGAGTGTGTGTCCGTCTGCTTCACTAAGACGGAGTGTTTGTCCGTCTGCGTCACTCAGACGGAGTGTCTATCCGTCTGCATCACTCAGACTTAGTGTGTTTCTGCGTCACTCAGATGGAGTGTGTGTCCGTCTCCGTCGCTCAGACGGAGTGTGTGTCGGTCTGAGTCACTCAGACGGAGTGTGTGTCCGTCTCCTTCGATCAGACGGAGTGTGTGTCTGTCTGCGTCACTCAGGCGGAGTGTGTGTCGGTCTGAGTCAGTCAGACGGAGTGTCTGTCCGTCTGCGTCACTCAGACGGAGAGTGTTTGTCTGTCTGCATCACTCAGACGGAGTGTCTGACCGTCTGCGTCACTCAGACGGAGTGTTTCTCTGTCTGCATCACACAGACGGAGTGTGTGTCCGTCTAAGTGACGCAGACAGACCGACAGACACTCCATCTGAGTGAGGCCGAGAGACACTCCATCTGAGTAAGGCCGACAGACAGACACTCCGTCTGTCTGTCGACAGTCTGTTTTTGTCAATCAGATGGAGCGTCTGTCCGTCTGCCTCACTCAGACGGAGTGAGCCCGAACGGCCGACACTCCGTCTGAGTGAGATAGACGGACCGACAGACACTCCATCTGAGTGAGGCCGATGGACAGACACTCCGTCTGAGTCTGGCCGACAGACAGACACTCTGTCTAACTGACACAAACAGTCCGAACACACTGTTTGTCTCACTCATATGGAGTGTGTGTCCGTCTGCTTCACTAAGACGGAGTGTTTGTCCGTCTGCGTCACTCAGACGGAGTGTCTATCCGTCTGCATCACTCAGACTTAGTGTGTTTCTGCGTCACTCAGACGGAGTGTGTGTCCGTCTCCGTCGCTCAGACGGAGTGTGTGTCGGTCTGAGTCACTCAGACGGAGTGTGTGTCCGTCTCCTTCGATCAGACGGAGTGTGTGTCTGTCTGCGTCACTCAGGCGGAGTGTGTGTCGGTCTGAGTCAGTCAGACGGAGTGTGTGTCTGTCTGCATCACTCAGACAGAGTGGCTGTCTGTTTGTCCCACTCAGACGGAGTGAGCCCGACCGGCCGACACTCCGTCTGAGTGAGTTAGAAGGACCGACAGACACTCCGTCTGAGTGAGGCCGACGGACAGACACTCCATCTGAGTGAGGCCGACAGACAGACACTCCGAATGAGTTAGACAAACAGACCGACACTCCGTCTGAGTGACGCAGACGGACAGACACTCTGTCTAACTGACACAAACAGTCCAAACAGACTGTTTGTCTCACTCATATGGAGTGTGTGTCCGTCTACGTCACTAAGACAGAGTGTTTGTCCGTCTGCGTCACTCAGACTTAGTGTGTTTCTGCGTCACTCACACGGAGTGTGTGTCCGTCTCGGTCGCTCAGACGGAGTGTGTGTCTTTCTGCGTCACTCAGGCGGAGAGTGTGTCGGTCTGAGTCACTCAGACGGAGTGTGTGTCTGTCTGCGTCACTCAGACGGAGTGTGTGTCCAGCTGCGTCACTAAGACGGAGTGTTTGTCCGTCTGCGTCACTCAGACGGAGTGTATGTCTGTTTGTCTCACTCAGACGGAGTGAGCCCGACTAGCCGACACTCTGTCTGAGTGAGACAGACAGACCGACAGACACTCCGTCTGAGTGAGGACGAGAGACACTCCATCTGAGTAAGGCCGACAGACAGACACTCCGTCTGAGTGAGGCCGACAGGCCGATACTTCGTGTGAGTGAGACCGACAAGCCAAAACTCCGTCTGAGTGAGACAAACGGACTGTTTTTGTCAGTCAGACGGAGTGTCTGTCCGTCTGCGTCACTAAGTTGGAGTGTTTGTCTGTCTGAGTCACTCAGACGGAGTGTGTGTCCGTCTGAGTCACTAAGACGGAGTGTTTGTCCGTCTGCGTCACTCAGATGGAGTGTGTGTCTGTCTGCGTCACTCAGACGGAGTGTGTGTCCGTCTGAGTCACTAAGACGGAGTGTTTGTCCGTCTGCGTCACTCAGACGGAGTGTCTGTCCGTCTCCGACGCTCAGACGGAGTTTGTGTCCGTCTGCGTCACTCAGGCGGAGTGTGTGTCGGTTTGAATCACTCAGACGGCGTGTCTGTCTGTTTGTCCCACTCAGACAGAGTGAGCCCGACCGGCCGACACTCCGTCTGAGTGAGTCAGACGGACCGACAGACACTCCATCTGAGTTAGGCCGAAAGACCATCCGTCTGAGTGAGGCCGAAAGACAGACACTCCGTCTGAGTGAAGGCAACAGACCGATACTCTGTGTGAGTGAGACAATCCGACACTCTGTCTGAGTGAGGCCGACAGACAGGCACTCCGTCTGAGTGAGACAAACAGACTGTTTTTCTCACTCAGACGAAGTGAGTCCGACTGGCCGACATTCTGTCTGAGTGAGACAGACAGAACGACAGACACTCCATCTGAGTGGTTCCGACAGACAGACACTCCGTCTGAGTGAGGCCGACAGACCGATACTTCGTGTGAGTGAGACTTACAAGCCGAAACTCCGTCTGAGTGAGACAAACGGACTGGTTCTTGTCAGTCAGACGGAGTGTCTGTCTGTCTGCGTCACTCAGACGGAGAGTGTCTCCGTCTGAGTGAGACAGACGGACCGACAGACACTCCGTCTGAGTGAGGCAGAAAGACACTCCATCTGAGTGAGGCCGACGGACTGATACTCTGTGTGAGTGAGACAGACTGACTGACACTCCGTATGAGTGAGGCCGAGAGACACTCCGTCTGAGTCAGGCCGACAGACAGACACTCGGTCTGAGTGAGGCCGACAGACCGATACTCTGTGTGAGTGAGACAGACCGACAGACACTCAGTATGACTGAGGCCGACAGACACTCCGTCTGAGTGGGACAAACGTACCGACAGACACTCCATCTGAGTGAGGCCGATGGACAGACACTCCGTCTGAGTCTGGCCGACAGACAGACACTCTGTCTAACTGACACAAACAGTCCGAACACACTGTTTGTCTCACTCATATGGAGTGTGTGTCCGTCTGCTTCACTAAGACGGAGTGTTTGTCCGTCTGCGTCACTCAGACGGAGTGTCTATCCGTCTGCATCACTCAGACTTAGTGTGTTTCTGCGTCACTCAGATGGAGTGTGTGTCCGTCTCCGTCGCTCAGACGGAGTGTGTGTCGGTCTGAGTCACTCAGACGGAGTGTGTGTCCGTCTCCTTCGATCAGACGGAGTGTGTGTCTGTCTGCGTCACTCAGGCGGAGTGTGTGTCGGTCTGAGTCAGTCAGACGGAGTGTCTGTCCGTCTGCGTCACTCAGACGGAGAGTGTTTGTCTGTCTGCATCACTCAGACGGAGTGTCTGACCGTCTGCGTCACTCAGACGGAGTGTTTCTCTGTCTGCATCACACAGACGGAGTGTGTGTCCGTCTAAGTGACGCAGACAGACCGACAGACACTCCATCTGAGTGAGGCCGAGAGACACTCCATCTGAGTAAGGCCGACAGACAGACACTCCGTCTGTCTGTCGACAGTCTGTTTTTGTCAATCAGATGGAGCGTCTGTCCGTCTGCCTCACTCAGACGGAGTGAGCCCGAACGGCCGACACTCCGTCTGAGTGAGATAGACGGACCGACAGACACTCCATCTGAGTGAGGCCGATGGACAGACACTCCGTCTGAGTCTGGCCGACAGACAGACACTCTGTCTAACTGACACAAACAGTCCGAACACACTGTTTGTCTCACTCATATGGAGTGTGTGTCCGTCTGCTTCACTAAGACGGAGTGTTTGTCCGTCTGCGTCACTCAGACGGAGTGTCTATCCGTCTGCATCACTCAGACTTAGTGTGTTTCTGCGTCACTCAGACGGAGTGTGTGTCCGTCTCCGTCGCTCAGACGGAGTGTGTGTCGGTCTGAGTCACTCAGACGGAGTGTGTGTCCGTCTCCTTCGATCAGACGGAGTGTGTGTCTGTCTGCGTCACTCAGGCGGAGTGTGTGTCGGTCTGAGTCAGTCAGACGGAGTGTGTGTCTGTCTGCATCACTCAGACAGAGTGGCTGTCTGTTTGTCCCACTCAGACGGAGTGAGCCCGACCGGCCGACACTCCGTCTGAGTGAGTTAGAAGGACCGACAGACACTCCGTCTGAGTGAGGCCGACGGACAGACACTCCATCTGAGTGAGGCCGACAGACAGACACTCCGAATGAGTTAGACAAACAGACCGACACTCCGTCTGAGTGACGCAGACGGACAGACACTCTGTCTAACTGACACAAACAGTCCAAACAGACTGTTTGTCTCACTCATATGGAGTGTGTGTCCGTCTACGTCACTAAGACAGAGTGTTTGTCCGTCTGCGTCACTCAGACTTAGTGTGTTTCTGCGTCACTCACACGGAGTGTGTGTCCGTCTCGGTCGCTCAGACGGAGTGTGTGTCTTTCTGCGTCACTCAGGCGGAGAGTGTGTCGGTCTGAGTCACTCAGACGGAGTGTGTGTCTGTCTGCGTCACTCAGACGGAGTGTGTGTCCAGCTGCGTCACTAAGACGGAGTGTTTGTCCGTCTGCGTCACTCAGACGGAGTGTATGTCTGTTTGTCTCACTCAGACGGAGTGAGCCCGACTAGCCGACACTCTGTCTGAGTGAGACAGACAGACCGACAGACACTCCGTCTGAGTGAGGACGAGAGACACTCCATCTGAGTAAGGCCGACAGACAGACACTCCGTCTGAGTGAGGCCGACAGGCCGATACTTCGTGTGAGTGAGACCGACAAGCCAAAACTCCGTCTGAGTGAGACAAACGGACTGTTTTTGTCAGTCAGACGGAGTGTCTGTCCGTCTGCGTCACTAAGTTGGAGTGTTTGTCTGTCTGAGTCACTCAGACGGAGTGTGTGTCCGTCTGAGTCACTAAGACGGAGTGTTTGTCCGTCTGCGTCACTCAGATGGAGTGTGTGTCTGTCTGCGTCACTCAGACGGAGTGTGTGTCCGTCTGAGTCACTAAGACGGAGTGTTTGTCCGTCTGCGTCACTCAGACGGAGTGTCTGTCCGTCTCCGACGCTCAGACGGAGTTTGTGTCCGTCTGCGTCACTCAGGCGGAGTGTGTGTCGGTTTGAATCACTCAGACGGCGTGTCTGTCTGTTTGTCCCACTCAGACAGAGTGAGCCCGACCGGCCGACACTCCGTCTGAGTGAGTCAGACGGACCGACAGACACTCCATCTGAGTTAGGCCGAAAGACCATCCGTCTGAGTGAGGCCGAAAGACAGACACTCCGTCTGAGTGAAGGCAACAGACCGATACTCTGTGTGAGTGAGACAATCCGACACTCTGTCTGAGTGAGGCCGACAGACAGGCACTCCGTCTGAGTGAGACAAACAGACTGTTTTTCTCACTCAGACGAAGTGAGTCCGACTGGCCGACATTCTGTCTGAGTGAGACAGACAGAACGACAGACACTCCATCTGAGTGGTTCCGACAGACAGACACTCCGTCTGAGTGAGGCCGACAGACCGATACTTCGTGTGAGTGAGACTTACAAGCCGAAACTCCGTCTGAGTGAGACAAACGGACTGGTTCTTGTCAGTCAGACGGAGTGTCTGTCTGTCTGCGTCACTCAGACGGAGAGTGTCTCCTTCTGTGTCACTCAGACTGAGTTTGTCTCCGTCTGCGTCACTAAGACGGAGTGTTTGTCTGTCCGAATCGCTCAGACGCAGTGTGTGCCTGTCTGCGTCACTCAGAAGGAGTGTGTGTCTGTCTGAGTCACTCAGACGGACTGTGTCTCCGTCTGCGTCACCAAGTTGGAGTGTTTGTCTGTCTGCGTCACTCAGACGGAGAGTGTTTCCGTCTGCGTCACTAAGACGGAGTGTTTGTCCGTCTGTGCCAATCAGACGGATTGTAAGTCTGTTTGTCTCACTCAGACGGACTGTGTTTCCGTCTGTGTCACTCAGACTGAGTTTGTCTCCGTCTGCATCACTAAGACGGAGTGTTTGTCTGTCTGCATCACTCAGACGGAGTGTCTGTCCGTCTGCGTCACTCAGACAGAGTGTTTGTCTGTCTGCATCACTCAGACGGAGTATGTGTCCGGCTGAGTGAGACAGACGGACCGGCAGACACTCCGTCTGAGCGAGGCAGAGAGACACTCCTTCTGAGTGAGGCCGACAGACAGACACTCCATCTGAGTGAGGCCGACAGACAGATACTTCGTGTGAGTGAGACAAACGGACTGTTTTTGTCACTCAGACGGAGTGTCTGTCCGTCTGCGCCACTCAGACGGAGTGAGCCCGACCCGCCGACACTCCGTATGAGTGAGACAGACAGATCGACAGACACTCCGTCTGAGTGAGGACGAGAGACACTCAATCTGAGTGAAGCCGACAGACAGACACTCCGTCTGAGTGAGGCCGACAGACCGATACTTTGTGTGAGTGAGACTGACAAGCCGAAACTCCGTCTGAGTGAGACAAACGGACTGGTTCTTGTCAGTCAGACGGAGTGTCTGTCTGTCTGCGTCACTCAGACGGAGAGTGTCTCCGTCTGAGTGAGACAGACGGACCGACAGACACTCCGTCTGAGTGAGGCAGAAAGACACTCCATCTGAGTGAGGCCGACGGACTGATACTCTGTGTGAGTGAGACAGACTGACTGACACTCCGTATGAGTGAGGCCGAGAGACACTCCGTCTGAGTCAGGCCGACAGACAGACACTCGGTCTGAGTGAGGCCGACAGACCGATACTCTGTGTGAGTGAGACAGACCGACAGACACTCAGTATGACTGAGGCCGACAGACACTCCGTCTGAGTGGGACAAACGTACCGACAGACACTCCATCTGAGTGAGGCCGATGGACAGACACTCCGTCTGAGTCTGGCCGACAGACAGACACTCTGTCTAACTGACACAAACAGTCCGAACACACTGTTTGTCTCACTCATATGGAGTGTGTGTCCGTCTGCTTCACTAAGACGGAGTGTTTGTCCGTCTGCGTCACTCAGACGGAGTGTCTATCCGTCTGCATCACTCAGACTTAGTGTGTTTCTGCGTCACTCAGATGGAGTGTGTGTCCGTCTCCGTCGCTCAGACGGAGTGTGTGTCGGTCTGAGTCACTCAGACGGAGTGTGTGTCCGTCTCCTTCGATCAGACGGAGTGTGTGTCTGTCTGCGTCACTCAGGCGGAGTGTGTGTCGGTCTGAGTCAGTCAGACGGAGTGTCTGTCCGTCTGCGTCACTCAGACGGAGAGTGTTTGTCTGTCTGCATCACTCAGACGGAGTGTCTGACCGTCTGCGTCACTCAGACGGAGTGTTTCTCTGTCTGCATCACACAGACGGAGTGTGTGTCCGTCTAAGTGACGCAGACAGACCGACAGACACTCCATCTGAGTGAGGCCGAGAGACACTCCATCTGAGTAAGGCCGACAGACAGACACTCCGTCTGTCTGTCGACAGTCTGTTTTTGTCAATCAGATGGAGCGTCTGTCCGTCTGCCTCACTCAGACGGAGTGAGCCCGAACGGCCGACACTCCGTCTGAGTGAGATAGACGGACCGACAGACACTCCATCTGAGTGAGGCCGATGGACAGACACTCCGTCTGAGTCTGGCCGACAGACAGACACTCTGTCTAACTGACACAAACAGTCCGAACACACTGTTTGTCTCACTCATATGGAGTGTGTGTCCGTCTGCTTCACTAAGACGGAGTGTTTGTCCGTCTGCGTCACTCAGACGGAGTGTCTATCCGTCTGCATCACTCAGACTTAGTGTGTTTCTGCGTCACTCAGACGGAGTGTGTGTCCGTCTCCGTCGCTCAGACGGAGTGTGTGTCGGTCTGAGTCACTCAGACGGAGTGTGTGTCCGTCTCCTTCGATCAGACGGAGTGTGTGTCTGTCTGCGTCACTCAGGCGGAGTGTGTGTCGGTCTGAGTCAGTCAGACGGAGTGTGTGTCTGTCTGCATCACTCAGACAGAGTGGCTGTCTGTTTGTCCCACTCAGACGGAGTGAGCCCGACCGGCCGACACTCCGTCTGAGTGAGTTAGAAGGACCGACAGACACTCCGTCTGAGTGAGGCCGACGGACAGACACTCCATCTGAGTGAGGCCGACAGACAGACACTCCGAATGAGTTAGACAAACAGACCGACACTCCGTCTGAGTGACGCAGACGGACAGACACTCTGTCTAACTGACACAAACAGTCCAAACAGACTGTTTGTCTCACTCATATGGAGTGTGTGTCCGTCTACGTCACTAAGACAGAGTGTTTGTCCGTCTGCGTCACTCAGACTTAGTGTGTTTCTGCGTCACTCACACGGAGTGTGTGTCCGTCTCGGTCGCTCAGACGGAGTGTGTGTCTTTCTGCGTCACTCAGGCGGAGAGTGTGTCGGTCTGAGTCACTCAGACGGAGTGTGTGTCTGTCTGCGTCACTCAGACGGAGTGTGTGTCCAGCTGCGTCACTAAGACGGAGTGTTTGTCCGTCTGCGTCACTCAGACGGAGTGTATGTCTGTTTGTCTCACTCAGACGGAGTGAGCCCGACTAGCCGACACTCTGTCTGAGTGAGACAGACAGACCGACAGACACTCCGTCTGAGTGAGGACGAGAGACACTCCATCTGAGTAAGGCCGACAGACAGACACTCCGTCTGAGTGAGGCCGACAGGCCGATACTTCGTGTGAGTGAGACCGACAAGCCAAAACTCCGTCTGAGTGAGACAAACGGACTGTTTTTGTCAGTCAGACGGAGTGTCTGTCCGTCTGCGTCACTAAGTTGGAGTGTTTGTCTGTCTGAGTCACTCAGACGGAGTGTGTGTCCGTCTGAGTCACTAAGACGGAGTGTTTGTCCGTCTGCGTCACTCAGATGGAGTGTGTGTCTGTCTGCGTCACTCAGACGGAGTGTGTGTCCGTCTGAGTCACTAAGACGGAGTGTTTGTCCGTCTGCGTCACTCAGACGGAGTGTCTGTCCGTCTCCGACGCTCAGACGGAGTTTGTGTCCGTCTGCGTCACTCAGGCGGAGTGTGTGTCGGTTTGAATCACTCAGACGGCGTGTCTGTCTGTTTGTCCCACTCAGACAGAGTGAGCCCGACCGGCCGACACTCCGTCTGAGTGAGTCAGACGGACCGACAGACACTCCATCTGAGTTAGGCCGAAAGACCATCCGTCTGAGTGAGGCCGAAAGACAGACACTCCGTCTGAGTGAAGGCAACAGACCGATACTCTGTGTGAGTGAGACAATCCGACACTCTGTCTGAGTGAGGCCGACAGACAGGCACTCCGTCTGAGTGAGACAAACAGACTGTTTTTCTCACTCAGACGAAGTGAGTCCGACTGGCCGACATTCTGTCTGAGTGAGACAGACAGAACGACAGACACTCCATCTGAGTGGTTCCGACAGACAGACACTCCGTCTGAGTGAGGCCGACAGACCGATACTTCGTGTGAGTGAGACTTACAAGCCGAAACTCCGTCTGAGTGAGACAAACGGACTGGTTCTTGTCAGTCAGACGGAGTGTCTGTCTGTCTGCGTCACTCAGACGGAGAGTGTCTCCTTCTGTGTCACTCAGACTGAGTTTGTCTCCGTCTGCGTCACTAAGACGGAGTGTTTGTCTGTCCGAATCGCTCAGACGCAGTGTGTGCCTGTCTGCGTCACTCAGAAGGAGTGTGTGTCTGTCTGAGTCACTCAGACGGACTGTGTCTCCGTCTGCGTCACCAAGTTGGAGTGTTTGTCTGTCTGCGTCACTCAGACGGAGAGTGTTTCCGTCTGCGTCACTAAGACGGAGTGTTTGTCCGTCTGTGCCAATCAGACGGATTGTAAGTCTGTTTGTCTCACTCAGACGGACTGTGTTTCCGTCTGTGTCACTCAGACTGAGTTTGTCTCCGTCTGCATCACTAAGACGGAGTGTTTGTCTGTCTGCATCACTCAGACGGAGTGTCTGTCCGTCTGCGTCACTCAGACAGAGTGTTTGTCTGTCTGCATCACTCAGACGGAGTATGTGTCCGGCTGAGTGAGACAGACGGACCGGCAGACACTCCGTCTGAGCGAGGCAGAGAGACACTCCTTCTGAGTGAGGCCGACAGACAGACACTCCATCTGAGTGAGGCCGACAGACAGATACTTCGTGTGAGTGAGACAAACGGACTGTTTTTGTCACTCAGACGGAGTGTCTGTCCGTCTGCGCCACTCAGACGGAGTGAGCCCGACCCGCCGACACTCCGTATGAGTGAGACAGACAGATCGACAGACACTCCGTCTGAGTGAGGACGAGAGACACTCAATCTGAGTGAAGCCGACAGACAGACACTCCGTCTGAGTGAGGCCGACAGACCGATACTTTGTGTGAGTGAGACTGACAAGCCGAAACTCCGTCTGAGTGAGACAAACGGACTGTTTTTGTTAGTCAGACGGAGTGTCTGTCCGTCTGCATCACTAAGACGGAGAGTGTTTCCGTCTGCTTCACTCAGACTGAGTGTGTCTCCGTCTGCGTCACTAAGTTTGTAGTGTTTGTCTGTCTGTATCGCTCAGACGGAGTGTATGTCTGTTTGTCTCACTCAGACGGAGTGAGCCCGACTAGCCGACACTCTGTCTGAGTGAGACAGACAGACCGACAGACACTCCGTCTGAGTGAGGCCAAGAGACACTCCATCTGAGTGAGGCCGACATACAGACACTCCGTCTGAGTGAGGCCGACAAACCGATACTTCGTGTGAGTGAGACTGACAAGCAGAAACTCTGTCTGAGTGAGACAGATAGACCGACAGACACTCCATCTGAGTGGTTCCGACAGACAGACACTCCGTCTGAGTGAGGCCGACAGACAGTCAGTCCGTCTGAGTGAGACAGACAGACCGACACTCCATCTGAGTGAGGCCGAGAGACACTCCATCTGAGTGAAGCCGAGAGACACTCCATCTGAGTGAGGCCAACAGACAGACACTCCGTCTGAGTGAGGCCGACAGACCGATACTTCGTGTGAGTGAGACTGACAAGCCAAAACTCCGTCTGAGTGAGACAAACGGACTGTTTTTGTCACTCAGACGGAGTGTCTGTCCGTCTGCGTCACTCAGACGGAGAGTGTTTCAGTCTGCGTCACTCAGACGGAGTGTCTGTCCTTCTGCATCACTCAGACTTAGTGTGTGTCTGCGTCACTCAGACGGAGTGTGTGTCCGTCTGTGTCACTCAGACTGAGTGTGTCTCCGTCTGCGTCACTATGTTTGTAGTGTTTGTCTGTCTGTATCGCTCAGACGGAGTGTGTGCCTGTCTGCGTCACTCAGAAGGAGTGTGTTACTGTCTGCGTCACTCAGACGGACTGTGTCTCCGTCTGCGTCACTAAGTTGGAGTGTTTGTCTGTCTGCGTCACTCAGATGGAGTGTGTTTCCGTCTGTGTCACTCAGACTGAGTTTGTCTCCGTCTGCGTCACTTAGACGGAGTGTTTGTCTGTCTGCATCACTCAGACGGAGTGTGTGTCCATCTGAGTGAGACAGACGGACCGACAGAGACTCCGTCTGAGTGAAGCCGAGAGACACTCCATCTGAGTGAGGCCGACGGACCGATACTCTGTGTGAGTGAGACAGACTGACTGACACTCCGTATGAGTGAGGCCGAGAGACACTCGGTCTGAGTGAGGCCGACAGACCGATACTTCGTGTGAGTGAGACTGACAAGCCGAAACTCCGTCTGAGTGAGACAAACGGACTGTTTTTGTTAGTCAGACGGAGTGTCTGTCCGTCTGCGTCACACAGACTGAGTGTTTGTCTGTCTGCATCACTCAGACGGAGTATGTGTCCGGCTGAGTGAGACAGACGGAGTGTCTGTCGATCTGTCTGTCTCACTCATACGGAGTGTCGGCGGGTCGGGCTCACTCCATCTGAGTGAGGCCGACGGACCGATACTCTGTGTGAGTGAGACAGACTGACTGACTGACACTCCGTATTAGTGAGGCCGAGTGACACTCCGTCTGAGTGGGACAAACGGACTGTTTGTGTCAGTCAGACGGAGTGTGTGTCCGTCTGCCTCACTCAGACGGAGTGAGCCCGAACGGCCGACACTCCGTCTGAGTGAGACAGACGGACCGACAGACACTCCATCTGAGTGAGGCCGACGGACAAACACTCCATCTGAGTGAGGCCGATGGACAGACACTCCGTCTGAGTGAGGCCGACAGACAGACACTTCGAATGAGTTAGACAAACAGACCGACACTCCGTCTGAGTGATACAGACGGACAGACACTCTGTCTAACTGACACAAACAGTCCGAACAGACTGTTTGTCACACTCATATGGAATGTGTGTCCGTCTGCGTCACTAAGACGGAGTGTTTGTCCGTCTGCGTCACTCAGACGGAGTGTGTGTCTGTCTGCGTCACTCAGACGGAGTGTGTGTCGGTCTGAGTCAGTCAGACGGAGTGTGTGTCTGTCTGCATCACTCAGACAGAGTGTCTGTCTGTTTGTCCCACTCAGACGGAGTGAGCCCGACCGTCCGACACTCCGTCTGAGTGAGTCAGACGGACCGACAGACACTCCGTCTGAGTGAGGCTGAAAGACCATCCGTCTGAGTGAGGCCGCAAAACAGACACTCCGTCTGAGTGAAGGCGACCGACCGATACTCTGTGTGAGTGAGACAAACCGACACTTCGTCGGAGTGAGGCCGACAGACAGACACTTCATCTGAGTGAGACAAACAGACTGTTTTTATCACTCAGACGAAGTGTTTGTCCGTCTGCGTCACTAAGTTGGAGTGTTTGTCTGTCTGCGTCACTCAGACGGAGTGTCTGTCTGTCTGAGTGAGACAGACGGACCGATAGACACTCCGTCTGAGTGAGGCCGAGAGACACTCCATCTGAGTGAGACAAACAGACTGTTTTTCTCACTCAGACAGAGTGTATGTCTGTTTGTCTCACTCAGACGGAGTGAGCCCGACTAGCCGACACTCTGTCTGAGTGAGAAAGACAGACAGACAGACACTCCGTCTGAGTGAGGATGAAAGACACTCCATCTGAGTGAGGCCGACAGACAGACACTCCGTCTGAGTGAGGCCGACAGACCGATACTTCGTGTGAGTGAGACTGACAAGCCGAAACTCCATCTGAGTGAGACAAACGGACTGTTTTTGTCAGTCAGACGGAGTGTCTGTCCGTCTGCGCCACTCAGACGGAGTGTGTGTCTGTCTGCGTCACTCAGACGGAGTGTGTGTCCGTCTGCGTCAATTAAGACGGAGTGTTTGTCCGTCTGCGTCACTCAGACGGAGTTTATGTCTGTTTGTCTCACTCAGACGGAGTGAGCCCGATCAGCCGACACTCTGTCTGAGTGAGACAGACAGACCGACAGACACTCCGTCTGAGTGAGGACGAGAGACACTCCATCTGAATGAGGCCGACAGACACACACTCCGTCTGAGTGACGCCGACAGACCGATACTTCGTGTGAGTGAGACTGACAAGCCGAAACTCCGTCTGAGTGAGACAAACGGACTGTTTTTGTTAGTCAGACGGAGTGTCTGTCCGTCTGCGTCACTCAGACGGAGAGTGTTTCCGTCTGACTCACTCAAACGGAGTGTGTTTCCGTCTGTGTCACTCAGACTGAATTTTTCTCTGTCTGCGTCACTAAGACGGAGTGTTTATCTGTCTGCATCACTCAGATGGAGTGTGTGTCCGTCTGAGTGAGACAGACGGACCGATACTCTGTGTGAGTGAGACAGACTGACTGACACGCCGAAACTCCATCTGAGTGAGACAAACGGACTGTTTTTGTCAGTCAGACGGAGTATCTGTCCGTCTGCGTCACTCAGACGGAGAGTGTTTGTCTGTCTGCATCACTCAGACGGAGTGTATGTCCGTCTGAGTGAGACAGGAGTGTTTTTCCGTCTGTATCATTCAGAATGAGTTTGTCTCCGTCTGCGTCACGAAAATAGAGTGTTTGTCTGTCTGCTTCACTCAGACGGAGTGTGTCTCCTTCTGCGTCACTAAGTTGTAGTGTTTGTCTGTCTGCGTCACTAAGACGGAGTGTGTGTCTGTCTGCGTCACTCAGACGGAGTGTGTGTCCGTCTGCATCACTAAGACGGAGTGTTTGTCCGTCTGCGTCACTCAGACGGAGTGTATGTCTGTTTGTCTCACTCAGACGGAGTGAGCCCGACTAGCCGACACTCTGTCTGAGTGAGACAGACAGACCGACAGACACTCCGTCTGAGTGAGGCCAAGAGACACTCCATCTGAGTGAGGCCGACATACAGACACTCCGTCTGAGTGAGGCCGACAAACCGATACTTCGTGTGAGTGAGACTGACAAGCAGAAACTCTGTCTGAGTGAGACAGATAGACCGACAGACACTCCATCTGAGTGGTTCCGACAGACAGACACTCCGTCTGAGTGAGGCCGACAGACCGACACTCCATCTGAGTGAGGCCGAGAGACACTCCATCTGAGTGAAGCCGAGAGACACTCCATCTGAGTGAGGCCAACAGACAGACACTCCGTCTGAGTGAGGCCGACAGACCGATACTTCGTGTGAGTGAGACTGACAAGCCAAAACTCCGTCTGAGTGAGACAAACGGACTGTTTTTGTCACTCAGACGGAGTGTCTGTCCGTCTGCGTCACTCAGACGGAGAGTGTTTCAGTCTGCGTCACTCAGACGGAGTGACTGTCCTTCTGCATCACTCAGACTTAGTGTGTGTCTGCGTCACTCAGACGGAGTGTGTGTCCGTCTGTGTCACTCAGACGGAGTGTGTCTCCGTCTGTGTCACAAAGTTGGAGTGTTTGTCTGTCTGCGTCACTCAGACGGAGTGTGTTTCCGTCTGTGTCACTCAGACTGAGTTTGTCTCCGTCTGCGTCACTAAGACGGAGTGTTTATCTGTCCGAAACGCTCAGACGGAGTGTGTGCCTGTCTGCGTTACTCAGAAGGAGTGTGTGTCTGTCTGAGTCACTCAGACGGACTGTGTCTCCGTCTGCGTCACTAAGTTGGAGTGTTTGTCTGTCTGCGTCACTCAGACGGAGAGTGTTTCCGTCTGCGTCACTCAGACAGAGTGTGTCTCCGTCTGCGTCACTAAGTTGGAGTGTGTGTCTGTCTGCGTCACTCAGACTGAGTGTGTGTCCGTCTGAGTCACTAAGACGGAGTGTTTGTCCGTCTGCGTCACTCAGACGGAGTGTCTGTCCGTCTCCGACGCTCAGACGGAGTTTGTGTCCGTCTGCGTCACTCAGGCGGAGTGTGTGTTGGTTTGAATCACTCAGACGGCGTGTCTGTCTGTTTGTCCCACTCAGACAGAGTGAGCCCGACCGGCCGACACTCCGTCTGAGTGAGTCAGACGGACCGACAGACACTCCATCTGAGTTAGGCCGAAAGACCATCCGTCTGAGTGAGGCCGAAAGACAGACACTCCGTCTGAGTGAAGGCGACAGACCGATACTCTGTGTGAGTGAGACAAACCGACACTCTGTCTGAGTGAGGCCGACAGACAGGCACTCCATCTGAGTGAGACAAACAGACTGTTTTTCTCACTCAGACGAAGTGAGTCCGATTGGCCGACACTCTGTCTGAGTGAGACAGACAGAACGACAGACACTCCATCTGAGTGGTTCCGACAGACAGACACTCCGTCTGAGTGAGGCCGACAGACCGATACTTCGTGTGAGTGAGACTTACAAGCCGAAACTCCGTCTGAGTGAGACAAACGGACTGGTTCTTGTCAGTCAGACGGAGTGTCTGTCTGTCTGCGTCACTCAGACGGAGAGTGTCTCCTTCTGTGTCACTCAGACTGAGTTTGTCTCCGTCTGCGTCACTAAGACGGAGTGTTTGTCTGTCCGAATCGCTCAGACGCATTGTGTGCCTGTCTGCGTCACTCAGAAGGAGTGTGTGTCTGTCTGAGTCACTCAGACGGACTGTGTCTCCGTCTGCGTCACCAAGTTGGAGTGTTTGTCTGTCTGTGTCACTCAGACTGAGTTTGTCTCCGTCGGCATCACTAAGACGGAGTGTTTGTCTGTCTGCATCACTCAGACGGAGTGTCTGTCCGTCTACGTCACTCAGACAGAGTGTTTGTCTGTCTGCATCACTCAGACGGAGTATGTGTCCGTCTGAGTGAGACAGACGGACCGACAGACACTCCGTCTGAGTGAGGCCGAGAGACACTCCATCTGAGTGAGGCCGACGGACCGATACTCTGTGTGAGTGAGACAGACTGACTGACACTCCGTATGAGTGAGGCCGAGAGACACTCTGTCTGAGTGAGGCCGACAGACAGACACGCGGTCTGAGTGAGGCCGACAGACCGATACTTCGTGTGAGTGAGACTGACAAGCCGAAACTCCGTCTGAGTGACACAAACGGACTGTTTTTGTTAGTCAGACGGAGTGTCTGTCCGTCTGCGTCACTCAGATTGAGTTTGTCTCCGTCTGCGTCACTAAGACGGAGTGTTTGTCTGTCTGCATCACTCAGAAGGAGTGTGTGTCTGCGTCACTCAGACGGAGTGTGTGTCCGTCTGTGTCACTCAGACTGAGTTTGTCTCCGTCTGCGTCACTAAGACGGAGTGTTTGTCTGTCTGCATCACTCAGAAGGAGTGTGTGTCCGTTTGAGTGAGACAGACGGACCGACAGACACTCCATCTGAGTGAGGCCGAGAGACACTCCATCTGAGTGAGGCCGACGGACCGATACTCTGTGTGAGTGAGACAGACTGACTGACTGACACTCCGTATTAGTGAGGCCGAGTGACACTCCGTCTGAGTGGGACAAACGGACTGTTTGTGTCAGTCAGACGGAGTGTGTGTCCGTCTGCCTCACTCAGACGGAGTGAGCCCGAACGGCCGACACTCCGTCTGAGTGAGACAGACGGACCGACAGACACTCCATCTGAGTGAGGCCGACGGACAAACACTCCATCTGAGTGAGGCCGATGGACAGACACTCCGTCTGAGTGAGGCGGACAGACAGACACTTCGAATGAGTTAGACAAACAGACCGACACTCCGTCTGAGTGATACAGACGGACAGACACTCTGTCTAACTGACACAAACAGTCCGAACAGACTGTTTGTCACACTCATATGGAATGTGTGTCCGTCTGCGTCACTCAGACGGAGTGTGTGTCTGTCTGCGTCACTCAGACGGAGTGTGTGTCGGTCTGAGTCAGTCAGACGGAGTGTGTGTCTGTCTGCATCACTCAGACAGAGTGTCTGTCTGTTTGTCCCACTCAGACGGAGTGAGCCCGACCGTCCGACACTCCGTCTGAGTGAGTCAGAAGGACCGACAGACACTCCGTCTGAGTGAGGCTGAAAGACCATCCGTCTGAGTGAGGCCGCAAAACAGACACTCCGTCTGAGTGAAGGCGACCGACCGATACTCTGTGTGAGTGAGACAAACCGACACTTCGTCGGAGTGAGGCCGACAGACAGACACTTCATCTGAGTGAGACAAACAGACTGTTTTTATCACTCAGACGAAGTGTTTGTCCGTCTGCGTCACTAAGTTGGAGTGTTTGTCTGTCTGCGTCACTCAGACGGAGTGTCTGTCCGTCTGAGTGAGACAGACGGACCGATAGACACTCCGTCTGAGTGAGGCCGAGAGACACTCCATCTGAGTGAGACAAACAGACTGTTTTTCTCACTCAGACAGAGTGTATGTCTGTTTGTCTCACTCAGAAGGAGTGAGCCCGACTAGCCGACACTCTGTCTGAGTGAGAAAGACAGACAGACAGACACTCCGTCTGAGTGAGGATGAGAGACACTCCATCTGAGTGAGGCCGACAGACAGACACTCCGTCTGAGTGAGGCCGACAGAACGATACTTCGTGTGAGTGAGACTTACAAGCCGAAACTCCGTCTGAGTGAGACAAACGGACTGGTTCTTGTCAGTCAGACGGAGTGTCTGTCTGTCTGCGTCACTCAGACGGAGAGTGTCTCCTTCTGTGTCACTCAGACTGAGTTTGTCTCCGTCTGCGTCACTAAGATGGAGTGTTTGTCTGTCCGAATCGCTCAGACGCATTGTGTGCCTGTCTGCGTCACTCAGAAGGAGTGTGTGTCTGTCTGAGTCACTCAGACGGACTGTGTCTCCGTCTGCGTCACCAAGTTGGAGTGTTTGTCTGTCTGTGTCACTCAGACTGAGTTTGTCTCCGTCTGCATCACTAAGACGGAGTGTTTGTCTGTCTGCATCACTCAGACGGAGTGTCTGTCCGTCTACGTCACTCAGACAGAGTGTTTGTCTGTCTGCATCACTCAGACGGAGTATGTGTCCGTCTGAGTGAGACAGACGGACCGGCAGACACTCCGTCTGAGTGAGGCAGAGAGACACTCCTTCTGAGTGAGGCCGACAGACAGATACTTTGTGTGAGTGAGACTTACAAGCCGAAACTCCGTCTGAGTGAGACAAACGGACTGTTTTTGTCACTCAGACGGAGTGTCTGTCCGTCTGCGTCACTCAGACGGAGTGTGTCTCCGTCTGCGTCACAAAGTTGAAGTGTTTCTCTGTCTGCGTCACTCAGACGGAGTGTGTTTCCGTCTGTATCATTCAGAATGAGTTGTCTCCGTCTGCGTCACGAAAACAGAGTGTTTGTCTGTCTGCATCACTCAGACAGAGTGTCTGACCGTCTGCGTCACACAGACGGAGAGTGTGTCCGTCTGAGTGACGCAGACAGACCGACAGACACTCCGTCTGAGTGAGGCCGAGAGACACTCCATCTGAGTGAGGCCGACAGACAGACACTCCGTCTGTCTGTCGACAGTCTGTTTTTGTAAATCAGACGGAGTGTCTGTCCGTCTGCGCCACTCAGACGGAGTGTGTGTCTGTCTGCGTCACTCAGACGGAGTGTGTGTCCGTCTGCGTCAATTAAGACGGAGTGTTTGTCCGTCTGCATCACTCAGATGGAGTGTGTGTCCGTCTGAGTGAGACAGACGGACCGATACTCTGTGTGAGTGAGACAGACTGACTGACACGCCGAAACTCCGTCTGAGTGAGACAAACGGACTGTTTTTGTCAGTCAGACGGAGTATCTGTCCGTCTGCGTCACTCAGACGGAGAGTGTTTGTCTGTCTGCATCACTCATACGGAGTGTCTGACCGTCTACGTCACTCAGACGGAGTGTGTGTCCGTGTGAGTGACGCAGACAGACCGACAGACACTCCATCTGAGTGACTCCGAGAGACACTCCATCTGAGTGAGGCCGACGGACCGATACTCTGTGTGAGTGAGACAGACTGACTGACTGACACTCCGTATTAGTGAGGCCGAGTGACACTCCGTCTGAGTGGGACAAACGGACTGTTTGTGTCAGTCAGACGGAGTGTGTGTCCGTCTGCCTCACTCAGACGGAGTGAGCCCGAACGGCCGACACTCCGTCTGAGTGAGACAGACGGACCGACAGACACTCCATCTGAGTGAGGCCGACGGACAAACACTCCATCTGAGTGAGGCCGATGGACAGACACTCCGTCTGAGTGAGGCCGACAGACAGACACTTCGAATGAGTTAGACAAACAGACCGACACTCCGTCTGAGTGATGCAGACAGACAGACACTCTGTCTAACTGACACAAACAGTCCGAACAGACTGTTTGTCACACTCATATGGAATGTGTGTCCGTCTGCGTCACTAAGACGGAGTGTTTGTCCGTCTGCGTCACTCAGGCGGAGTGTGTGTCCATCTGCTTCACTCAGACGGAGTGTGTGTCCGTCTGCGTCACTAAGACGGAGTGTTTGTCCGTCTGCATTAATCAGACTTAGTGTGTGTCTGCGTCACTCAGACGGAGTGTGTGTCCGTCTCAGTCGCTCAGACGGAGTTTGTGTCTGTCTGCATCATTCAGACAGAGTGTCTGTCTGTTTGTCCTTGAGTGAGTCAGACGGACCGACAGACACTCCGTCTGAGTGAGGCCGAAAGACCATGCGTCTGAGTGAGGACGAAAGACAGACACTCCGTCTGAGTGAAGGCGACAGACCGATACTCTGTTTGAGTGAGACAAACCGACACTCCATCTGAGTGAGACAACAGACTGTTTTTCTCCCTCAGACGAAGTGTTTGTCCGTCTGCGTCACTCAGACGGAGTGTGTGTCCGTCTGCGTCACTAAGACGGAGTGTTTGTCCGTTTGCGTCACTCAGACGGAGTGTATGTCTGTTTGTCTCACTCAGACGGAGTGAGCCCGACTAGCCGACACTCTGTCTGAGTGAGACAGACAGACCAACAGACACTCCGTCTGAGTGAGGCCGAGAGACACTCCATCTGAGTGAGGCCGACAGACAAACACTCCGTCTGAGTTAGGCCGACATACCGATACTTCGTGTGAGTGAGACTGACAAGCCGAAACTCTGTCTGAGTGAGACAGACAGACCGACAGACAGTCCATTTGAATATTTCAGATAGACAGGTACTCCGTCTGAGTGAAGCCGACAGACAGACACTCCATCTGAGTGAGGCCGACAGACAGACACTCCGAATGAGTTAGACAAACAGAACGACACTCAGTCTGAGTGACGCAGACGGACAGACACTCTATCTAACTGACACAAACAGTCCGAACAGACTGTTTGTCTCACTCATATGGAGTGTGTGTCCGTCTGCGTCACGAAGACGGAGTGTTTGTCCGTCTGCGTCACTCAGACGGAATGTCTGTCCGTCAGCATCACTCAGACTTAGTGTGTGTCTACGTCACTCAGACGGAGTGTGTGTCCGTCTCCGTCGCTCAGACGGAGTGTGTGTCTGTCTGCGTCACTCAGGCGGAGTGTGTGTCGGTCTGAGTCAGTCAGACGGAGTGTGTGTCTGTCTGCATCACTCAGACAGAGTGTCTGTCTGTTTGTCCCACTCAGACGGAGTGAGCCCGACCGGCCGACACTCCGTCTGAGTGAGTCAGACGGACCGACAGACACTCCGTCTGAGTGAGACAGACAGACTGTTTGTGTCACTCAGATGGAGTGTCTGTCCGTCTGCGTCACTCAGACGGAGTGAGCCCGACCCGCCGACACTCCTTGTGAGTGTGACAGACGGACCGACACTCTGTCTGAGTTAGGCCGGCAGACAGACACTCCATCTGAGTGAGACAAACAGACTGTTTGAGTCACGTAGACAGAGTGTGTCTTTGTCTGCGTCACTAAGACGTAGTGTGTGTCTGTCTGCATCACTCAAACGGACTGTGTCTCCGTCTGCGTCACTCAAACGGAGTGTCTGTCCGTCTGCTTCACTCAGACTGAGTGTATGTCTGTTTGTCTCACTCAGACGAAGTGAGTCCGATTGGCCGACATTCTGAGTGAGACAGACAGAACGACAGACACTCCATCTGAGTGGTTCCGACAGACAGACACTCCGTCTGAGTGAGGCCGAGAGACAATCCGTCTGAGTGAGGCCAACAGACAGACACTCCGTCTGAGTGAGGCCGACAGACCGATACTTCGTGTGAGTGAGACTTACAAGCCGAAACTCTGTCTGAGTGAGACAAACGGACTGTTTCTTGTCAGTCAGACGGAGTGTCTGTCTGTCTGCGTCACTCAGACGGAGAGTGTCTCCGTCTGAGTGAGACAGACGGACCGACAGACACTCCGTCTGAGTGAGGCAGAAAGACACTCCATCTGAGTGAGGCCGACGGACTGATACTCTGTGTGAGTGAGACAGACTGACTGACACTCCGTATGAGTGAGGCCGAGAGACACTCCGTCTGAGTCAGGCCGACAGACAGACACTCGGTCTGAGTGAGGCCGACAGACCGATACTCTGTGTGAGTGAGACAGACCGACAGACACTCAGTATGACTGAGGCCGACAGACACTCCGTCTGAGTGGGACAAACGTACCGACAGACACTCCATCTGAGTGAGGCCGATGGACAGACACTCCGTCTGAGTCTGGCCGACAGACAGACACTCTGTCTAACTGACACAAACAGTCCGAACACACTGTTTGTCTCACTCATATGGAGTGTGTGTCCGTCTGCTTCACTCAGACGGAGAGTGTTTGTCTGTCTGCATCACTCAGACGGAGTGTCTGACCGTCTGCGTCACTCAGACGGAGTGTTTCTCTGTCTGCATCACACAGACGGAGTGTGTGTCCGTCTAAGTGACGCAGACAGACCGACAGACACTCCATCTGAGTGAGGCCGAGAGACACTCCATCTGAGTAAGGCCGACAGACAGACACTCCGTCTGTCTGTCGACAGTCTGTTTTTGTCAATCAGATGGAGCGTCTGTCCGTCTGCCTCACTCAGACGGAGTGAGCCCGAACGGCCGACACTCCGTCTGAGTGAGATAGACGGACCGACAGACACTCCATCTGAGTGAGGCCGATGGACAGACACTCCGTCTGAGTCTGGCCGACAGACAGACACTCTGTCTAACTGACACAAACAGTCCGAACACACTGTTTGTCTCACTCATATGGAGTGTGTGTCCGTCTGCTTCACTAAGACGGAGTGTTTGTCCGTCTGCGTCACTCAGACGGAGTGTCTATCCGTCTGCATCACTCAGACTTAGTGTGTTTCTGCGTCACTCAGACGGAGTGTGTGTCCGTCTCCGTCGCTCAGACGGAGTGTGTGTCGGTCTGAGTCACTCAGACGGAGTGTGTGTCCGTCTCCTTCGATCAGACGGAGTGTGTGTCTGTCTGCGTCACTCAGGCGGAGTGTGTGTCGGTCTGAGTCAGTCAGACGGAGTGTGTGTCTGTCTGCATCACTCAGACAGAGTGGCTGTCTGTTTGTCCCACTCAGACGGAGTGAGCCCGACCGGCCGACACTCCGTCTGAGTGAGTTAGAAGGACCGACAGACACTCCGTCTGAGTGAGGCCGACGGACAGACACTCCATCTGAGTGAGGCCGACAGACAGACACTCCGAATGAGTTAGACAAACAGACCAACACTCCGTCTGAGTGACGCAGACGGACAGACACTCTGTCTAACTGACACAAACAGTCCAAACAGACTGTTTGTCTCACTCATATGGAGTGTGTGTCCGTCTACGTCACTAAGACAGAGTGTTTGTCCGTCTGCGTCACTCAGACTTAGTGTGTTTCTGCGTCACTCACACGGAGTGTGTGTCCGTCTCGGTCGCTCAGACGGAGTGTGTGTCTTTCTGCGTCACTCAGGCGGAGAGTGTGTCGGTCTGAGTCACTCAGACGGAGTGTGTGTCTGTCTGCGTCACTCAGACGGAGTGTGTGTCCAGCTGCGTCACTAAGACGGAGTGTTTGTCCGTCTGCGTCACTCAGACGGAGTGTATGTCTGTTTGTCTCACTCAGACGGAGTGAGCCCGACTAGCCGACACTCTGTCTGAGTGAGACAGACAGACCGACAGACACTCCGTCTGAGTGAGGACGAGAGACACTCCATCTGAGTAAGGCCGACAGACAGACACTCCGTCTGAGTGAGGCCGACAGGCCGATACTTCGTGTGAGTGAGACCGACAAGCCAAAACTCCGTCTGAGTGAGACAAACGGACTGTTTTTGTCAGTCAGACGGAGTGTCTGTCCGTCTGCGTCACTAAGTTGGAGTGTTTGTCTGTCTGAGTCACTCAGACGGAGTGTGTGTCCGTCTGAGTCACTAAGACGGAGTGTTTGTCCGTCTGCGTCACTCAGATGGAGTGTGTGTCTGTCTGCGTCACTCAGACGGAGTGTGTGTCCGTCTGAGTCACTAAGACGGAGTGTTTGTCCGTCTGCGTCACTCAGACGGAGTGTCTGTCCGTCTCCGACGCTCAGACGGAGTTTGTGTCCGTCTGCGTCACTCAGGCGGAGTGTGTGTCGGTTTGAATCACTCAGACGGCGTGTCTGTCTGTTTGTCCCACTCAGACAGAGTGAGCCCGACCGGCCGACACTCCGTCTGAGTGAGTCAGACGGACCGACAGACACTCCATCTGAGTTAGGCCGAAAGACCATCCGTCTGAGTGAGGCCGAAAGACAGACACTCCGTCTGAGTGAAGGCAACAGACCGATACTCTGTGTGAGTGAGACAATCCGACACTCTGTCTGAGTGAGGCCGACAGACAGGCACTCCGTCTGAGTGAGACAAACAGACTGTTTTTCTCACTCAGACGAAGTGAGTCCGACTGGCCGACATTCTGTCTGAGTGAGACAGACAGAACGACAGACACTCCATCTGAGTGGTTCCGACAGACAGACACTCCGTCTGAGTGAGGCCGACAGACCGATACTTCGTGTGAGTGAGACTTACAAGCCGAAACTCCGTCTGAGTGAGACAAACGGACTGGTTCTTGTCAGTCAGACGGAGTGTCTGTCTGTCTGCGTCACTCAGACGGAGAGTGTCTCCTTCTGTGTCACTCAGACTGAGTTTGTCTCCGTCTGCGTCACTAAGACGGAGTGTTTGTCTGTCCGAATCGCTCAGACGCAGTGTGTGCCTGTCTGCGTCACTCAGAAGGAGTGTGTGTCTGTCTGAGTCACTCAGACGGACTGTGTCTCCGTCTGCGTCACCAAGTTGGAGTGTTTGTCTGTCTGCGTCACTCAGACGGAGAGTGTTTCCGTCTGCGTCACTAAGACGGAGTGTTTGTCCGTCTGTGCCAATCAGACGGATTGTAAGTCTGTTTGTCTCACTCAGACGGACTGTGTTTCCGTCTGTGTCACTCAGACTGAGTTTGTCTCCGTCTGCATCACTAAGACGGAGTGTTTGTCTGTCTGCATCACTCAGACGGAGTGTCTGTCCGTCTGCGTCACTCAGACAGAGTGTTTGTCTGTCTGCATCACTCAGACGGAGTATGTGTCCGGCTGAGTGAGACAGACGGACCGGCAGACACTCCGTCTGAGCGAGGCAGAGAGACACTCCTTCTGAGTGAGGCCGACAGACAGACACTCCATCTGAGTGAGGCCGACAGACAGATACTTCGTGTGAGTGAGACAAACGGACTGTTTTTGTCACTCAGACGGAGTGTCTGTCCGTCTGCGCCACTCAGACGGAGTGAGCCCGACCCGCCGACACTCCGTATGAGTGAGACAGACAGATCGACAGACACTCCGTCTGAGTGAGGACGAGAGACACTCAATCTGAGTGAAGCCGACAGACAGACACTCCGTCTGAGTGAGGCCGACAGACCGATACTTTGTGTGAGTGAGACTGACAAGCCGAAACTCCGTCTGAGTGAGACAAACGGACTGTTTTTGTTAGTCAGACGGAGTGTCTGTCCGTCTGCATCACTAAGACGGAGAGTGTTTCCGTCTGCTTCACTCAGACTGAGTGTGTCTCCGTCTGCGTCACTAAGTTTGTAGTGTTTGTCTGTCTGTATCGCTCAGACGGAGTGTATGTCTGTTTGTCTCACTCAGACGGAGTGAGCCCGACTAGCCGACACTCTGTCTGAGTGAGACAGACAGACCGACAGACACTCCGTCTGAGTGAGGCCAAGAGACACTCCATCTGAGTGAGGCCGACATACAGACACTCCGTCTGAGTGAGGCCGACAAACCGATACTTCGTGTGAGTGAGACTGACAAGCAGAAACTCTGTCTGAGTGAGACAGATAGACCGACAGACACTCCATCTGAGTGGTTCCGACAGACAGACACTCCGTCTGAGTGAGGCCGACAGACAGTCAGTCCGTCTGAGTGAGACAGACAGACCGACACTCCATCTGAGTGAGGCCGAGAGACACTCCATCTGAGTGAAGCCGAGAGACACTCCATCTGAGTGAGGCCAACAGACAGACACTCCGTCTGAGTGAGGCCGACAGACCGATACTTCGTGTGAGTGAGACTGACAAGCCAAAACTCCGTCTGAGTGAGACAAACGGACTGTTTTTGTCACTCAGACGGAGTGTCTGTCCGTCTGCGTCACTCAGACGGAGAGTGTTTCAGTCTGCGTCACTCAGACGGAGTGTCTGTCCTTCTGCATCACTCAGACTTAGTGTGTGTCTGCGTCACTCAGACGGAGTGTGTGTCCGTCTGTGTCACTCAGACTGAGTGTGTCTCCGTCTGCGTCACTATGTTTGTAGTGTTTGTCTGTCTGTATCGCTCAGACGGAGTGTGTGCCTGTCTGCGTCACTCAGAAGGAGTGTGTTACTGTCTGCGTCACTCAGACGGACTGTGTCTCCGTCTGCGTCACTAAGTTGGAGTGTTTGTCTGTCTGCGTCACTCAGATGGAGTGTGTTTCCGTCTGTGTCACTCAGACTGAGTTTGTCTCCGTCTGCGTCACTTAGACGGAGTGTTTGTCTGTCTGCATCACTCAGACGGAGTGTGTGTCCATCTGAGTGAGACAGACGGACCGACAGAGACTCCGTCTGAGTGAAGCCGAGAGACACTCCATCTGAGTGAGGCCGACGGACCGATACTCTGTGTGAGTGAGACAGACTGACTGACACTCCGTATGAGTGAGGCCGAGAGACACTCGGTCTGAGTGAGGCCGACAGACCGATACTTCGTGTGAGTGAGACTGACAAGCCGAAACTCCGTCTGAGTGAGACAAACGGACTGTTTTTGTTAGTCAGACGGAGTGTCTGTCCGTCTGCGTCACACAGACTGAGTGTTTGTCTGTCTGCATCACTCAGACGGAGTATGTGTCCGGCTGAGTGAGACAGACGGAGTGTCTGTCGATCTGTCTGTCTCACTCATACGGAGTGTCGGCGGGTCGGGCTCACTCCATCTGAGTGAGGCCGACGGACCGATACTCTGTGTGAGTGAGACAGACTGACTGACTGACACTCCGTATTAGTGAGGCCGAGTGACACTCCGTCTGAGTGGGACAAACGGACTGTTTGTGTCAGTCAGACGGAGTGTGTGTCCGTCTGCCTCACTCAGACGGAGTGAGCCCGAACGGCCGACACTCCGTCTGAGTGAGACAGACGGACCGACAGACACTCCATCTGAGTGAGGCCGACGGACAAACACTCCATCTGAGTGAGGCCGATGGACAGACACTCCGTCTGAGTGAGGCCGACAGACAGACACTTCGAATGAGTTAGACAAACAGACCGACACTCCGTCTGAGTGATACAGACGGACAGACACTCTGTCTAACTGACACAAACAGTCCGAACAGACTGTTTGTCACACTCATATGGAATGTGTGTCCGTCTGCGTCACTAAGACGGAGTGTTTGTCCGTCTGCGTCACTCAGACGGAGTGTGTGTCTGTCTGCGTCACTCAGACGGAGTGTGTGTCGGTCTGAGTCAGTCAGACGGAGTGTGTGTCTGTCTGCATCACTCAGACAGAGTGTCTGTCTGTTTGTCCCACTCAGACGGAGTGAGCCCGACCGTCCGACACTCCGTCTGAGTGAGTCAGACGGACCGACAGACACTCCGTCTGAGTGAGGCTGAAAGACCATCCGTCTGAGTGAGGCCGCAAAACAGACACTCCGTCTGAGTGAAGGCGACCGACCGATACTCTGTGTGAGTGAGACAAACCGACACTTCGTCGGAGTGAGGCCGACAGACAGACACTTCATCTGAGTGAGACAAACAGACTGTTTTTATCACTCAGACGAAGTGTTTGTCCGTCTGCGTCACTAAGTTGGAGTGTTTGTCTGTCTGCGTCACTCAGACGGAGTGTCTGTCTGTCTGAGTGAGACAGACGGACCGATAGACACTCCGTCTGAGTGAGGCCGAGAGACACTCCATCTGAGTGAGACAAACAGACTGTTTTTCTCACTCAGACAGAGTGTATGTCTGTTTGTCTCACTCAGACGGAGTGAGCCCGACTAGCCGACACTCTGTCTGAGTGAGAAAGACAGACAGACAGACACTCCATCTGAGTGAGGATGAAAGACACTCCATCTGAGTGAGGCCGACAGACAGACACTCCGTCTGAGTGAGGCCGACAGACCGATACTTCGTGTGAGTGAGACTGACAAGCCGAAACTCCATCTGAGTGAGACAAACGGACTGTTTTTGTCAGTCAGACGGAGTGTCTGTCCGTCTGCGTCACTCAGACGGAGTGTGTTTCCGTCTGTATCATTCAGAATGAGTTGTCTCCGTCTGCGTCACGAAAACAGAGTGTTTGTCTGTCTGCATCACTCAGACAGAGTGTCTGACCGTCTGCGTCACACAGACGGAGAGTGTGTCCGTCTGAGTGATGCAGACAGACCGACAGACACTCCGTCTGAGTGAGGCCGAGAGACACTCCATCTGAGTGAGGCCGACAGACAGACACTCCGTCTGTCTGTCGACAGTCTGTTTTTGTAAATCAGACGGAGTGTCTGTCCGTCTGCGCCACTCAGACGGAGTGTGTGTCTGTCTGCGTCACTCAGACGGAGTGTGTGTCCGTCTGCGTCAATTAAGACGGAGTGTTTGTCCGTCTGCGTCACTCAGACGGAGTTTATGTCTGTTTGTCTCACTCAGACGGAGTGAGCCCGATCAGCCGACACTCTGTCTGAGTGAGACAGACAGACCGACAGACACTCCGTCTGAGTGAGGACGAGAGACACTCCATCTGAATGAGGCCGACAGACACACACTCCGTCTGAGTGACGCCGACAGACCGATACTTCGTGTGAGTGAGACTGACAAGCCGAAACTCCGTCTGAGTGAGACAAACGGACTGTTTTTGTTAGTCAGACGGAGTGTCTGTCCGTCTGCGTCACTCAGACGGAGAGTGTTTCCGTCTGACTCACTCAAACGGAGTGTGTTTCCGTCTGTGTCACTCAGACTGAATTTTTCTCTGTCTGCGTCACTAAGACGGAGTGTTTATCTGTCTGCATCACTCAGATGGAGTGTGTGTCCGTCTGAGTGAGACAGACGGACCGATACTCTGTGTGAGTGAGACAGACTGACTGACACGCCGAAACTCCATCTGAGTGAGACAAACGGACTGTTTTTGTCAGTCAGACGGAGTATCTGTCCGTCTGCGTCACTCAGACGGAGAGTGTTTGTCTGTCTGCATCACTCAGACGGAGTGTATGTCCGTCTGAGTGAGACAGGAGTGTTTTTCCGTCTGTATCATTCAGAATGAGTTTGTCTCCGTCTGCGTCACGAAAATAGAGTGTTTGTCTGTCTGCATCACTCATACGGAGTGTCTGACCGTCTGCGTCACTCAGACGGAGTGTGTGTCCGTCTGAGTGACGCAGACAGACCGACAGACACTCCATCTGAGTGACTCCGAGAGACACTCCATCTGAGTCAGTCCATCAGTCTTTTTTTGTCAATCAGACGGAGTGTCTGTCCGTCTGCGCCACTCAGACGGAGTGAGCCCGACCCGCCGACACTCCTTGTGAGTGTGACAGACGGACCAACACTCCGTCTGAGTTAGGCCGGCAGACAGACACTCCATCTGAGTGAGACAAACAGACTGTTTGAGTCACTCAGACAGAGTGTGTGTCTGTCTGCGTCACTAAGACGGAGTGTGTCTCCGTCTGCGTCACTAACACAGAGTGTTTGTCTGTCTGCGTCACTCAGACGGAGTGTGTGCCTGTCTGCGTCACTCAGATGGAGTGTGTGCCTGTCTGCGTCACTCAGAAGGAGTGTGTGTCTGTCTGCGTCAGTCAGACGGAGTGTATGTCTGTCTGTCTCACTCAGACGAAGTGAGCCCGACCGGTCGACTTTCCGTCTGAGTGAGACAGACAGACCGACAGACACTCCGTCTGAGTGGTTCCGACAGACCGACACTCCATCTGAATGAGGCCGAGAGAAACTCCGTCTGAGTGAGGCCGACAAACAGACACTCCGTCTGAGTGAGGCCGACAGACCGATACCTCGTGTAAATGAGACTTACAAGTCGAAACTCCGTCTAAGTAAGACAAACGGACTGTTTTTGTCAGTCAGACGGAGTGTCTGTCCGTCTGCGTCACTCAGTTGGAGTGAGCCCGACCCGCCGACACTCCGTCTGAGTGAGACAGACGGACCGACACTCCGTCTAAATTAGGCCGGCAGACAGATAATCCATCTGAGTGAGACAAACAGAATGTTTGAGTCACTCAGACGGAGTGTGTGTCCTTCTGCGTCACTAAGACGGAGTGTATGTCCGTCTGCGTCACTCAGAAGGAGTGTATGTCTGTTTGTCTCATTCAGATGGAGTGAGCCCGAACGGCCGACACTCCATCTGAGTGGTGCCGATAGACAGACACTCCGTGTGAGTGACACGGACAGACCGACACTCCGTGTGAGTGAGACAGACGGACCGACACTCCGTCTGAGTGAGACAAATAGACTGTCTGCGTCACTCAGACGTAGTGTGTGTCCGTCTGCGTCACTCAGACGGAGTGTTTGTCCGTCTGCATCACTCAGACTTAGTGTCCGTCTCCGTCGCTCAGACGGAGTTTCAGACAGACCGACAGACACTCCGTCTGTGTGAGGCCGATGGACAGACACTCCGTCTGAGTGAGGCCGACAGACTGTTTTTCTCACTCAGACGAAGTGTTTGTCCGTCTGCGTCACTCAGACGGAGTGTGTGTCCGTCTGAGTCACTAAGACGGAGTGTTTGTCCGTCTGCGTCACTCAGACGGAGTGTATGTCTGTTTGTCTGACTCAGACGGAGTGAGCCCGACTAGCCGACACTCTGTCTGAGTGAGACAGACATACCGACAGACAGACTGCGTCTGAATGAGGACGAGAGACACTCCATCTGAGTGAGGCCGACAGACAGACACTCCGTCTGAGTGAGGCCGACAGTCCGATACTTCGTGTGAGTGAGACTGACAAGCCGAAACTCCGTCTGAGTGAGACAAACGGACTGTTTTTGTTAGCCAGACAGAGTGTCTGTCCGTCTGCATCACTCAGACTTAGTGTGTGTCTGCGTCACTCAGACGGAGTGTGTGTCTGTCTCCGTCGCTCAGACGAGGTGTGTGTCTGTCTGCGTCACTCAGACGGAGTGTGTGTCGGTCTGAGTCAGTCAGACAGAGTGTGTGTCTGTCTGCATCACTCAGACAGAGTTTCTGTCTGTTTGTCCCACTCAGATTGAGTGAGCCCGACCGGCCGACACTCCGTCTGAATGAATCAGACGGACCGACAGACACTCCGTCTGAGTGAGGCAGAGAGACACTCCATCTGAGTGAGGCTGACAGACAGACACTCCGTCTGAGTGAGGCCGACAGACCGATACTTCGTGTGAGTGAGACTTACAAGCCGAAACTCCGTCTGAGTGAGACAAACGGACTGTTTTTGTCACTCAGACGGAGTGTCTGTCCGTCTGCGTCACTCAGACGGAGAGTGTTTCCGTCTGCGTCACTCAGAAGGAGTGACTGTCCGTCTGCATCACTCAGACTTAGTGTGTGTCTGCGTCACTCAGACGGAGTGTGTGTCCGTCTGTGTCACTCAGACTGAGTTTGTCTCCGTCTGCGTCACTAAGACGGAGTGTTTGTCTGTCTGCATCACTCAGATGGAGTGTGTGTCCGTTTGAGTGAGACAGACGGACCGACAGACACTCCGTCTGAGTGAGGCCGAGAGACACTTCATCTGAGTGAGGCCGACGGACCGATACTCTGTGTGAGTGAGACAGACTGACTGACACTCCGTATGAGTGAGGCCGAAAGACACTCCGTCTGAGTGAGGCTGACAGACAGACACTCCGTCTGAGTGAGGCCGACAGACCGATACTTCGTGTGAGTGAGACTGACAAGCCGAAACTCCGTCTGAGTGAGACAAACGGACTGTTTTTGTTCGTCAGACGGAGTGTCTGTCCGTCTGCGTCACTCAGACGGAGAGTGTTTCGGTCTGCGTCACTCAGACGTAGTGTGTCTCCGTCTGCGTCACTAATACAGAGTGTTTGTCTGTCTGCGTCACTCAGAAGGAGTGTGTGTCTGTCTGCGTCAGTCAGACGGAGAGTGTTTCCGTCTGCGTCACTCAGACGGAGTGTCTGTCCGTCTGCATCACTCAGACTTAGTGTGTGTCTGCGTCACTCAGACTGAGTGTGTGTCCGTCTGTGTCACTAAGACGGAGTGTTTGTCTGTCTGCATCACTCAGAAGGAGTGTGTGTCCGTTTGAGTGAGACAGATGGACCGACAGACACTCCGTCTGAGTGAGGCTGAGAGACACTCCATCTGAATGAGGCCGAAAAACAGAAACTCCGTCTGAGTGAAGGCGACAGACCGATACTCTGTGTGAGTGAGACAAACAGACACTCCGTCTGAGTGAGGCCGACAGACAGACACTCCATCTGAGTGAGACAAACAGACTGTTTGTCTCACTCAGACGAAGTGTTTGTCCGTCTGCCTCACTCAGACGGAGTGTGTGTCCGTTTGCGTCACTCAGACGGAATGTATGTCTGTTTGTCTCACTCAGACGGAGTGAGCCCGACTAGCCGACACTCTGTCTGAGTGAGACAGACAGACCGACAGACACTCCGTCTGAGTGAGGCCGACAGACCGATACTTCGTGTGAGTGAGACTGACCAGCAGAAACTCTGTCTGAGTGAGACAGACAGACCGACAGACACTCCATCTGAGTGGTTCCGACAGACAGACACTCCGTCTGAGTGAGGCCGAGAGACACTCCATCTGAGTGAGGCCGACCGACCGATAATCTGTGTGAGTGAGACAGACTGACTGACACTCCGTATGAGTGAGGCCGAGAGACACTCCGTCTGAGTGGGACAAACGGACTGTTTGTGTCAGTAAGACAGAGTGTCTGTCTTTTTGTCCCACTCAGACGGAGTGAGCCCGACCGGCCGACACTCCGTCTGAGTGAATCAGACGGACGGACAGACACTCCGTCTGAGTGAGGCCGAAAGACCATCCGTCTGAGTGAGGCCGAAAGACAGACACTCCGTCTGAGTGAAGACGACAGACCGACACTCTGTGTGAGTGAGACAAACCGACACTCTGTCTGAGTGAGGCCGACAGACAGGCACTCCATCTGAGTGAGACAAACAGACTGTTTTTCTCACTCAGACGAAGTGTTTGTCCGTCTGCGTCACTCAGACGGAGTGTATGTCTGTTTGTCTCACTCAGACGGAGTGAGCCCGACTAGCCGACACTCTGTCTGAATGAGACAGACAGACCGACAGACACTCCGTCTGAGTGAGGCCGAGAGACACTCCATCTGAGTGAGGCCGACAGACAGACACTCCGTCTGAGTGAGGCCGACAGACCGATACTTTGTGTGAGTGAGACTGACAAGCAGGAACTTTGTCTGAGTGAGACAGACAGACCGACTGACACTCCATCTGAGTGGCTCCGACTGACAGACACTCCGTCTGAGTGAGGCCGAGAGACACTACGTCTGAGTGAGACAGATAGACTGTTTGTGTCACTCAGATGGAGTGTCTGTCCGTCTGCGTCACTCAAACGGAGTGAGCCCGACCCGCCGACACTCCTTGTGAGTGTGACAGACGGACCGACACTCCGTCTGAGTTAGGCCGGCAGACAGACACTCCATCTGAGACAAACAGACTGTTTGAGTCACGCAGACAGAGTGTGTCTTTGTCTGCGTCACTAAGACGGACTGTGTCTCCGTCTGCGTCACTCACACGGAGTGTCTGTCCGTCTGCGTCACTCAGACGGAGTGTATGTCTGTTTGTCTCACTCAGACGAAGTGAGTCCGATTGGCCGACACGTCGTCTGAGTGACACAGACAGAACGACAGACACTCCATCTGAGTGGTTCCGACAGACAGACACTCCGTCTGAGTGAGGCCGAGAGACAATCCGTCTGAGTGAGGCCGACAGACAGACACTCCGTCTGAGTGAGGCCGACAGACCGATACTTCGTGTGAGTGAGACTTACAAGCCGAAACTCCGTCTGAGTGAGACAAACGGACTGTTTCTTGTCAGTCAGACGGAGTGTCTGTCTGTCTGCGTCACTCAGACGGAGAGTGTCTCCGTCTGTGTCACTCAGACTGAGTTTGTCTCCGTCTGCGTCACTAAGACGGAGTGTTTGTCTGTCTGCATCACTCAGACGGAGTGTGTGTCCGTCTGAGTGAGACAGACGGACCGTCAGACACTCCGTCTGAGTGAGGCAGAGAGACACTCCATCTGAGTGAGGCCGACGGACCGATACTCTGTGTGAGTGAGACAGACTGACTGACACTCAGTATGAGTGAGGCCGAGAGACACTCCGTTTCGTCTCATGCTCGTTGGTCATGGCATCTTCCTTGTCCTAAAATGCACAATCTACCTTGTTGATGGGTGCCGCGCTGACCTGTGGGTCAGGTCGCTGTGTGATCAATTGCTTGGTGTCACATTCTACAACAAGTGGTGATATTTCACTAAAACGTCGACACGGATGCAGGCCATCCATGTGTTTTGGGGGGTTCTGTCAAGGCAGTGGTTTGTTAAACACGAAGGGTAACTCAAGCTCATTAAAGCCTTAAAAAATGTGTACGGTAAGTCATGCATATGGTGTCATTTCATTTGGCTAATAGCATGGGATAGCGTTATCTCATTCATGCAAATGTTCTGGGTATTATCTCTAAATACCTCTCTTGTTTAAGGGGATCTTCGCTCATCACGGTATAATGCCATTGCACTCAAGTCTGTTGGACTCACCCTATTTGGGTCTAATGCGATCCTGTTCTCCAGCGTCTGGTCTAACAGATCGTTTCTCATTTCTCCTGGTCTGACGTGACCGGTTGCTCAATTCCCAGGTGAATGTGACCTGGCTCAACGTGAAGTTTTCTTAATTCCTAGGTGAACAGGACCAGGCTGGTAACTTATGGTTTAAACACTCCAAATGCGGAGGTGCTTGCGCAGTAATTGTGGCTCGTAGAGACTCTGGGTTTTGCCTGAAGTCCTGAAGTCCTCCGATTAAGACCTATTACTTGCTCCACTTCTCCACTATTTCTTACCCCAGGTAACGTTCCTGTATCTAAAACATGGTTTAACTATCATTTTGAGGTTATCCTCAGAAATATAATTATCACCTCAGCTATACTCGAGGCACTCTTTAGAATAAGGGCTGCTACGTCTGCTGCTAACCAAGGCATCACTGCTACTACCATCTATAATGGGCCGTTGGTCATCCCCTAGCAGGGGATAGCGTTATATCATTCTTGAAATGTTCCTTCTGAAGATCTTTATCACATTTCTAGTTTGTAAATGTATATTCTCTCATCACTGTAAAATACCATGCCCTCCCGGCTCTGCGTTTACCTTACTCTATTTCTCTGGTGTAACCTGACCATGTTCTCCACCTTACTGGTCCAACACCGTTTCTCCATCTCCTGGTCTCACGTTACCTGGCTTAACGTAACTGTTTTTCCTAGGTGAACGTGACCTGGTTTAACGTGTCTGTTTCCTGGTCTAACGGGTCCATTTCCATTTCCTAAAAGAAAGATGGGTCTGAGGTTCCCTATTTCTAATTTTGCGGGCCGAGTGCTGTAAGACCCGGTCAAAGATGACACAATTTCTATTTTCGTCGGGCCGTGTTGAACATAAGACCCGGTCAGAGATGACACTTTCTAATTTCGTCGGGCCGAGTGATGTAAGACCCGGTCAAAGATGACACTTTCTATTTCGCGGGCCGAGTGATGTAAGACCCGGGTCTTACATCACTCGGCCCGCGAAATATAGTTTCATTCACTCAAATAGTTTCATTTCTATCTTTTGGCATTTTAAAAGAAAGAGTTGATTTGTCTAGAGCCCCATCCAAAACTTGATTAAAGGTAAATATGTTGCATTTTTGATTGGCTCAGGGGAATACCAATTAGTGAAATGTACACAAAGCCCTTATCCTGTATATTAGATAACATCACAGACAAACATTCATTTCTACTGTCTGATTACTGCCCTATAAATTTAGTAGGTAGAGAAATGATGTATGATGGACATTTATTGGACAGAAAATGCTGCTGCTGTCTCTGTTTCTCTGTCTCCCACACAATCTGAGTTGTTTAAGAGGGAGTTCACACATGTGTTCTATGCATGAGGCCCATTATTGGAGATGGAAGGACATGTCTGACTTGCTGCACAGTAAGACTCAACTCACTTCAGTAATATGTATATAGAATATGATGTACATCAATGTTAACAGTAAAAGAGTAACTCAACTTATGTTTGATTAAAAAAACACACACACCATGGTTTGAAATGTTCCATCTGTAAACATGGCTGAGCTGTCTGAGGTGCCTTCCTCTCTATGGTCTGCACACAAATATGACGTGGGACTGGTGAGGGGTGTGACACCCTTGGTGGTTCACCCAAAATCTGATTTGTGATGATTCTCTGGTGGTGCGCACACCAATCGTTCCGGTAAAGAAAATTCGAGACCTGGGGGAACCGACTGAGTGACGATTTGTCTAAGACTCACAAGCAGTTAATGCTTCGGTGCACCGCGAGCACCTCAAATTTCTAATCCACACCATTATGTCACTCATCCCTCCAGACACAGTTTTTCCATCTTCGACTTGGCCAATGTTTTTTTTTTATATTTTTATTTCTGTACCTGTGCAAAAGTCAATTTTGGGTAGCTTTTAATTTAAAGGGACCCGGTGTCCTCAGGGATACCCAGAAAGCCCTGGTGTTAAACAGTGTCTTGAGAGACAATCTGGCTAATTTATAGTTACCAAATGGTTCTGCCTTGTTACAATATGTTGATGACATCATGATTTGCAGCCCCACAGAAGAAGCATGCAGATTAGATTAATTTACAATTACAGTTATCCTACTTTTTTGGCTGCAAATGGTCACAAGGCCATCCGTCAAATTGAAATTTGCTCTGGATAAAGTTTCATATCTGGGACATGTGATCACAGCAGAGGGTAAAACTCTCTCTCCCAAGAGAATACAGGCAATTCAAAATGTGCCTAAAACACAACTAAGAAACAAATGATGAGCTTTATATGAATGACGTCACATTAGATCAGTGGATCCTAAACTACTCAGAAAGAGAGGCATTCCTCTCTCCCATTTACTCTTTTTAGCTCACAACACTTATACTAGGTGTGCCTACAGAAATATCCCTCACTTATGATATTCAATTATTGCAGACATTTTCCACATGCTCTCTTCCAGTAGTACGCTAAATTAGCTCACAGCAGAGATAACTTGGTACAGGGGAAATATGTAGTTTTAAGTATATGTGTTATCCACATTTTGTACAGAATTTAATATTTAGCAACGTTGTTTAAAACCACAACCTTTGTCTAAAAGAACCAAAATCCCAGTCTTCTAACACAGTGATAAGAGATTGAATAGGATTGAATCTTATACTTTTACTTTGTAACTGTCCCATGCAGGTTATAATCCCTTTCTTCCACTAGTCATCAAAATCTTGATGTATCATCAAAGCAAATAAAAACACCACTTAAATACAATAGAGTATAAATGTTTTAGAACATTTTGCACCTCTTATACTAAATCTAAATCTTTATACTACAGTTTATTTTAGCTTAGTTAGTGATACCATTCTATTTCATTGTATACACTACTGTGCATGTTTTTTATATTTTTACTCTGCTATTTTTATTGTATATATTGTGCATTTTTATACTTTAAACTTTTATTTTTTACTCTGTTACTTTAATTGCTTTAGTATATTTTCTGGTGCTGTAACAAACACATTTGCCCTTGCAGGATAAATAAAGTGTCTATCTATATATATATATCTATATCTATTATCTATCTCTACATTAAATAATATAAATATCATTGTATTCAAATTAGTTGTTAACTGGCATTAAGGAATGTAAAAGAGAAATACAATAAATATTTGTTTATGTTTTAGGAATTACAATACAATACGTTGTGATGTATCACAGCAGGGATTTATTAGAATAGACTAAGTGGCATCATTTATCTGTAGATTTCAGGATTTTATGTTCCAGAAGGAGCGGAGGGGTCGTCTGTGGTTAACGCGGGACACGCTGGAGATCCCCCCCCCAACCACGGACCTGGGTGTTGAGAGGGCGCACCGGGCGCTCGCCCCCAAACCCACCGGTGACAGAGAAGACGAGCCACAGTCAACAATAATCAGATTCCACTGATACGAAACCAAAGAAGAGATTCTGCGTAAGGCCCGGGGAAAGAAACGAGCGCTTCTGAACGACAGACTAATATATTTAGACCAAGATGATCCCCCAACGGTCCTGCAGAACCGTCAGAAACCTTGTGAAGAGAAGCGAGCTCTAGCTCAACCCAGGCTCATCTAGCAGAGACCCCACCCCAGAACCACATCTGTTGTTCTGTTCCTTCACGTATGTTTCTTTGTTCTCGCTCGTTGGGATCAGTTCAGTTCTGTTGCGATAAGCTCACTGATACAATGACAGACACACACACGTATGGTTAGTGACAAAGTCAAACTGATCTCTTTCAATGTCAACGGGCTTTTGAATCCAATGAAGCGCAGTAAAATATGATTTACACTGAAGAAAGAACAAGCTCATGTGTCATATTTACAGGAAACCATTTCAATGACTGAAGAGAATGGGCTTCACTGATGTCTTCTTCTCATCATATGAGTCAGGACATCGGAGAAGAGCTGATGTTCTTATCTCAAGCAAACTACATTTAGAAAAAGTATTTGAAATGGGAGACAAGGAGGGCAGATCTATTCTGGTGAGGGGGAATAAAGATGGAATCCTGTGACTCTGTTTAATATATATGCACCTCCAGGAAGAGATCAAGGCTTCTTCCAAAACATCACCAACATCATGAACCAGAAACAGAAGGCCTCTTGATGTGTGGGGGGACTTAAATATACACCGACAGCCAAAGTTAGGCTCCTCCAGTAGGGCGACTCATGAAAGAAAGTCCATACATGAGAAAGTCAACAGATGTTTTGAGGAGGTTGGTTTAGTTTAGTCTGCACTACTGTTTATTTAGTTGATTTAATATTATTCTGTTCTATTCACTGTGTATATAGTGTGCATTTTTTATATAACATCTTTACTATATTATAACTGTATATATTGTGACGTGTATTTTTCTTGTATTTTTCTTTTTCTTTTTATATAATAAGATTTTTTACCTGTGACCTATTGCTGCTCTGTAACCTATTGCTGCTTGTAACAAAATAATTTCTCCTCGCGGGATCAATAATGTTAGTATCTATCTATCTATCTATCTATCTATCTATCTATCTATCTATCTATCTATCTATCTAGTTGACGTGTGGAGACCTTTTCCCCAACAGACCAGATTACACAGATTATTCTAACCCCCCCCCCCCCCCCCCCGCTCCTTATACAAGAATAGACTATTTCATAACATGAGGAAAAGATAAGGATTAATAAACAGTTGGAAGCGTGGAGGAAGCAGCCTCCACACGTGATGAACCCAGTGGGTCTAACAGCCAGGTGTCCTGTGGAGAGGACATGGAGGATGACTCTGAGTCAGACATGGAGTCTGTTAGTGGAACCTCCAGCAAACACACAGACCTGTCCTCACTGGAAGAACTGAACTCTAATCTGGATCAAACATATGAAAACAATCTATCAGAATGAGCGATCACTTCAGTGACATCACTACATTTCTGCAAATTTCAGGCAACTAAACCACAGACGAGCAACTAAACCACAGAAGTGCAACTAAACCACAGACGAGCAACTAACCCACAGACATGCAACTAAACCACAGACGAGCAACTAAACCACAGACATGCTACTAAACCACAGACGAGCAACTAACCCACAGACATGCAACTAAACCACAGACGAACAACTAAACCACAGACGAGCAACGAAACCACAGACGAGCAACGAAACCACAGACATGGAACTAAACCACAGACGAGCAACTAAACCACAGACATGCAACTAAACCACAAACGAGCAACTAAACCACAAACGAGCAACTAACCCACAGACATGCAACTAAACCACAGACGAGCAACTAAACCACAGACATGCAACTAAACCACAAACGAGCAACTAAACCACAAACGAGCAACTAACCCACAGACATGCAACTAAACCACAGACGAGCAACTAACAGCCAGGTGTCCTGTGGAGAGGACATGGAGGATGACGCTGAGTCAGACATGGAGTCTGTTAGTGGAACCTCCAGCAAACACACAGACCTGTCCACACTGGAAGAACTGAACTCTAATCTGGATCAAACATATGAAAACAATCAGAATGAGCGATCACTTCAGTGACATCACTACATTTCTGCAAATTTCAGGCAACTAACCCACAGACGAGCAACTAACCCACAGACATGCAACTAAACCAAAGATGAGCAACTAACCCACAGACATGCAACTAAACCACAGACAAGCAACTAAACCACAGACGAGCAACGAAACCACAGATGAGCAACGAAACCACAGACATGCAACGAAACCACAGATGAGCAACGAAACCACAGACATGGAACTAAACCACAGATGAGCAACTAACCCACAGACGAGCAACTAAACCACAGACGAGCAACTAAACCACAGAAGTGCAACTAAACCACAGACGAGCAAATAAACCACAGACATGCAACTAAACCACAGATGAGCAACTAACCCACAGACATGCAACTAAACCACAGACGAGCAACTAAACCACAGACATGCAACTAAACCACAGATGAGCAACGAAACCACAGACATGGAACTAAACCACAGATGAGCAACTAACCCACAGACGAGCAACTAACCCACAGACGAGCAACTAAACCACAGACGAGCAACTAACCCATAGACATGCAACTAAACCACAGACATGCAACTAAACCACAGACGAGCAACTAACCCACAAGCATGCAACTAAACCACAGACGAGCAACTAACCCACAGGCGAGCAACTAAACCACAGACGAGCAACTAACCCACACACATGCAACTAAACCACAGGCGAGCAACTAAACCACAGACGAGCAACTAAACCACAGACGAGCAACAAAACCAAAGACACGGAACTAAACCACAGACGAGCAAATAAACCACAGACATGCAACTAAACCACAGATGAGCAACTAAACCACAGACATGCAACTAAACCACAGACGACCAACGAAACCACAGACATGGAACTAAACCAAAGATGAGCAACTAAACCACAAACAAGCAACTAAACCAGATGAGCAACTAAACCACAGAAGTGCAACTAAACCACAGACGAGCAACTAACCCACAGACATGCAACTAAACCACAGACATGCAACTAAACCACAGACGAGCAACTGACCCACAGACATGCAACTAAACCACAGACAAGCAACTAAACCACAGACAAGCAACTAAACCACAGACGAGCAACTAAACCACAGAAGTGCAACTATACCACAGATGAGCAACTAACCCACAGACATGCAACTAAACCACAGACGAGCAACTGACCCACAGACATGCAACTAAACCACAGATGAGCAACTAACCCACAGACATGCAACTAAACCACAGACGAGCAACTAAACCACAGACATGCAACTATACCACAGGCGAGCAACTAAACCACAGACGAGCAACTAAACCACAGACGAGCAACTAAACCATAGACGAGCAACGAGCAACTAAACCACAGACGAGCAACTAAACCACAGACGAGCAACTAAACCACAGACAAGCAACTAAACCACAGACGAGCAACTAAACCACAGAAGTGCAACTATACCACAGACGAGCAACTAACCCACAGACATGCAACTAAACCACAGACGAGCAACTAAACCACAGAAGTGCAACTATACCACAGACGAGCAACTAACCCACAGACATGCAACTAAACCACAGACGAGCAACTGACCCACAGACATGCAACTAAACCACAGACGAGCCACTAAACCACAGACATGCAACTATACCACAGGCGAGCAACTAAACCACAGACGAGCAACTAAACCACAGACATGCAACTAAACCATAGACGAGCAACGAGCAACTAAACCACAGACGAGCAACTAAACCACAGACGAGCAACTAAACCACAGACGAGCAAGTAAACCACAGACGAGCAACTAAACCACAGACGAGCAACTAAACCACAGACATGCAACTAAACCACAGACGAGCAACTAAACCTCAGACGAGCAACTAAACCACAGACAGGTGAGTGTGTACCTGTGTGATATGAGGTCACACAGGTACAGACTTCCCGCTCAGACTGTTGCCGATGTCGCCCACGACGGCGGTGTGGTACGCCATCTTGGGCTCGTTGGATTACCTAAACAGACCAAAACACGTTCATCTGTGGGACACAGAGCCCGTCTCCTTCCTGAGCGGTGTGATGGCTGGACATTCCCTTGATGTTCATACTTGCGTATAATTGTTTGCACAGATGAACGTGGCACCTTCAAGCATCTGGAAATTGCACCCAAGGATGAACCAGACTTGTGGAGCTCCACGATTCTCTCCCTGATTTCTTGGCTGATTTCTTTTGACTTTCCCATGATTTCAAACAAGGAAGCAGAGTGTTTGAGGTGTGGCCTTAAAATACATCCCCAGGTGTACCTTCAATTAACTCACATGTTGTCAGTTAACCTATCAGGAGCTTCAAAAGCCATGACATCATCATCTGGGCTTGCCCACGTTGTTTAAAGACATAGTACTTTTAGTGTATGTAAACTTTTGACCTCAAAGAAAGAAATATAAAATTCTCTAAGAAATTCTCTTTCTCATTATTGTGACATTTAGCAAAAGTTAAATAATTTTGGTAATCCTAACGGACCTGAAACAGGAGAGGTTTAGTCTGATTTAACTTCAGACAGTGAGAAAAAAAGTGTTATGTGTCTTTTTGCACAGTATATGTAAACTTCTGGTTTCAACTGTATATATATATATATATATATATTATCAGAGAAATCAAAGTAAAAGTTTAATAAATTAAATAAATGAAAAAGTAACTAAATTGATCAGTACACTGTAGTACTTTCTCTCGTAATGCAGTAAGCTGTAGTACATTTCCTCGCACCAATCACAGCTCCTCGGGGGCGGGCTCTTGTGGTGCCTTCAGGTGCTGTAGGAAATCTCTTATATGAACGTTTTTACTTGACAAGTTTACAAATCAAAGTCACTGAAGTGACGACATGTTTGAAACAATATGAAACTAAACACGTTTTGACATGAAATATCAATAGAACAACATTAAAGATCAAGTTGATGAGATGAAGTTAAAATGTGAATGAACTCTGTTATTGATGACTTACATCACTTCATATGTTTGAAGTCCATCATCTATTTGTCTGTAATGTGAACACTGATCTTTGATCTTCTTCTTGTGAACTACTTTTTCTTTTTCTTCTCTTCTTTTAAAAGCGTCACATTTAAAACACCTCACATGTGAAAAGTCACTCATCTATTCACATGTGAAGTGTAAGACAACACATGTACAACAACATCTATTGAAATACTTTGAATGTAAACTACTTCAAACCACTTTCAAACAAACTCTTTCCAGTGAAGAAGCTCATGAGATGCGGTTGAAAGCTCTGGTAAAGGTCATTTAAAGGACTTTGATTAAAGACGTATTTAGATGTGATGAAGTCAAATATCACATGTATCTATTTTAACATTCTATCTCCTCTCAACACTTAAAGTTCTCTTGAATAAATGTGTTTGGATGAAAATGAAAAAGCTCTTTGAACAACATGAAGACATTAAAGGTGTCATGAAGTTTGTGTTCTTATTGTTGGTAGAAGAAGAACAGACTCACGGACACTTTGAGTTGAACATGAGGAGACGTGTTTATTCCACTTCAGAGATAGTCTTGATAAGAACACATCTATGTTCATGTTGAGAGAAGAGAGGCTTGTAATGTAGTGAGAGCTGCTCTCTCCGGGGACAAGGAATACATGATGTTCTGTTTGGACACATAAGATGTACGACCTTCAAGAATGAGAGGAAGCTTGTTGAAGTCCATCACTCTGTTCAGAGGATTGTTTCATCAACTTCTAGCCAGACTGGACAGAGAACACTACAAACAGAACCCTGAGGAGAAACTCCTACCACATTCTGCTGACTGACATCAGCTGTGTGTGATCCTAAACACACAGAACTATGTGGTCAGAGAGAACGTTCCTCTAGAGGAGGAGACTCTGCTACCCAGAGAACACAGAGACACTGAGGAACCAGGCCAGGAGCAGAACCCAAACCCAGGATAAAGAGGTTCAGTGAATGTGGTGTTGAAGGTGTGGAGGTGGATCAGTGTGTCAGAGGAGACTCTGTAGAAGGACAGAGAGCCAGCAAGACAGTCCACATACACTGCTACTCTACCAGAGGAGGAGGAGGAGGAGGAGGAGGAGGAGGAAGTGATGGGTGTTACTGTCTTATTGTGACAGACAGAGTAACGACCACCATAGCACCACAGACACCAGGACTGATCATTCATTCCAAACATACAGTCATCACTGTCTCCTCTCCTTCTGATTCCTCTGTAACTCACTGATATATAAACTCTTTCTCTCCACTCGACCTCATAGTAACAGCGACCAGTCAGACCAGTTCTACACAGCAGCTGATTCCAGAAGTTAAACCTGTTTGGATGATCAGGATATGACTGAACCGTGTTCACATATGTCACCTTCCTGTTGTTGTCAGACAGTTTGAGGTCTCTGCTCATTGTGTTTGTGTCGAGTGTGAGTTCACAGGAGTCTGATGGAGAGAACAAGACACAATACAGCTGCAGTTATTAATCTGTTTGATGATGACATCAGAGATGTGAATGAGTGATGTCACAGTTTGAAGATGCTTTGTTCTAATGAATCAAATTCAAAGCACACTCACACTTCCTCAGACCTGGTCCCAACCATCGGACTCCAGCAGGCTCTGACCTGAAAGGAGGAGGGGGGTGAGAGCAGCATGGACACATGGACATTACATCCTCTCATCACAGAGCTTTGTTCTTCATGTTCACATGGAGCACTTATTATTCATCAGCTCATGTTCTTTGACTTCACCGGAGCTTCTTGTGATGGGCCCATGACGACGGCTCATCGTGTTCACTTATTCATGATGTATTATTATCAGGATTATATTGAGCATCATCATCATTTCACACTCAGTCTCCTCCACCAGTCAGTCACTGAATCACATGTTTAAACCTGCATCAGCTGATTTCTTTGTCCACTTGTGGTTCAGTGACAACAAGCTGTAAACACAACATGTGACATCTCATCATCTTAGAAAGGAGTCTAGTGAGTCTCACTGCATGGGCTGAGTCACTTTGTTAATAGAACCCTCTAAAGTTCTAACCAACGGATGTACTACCTTTAGACTAGTGAACAAGTAGCCGATTGCCTGTGAAGTCTCTGACATCTAAACCCAAAGTATGGCCGACCAACGCGGTGACGGCTCCACGCCACTAGCACAGCCTGCTACTACGGAAGCCGGAGCGCTCTCTATTGACGTCCTGCCGCGTAGAACGCTGGGTAATGTAGTCCCCGCAGCTCGAGTCATTCTTTCCACCTGCAGCTACAATTTCTCCTCAGCTCAGGAATCAAATCCTCGCAGGTGATGATGTTAATTTAATTAAATTCTGCTGCGTTCAACTCGTCTCGTGTCAAGAGATGAATAAACAAACCTGTCAACGGCTCAGAACTTAATAAACAACTAGAAGAACATCCAATCGTTGTTTAGTTCATTATTTAATTTCTAGTCTAGTTCAAGGTCTTCTTCCAAAAGTGTCCACGTCTGTAAAAACCTTTATCTGCTCTGAAGAACCAGAAGTAGTGAACAAGTACTGGTCAAAGTGTTGTGAAGGACACATGACTGGGCCTCATGGTAGTCCTCCCTCCTTCATGTTCTGCATAATGCATAGGTACAGCTTTTAGAAAGTACTCTGATATATAAATAAAATAATAATTGAAGGGTCTGATAATATACTCTCAGCCCCTCATGATGACAGCGCTCCAAGCATTAATAGCTCATACCTTTATGTTATGCATTCCATCTGTCACAGTGGAACCTTCTCAGCATCAAATGGTGAGATGAACATATCTCAGTGTTTCATATTGCTGCATTATCGTTGGAACGGCATCTCGTTCTACAACTATACAGAAACGTCAGTCGCTCTCGTAGCTCCTTCTGTTGGTTTTGGGGGAATCTACAGCGATCAATGGTTTGCAGACAGCTAGCAAAGAATGGGCTTTTATTGTGCTGTTCAGAATCCTGGAAATCCAACCTCCCATCAAAGCAAGTGTTGCAGGTATTCAGTTCATTTAATGTGCAGATCCCTCAGTGTGTAGCCTGCTCGGGACCTCCTTCATTCACCTCCTGTTCAACGGCTTAAAGAAGAGCATCCAGGAAGCAAAAATAAGCGTCTCCTCTTTTCATTACCTTTAGTGCACAAACTGGTGTCTCAATGCAGGCTGGGGTGTTGTGGATCATGCATAGATTCATGACTGGAGACCGTGTTTTTCACTGCTTCATGGGTTCCTCTGTGTGGTGAATTCACAACCAGCTCGGACTCTATCGACCCTTTGCATGATCTTACTATCTCTGACATCATCATAGATGCTCACATGTACTCCATCTACCTCAAACATTTAAAAACTGACGGGGAAGGTAAAGGTTAGAACGTTGTTATCTCACTAACTAACACTGCATCTTGTCCTCTATCTTCCATAACCCGGTACCTTCAACGGCGTCCCGGTGCGAGGCAAGACGAACCCTCGTTTCTGACCAACAAAGAAAAGCCATGTCAAGGTCTTGCTTTACCACCGACTCCGTCTCCTCTGCAAACGAGGCGGACATCCTCCTCAGCTATACACCTCGCACCCCTTCCGCATCGGAGCAGCTGCCTCTGAGCCGCTCTGGTCCCAGCATCTACACTGGAAGCTCTGGGTCGCTGGTCCTCAGCAGCTTAGGAACTGAGAGTCACAGATGTTGTTCATTCTGTACACATGACATCTATTGCACTTCTGTCCATCCTGGGAGAGGATCCTCCTCTGTTGCTCTCCCTAAGGTCTCTTCCTCTTTCTCTCATTAAAGGGTTTTTTGGGGGAGTTCTTCCTGTTCTGATGTGAGGGTCCTGGGACAGAGGATGTCGTATGTGTACAGATTGTAAAGCCATCTGAGGAGAATATGTGATTGTGATTTTGTGCTATACAAAAATCAATTGAATTGAATATAATTGCAGTTCAAAAAGCTATGAGCGCTACCTTGGAGACTACCATTAGTACCCCAATGCACGATAATAAATGAAAATAATAAATGAAAATAATAAGTTCATAAAATGCTGCTATTGGAAGTGGCTGGCTGGGTTTCACTGCAAGATGTATGTAGTATGACCTCTTTGGGATGCATGCTTGCTCCTTTGATTCTGAACATAATGTTTGCAGAGGTATGCAGCATGCTTACTGCTACACATAGATTTCCATAGTCCGGCTGATGCTTCACACAGGCGTCTTCCAGACTTGCCGTTGGGTTCCGTTGTTGCTCGGTGCTCCCCGTCTTAGCTTGGTAGCTGCTGGCTAATCTGGGGAGCATTCAAAGAGCGGAGCCATCATCGCCAAGTTTAACTGCAGTTACATTTGTTGCAATAAATGTTTAAAATCTATGACAAGAGTGTTCCTGACTGAAGTAGCAGAAAGAAGAAGAAAATAATATCTGAACAGAAAAACCTAGAGGCAGAATTACTAAATTGTGAACAGATGCACAAACATCAACTAAAAAAAACTATGAACAAATGAGTGTTGTAAGGGCTGCTCTTAATACTTTAATCTCCCAACAAACTGAGAAAGTATAATTTTCTACACAACAAAGGTTGTATGAATATGAGAACAAACAGGAAATTTACTCTCTAAACTTTTTAGTAACCATAACAGCCATAACTCTGTCTCATGTCTGAAAAGCTCGAGTGGAAAACGTTTTAAATCTGAGGAGATTAACGCTATATTTACTAATTATTACAAATCGCTTCATACATCAGAAATACATTAAAGTGACTCTCAAATAAAAAGCTTTTAGAACATTTAAACCTACCACAAATGAATGAACAACAACAAGAGGCTTTGAATAAGTCAATTACATTTACAGAGATAGAGGAAGCTATAGACGACTTCCCCTCTGGGAAAGATGGCTTTCCCCCAGAAATATATAAAGTATTCAAAGACAGTTTTATTCCACTGTTAAGTCAAATGTATGAATATTCCTTCCTGAATCAAAAACTACCTGAATCAACAGTCTTAACACCAAAGCCAGGTAAAAACCCAGAGGAACCTTCCTCATACAGACCAACTAGTTTTCAAAGTGTGGAAAACTAAATATCGTCTGACTTTTAGCTAAAAGACTGGACCCCATCCTACACACCATCATCGGGCTGATCAAACAGGATTTGTGTCGTCATTCCTACACTGATGTGAGGCATTTATTGGGTGTCATTCAATACGCCAAAAACAAACCTCTAGACTCTATGGTGGTCTCCTTAGACGCAGAGAAAGCGTTCGATCAAATGGAAATATATGTTCAATGTTTTGGAAAGTTTCTCTCTGGGTAACACATGTATAAGTTGGGTAAAATGACTGTACACCTCTCCACAAGCAATGGTTATGGATAACGGTCTCACTCCACCCCGGTTTCACTCTCGGGCGTGGCACTCGTCAGGATGGTCCACTGTCCCCACTTCTGTTTTCCACTGCCATTGAACACATTATGCTGCTATTGGAACACACCCACATATTAATGGTATTAACAGTGGGGAAATGAAGCATAATATGTCATTGTATGCGGATGATATACTGCTATTTCTCTGCAACCCTAAAAAAATCAATTCCCTCTGTGCTAGAAACAATCAATGAATGTAGTAGTCTCTCTGGCTGTGAGAGACATATTTTCTGTTTTGATTACAAATAATATTTTCTAAATTCGCTAATAGATTTGTGTGATCTAAATACATTCCTTTGACCTACAGTATGAATGGATGTTAAATTCATATTCTGAATAATTATTTTTTCTTTCGGAGAGGAAGGGGTGGGACTGAGTCTCGGGTTGTTTCCTTTGTGTAGAATTGGGCATCAATTGTTATGTGTTTGTTAAGTTTGTTGAAAGTGAAAATAAATCGATCAAATGACGGCAATGGAATCAACATCTGCAGAGTTATCATTTGGACTGTTATTCGTGTGAGTCAATAAACGGTGTCCCGTAACGTGGCACAGTATAGAAGAAGAACAAAGAACACGCCACCACACTGGCTATAAGATCAATGTGGGTAAATCTACTGCCCTACCACCTGGAGGAAGTAGAGGCCCAGATAACGGTATAATATCTCCATTTAATTTGTCTCACAATGGCTTTAAATATCTGGGAATCCATATCTCCTACCAACTGGAAGAGCTGGTGAAGATGAATCTGTCTCCTATCCTTAAACAGGTTAAACTGGATTTACTTAGATGGCTGCCACTTCAAATATCTTGGCTGGGACGGATAGCCATTATTAAAATGAATATACTCCCAAGAATTTTGTATCCCTTGCAAATGATACCGAATGACATCCCATGTTTTTTTCCATCAACAGAAGAAACTCTTTTTATGCTCTGATTAACAATTGTATTCCTTCTTGTGTTGACCCTGGCTTTAAAGAGTGGAACACATATGGAATTAAGGTGATAAATGATCTCTAGAAAGGTGGTACCATGAAATCCTTCAACCAACTTCAGGAAGAGTACGGGCTACCCAAGATGCACTTTTTCAGATTTTTGCAAATTCGCAATTTCTTAAAGTCTATAGCCCAATATAAGGAAGGTCATGGACCAGAGCAGATAGAGACAATCATTCACCAGGTCTGTCAGCTGAAGAGGAAAACAATAAGCTACATTTACCATAAACTGTTCTTCTTAAGTAATATAAGTACTCATAGTAGCAAGCAATCATGGGAACAAGACCTTAAAACTGCAATCACTGACCACCAATGGAAAGCAATCATGTTAAATAGCAAAAGAATATGTAGTAATTACAAATCCCAGGAAGCTCAGTTTAAGATAATACATAAATTACAAACTACCCTATATTGTAGGAGCAAATATGACAACGACTACTCCGGAACATGTGTAAGGTGTAAGCAGCATGTAGGCACTGTAGCGGCAATCTTCCCTCCGTCCGATGATCCACATTACCACTACTGTTACAGTCTGTGTTTGGCAACAACATTAGCACAACGTTGGCACAACGGTCAAAAAACTGCCTTGCTCCGCAGACTGATTAACCTCAACTGAGGGCTGTTGGCTGTGACGTAGTCAGTAGCGTGACTAAAGGAGCATTTCAAAATTATTTTTACACAAATCATAACACATCTTACCAAGTCTCTTATGGCTCTTACATTTCCAGCCCCTAATTGCTTATGCTGGCTGCAAAACAATTACCAAATATTAACTACAAAATGAGCCATAAACATTCAACATGCATCCATAATCATGTTCACATCATATGCAAAGGGTAAATAAACTGTATACAGAGTCTTTCATTCACGTTTTTGGGTCTACTTGTTTACCCTGCTTGCTTCAGCAGGCAGAGTTTGTTTACAGGTCTGTCCAGTATGTTGGTTTTGGTTTTCACACCAACTCGTCTGACTGTTCCACTGGAGTCTGGTAATGTCTTTACTACATAACCAATGATCCAGTAGTTGCGAGGAGCAGTTTCATCCATTATCAAAATGATATATCCTGGCACAAGGTTCCTCTGTAATGTCCGCCACCTCTGTCTGTCCATTTTCTATTTCTTCATCCCAGCCATGCTTCCTTTTGCACAGGTCTCGCAAGATGATCTTCGCTGGCAACATGAGTGGCGCCAAAAACCCAAGAGGGTCGTAAATAGAACTAACAGTGGACAGGATCCCACTTCTAGTAACAGGCTTGTCTTGCACATTTATTTGGAACCTGAAGTTGTCGGTCTCTGTGCACCACTGAACCCCAAGCGCACGTTCCATGGGAAGTGTGTTGTGACCTAAGTCCAGGTCTTTGACTCCAGGAACTCTTTCTTTGTCAGGGATAGACAACAAGACTGTCTTGCTGTTGCTCACCCACTTGGTCAGATGGAAACCTCCTCTTGAGCACACGTCTTGGAGGTATTGTACTAGGCTGATTGCCAGATCCTTTGTTGCCACTGGATGCTCTCTGAATCTTAACAAGACACCAATTAGCGTGTTGGTGAGGTCGGGTCCTTGGAGTAACTGCTCATTCAGTGACATTCCCTGATATGTAGCAGTGCAGTCAAAGACTACTCTTATCTTCTTTTTCTTAGGGTGGTACACCCCGTGGAAAGGAATGTACCACACTCTGCCGTCACTGCGACTGAGCTGCTCAGTGGGTATTTTCTCAGCGTAACCTTTTTCAATTATGCTTCTCATGAAGGTCTTGTAATCTTCATGGAAGCCTGGGTTTCTTTTGAATTTTCTCTTGAGAGTATCAACTCGCTGCTGAGCAATGCAACGATTATTTGGCACTCTGATGTTTTCATTTCTTAGTGGCAAACTCATGCAGTAATGTCCATCAACCACCTTTGCTGACCTTGTAACTAGGTGCATGAATTGGCGATCCTCTTGAGACATTTCTTCCTTCTCTTCACAGCTTTTTTCTGGGAAATCTGTATTGTAATGCTTCACTAGCAATTCTTCTATTTCCACCACTGAGATGCGATTAGCGGTGTAGCTCTGCAGTTTACCGCTGGCTGTCTTATGGTCCTCTCCCTTTCTGAGAGGTCCATTGATCAACCACCCCAGGGCTGTTTTGACAGCATATGGCCCATCACCTTCACTATTTATAACCCGCCATGGCTCAATGGCTTTTGGGATGTTGGCACCTATGAGCAGACCAACCTCTGCTTCAATGCGCGGGAGATGCACGTCTTTCAGGTAAAGCCATTGCGCAATATCTTCCTGTTGTGGGATGTTTTCTTTCTTTACAGGGATGTGGCTGTGTGTAAACACCATTGGCAGTTCAATGTATGTGTTTTCTTCAATTCCACAAACTTCTAGGTCTGAAAGAACACAACTCTTCATCAATTTGTGACTATTACAATTGTCTTGACCCATTGTGTCGAGAAGAAACTGGGTGCGCTTTCCTTTAAGGTTTAGTGTTTTCTGTAGCTCTTCAGTGCAAAAGGTTGCAGTACTCCCAGGATCTATGAAGGCATATGTTTCTACATACCTTTCACTCTTTCTGGATTTCAGCTTTACTGATACCACAGCTAGAACACTTTCTCCTTCTCCAGCCCCAGTGCTTCCACATGACTCTTGACCCAGTGACACATAGGCACTTGAGATAGCGTTGTTCTCAGTATTGCTCTCTTCAACTCTTTCTGGTGCAGCATTATCATCTTTAATGACATGGAGTATGTCTGGATGCCACTGAGAACAGGTCTGACACTTCATTCTCTTTTTGCAGAAAAAAAAAAATATATTTTTTACTAAGGTGTAAACAACATCTCCGAAAAGAGGATCTAGTGCTACCTTTGCCTGCCGGTCAATAAAGTCAACTAGGTTAGAAAACCTTGCTCGTCCTCTTCCTCTCTCATGGATCTCAAATGCGGTTGTTCTCCACCTTTCTCTCATTTTTAAGGAAGCTTTGAAATGACAACTCGCATGTTAGTAGGATTATCCATTTCTTCCATAAATTCTATATCGTCCATAGTGTTCCTACAGCCAATCAGGAAAAGAGGGTAGGCGCTTAATGCTTTACCATCCTCTGGTTTGATCTGAGGCCATTTCAAAGCCTTATCCATGTAAGCGTTGGCTATCTTCAGCTCATCTCCATAATGCTTTTGGAGTAACTTTCTGGCCTCTGAGTAGCCTCTTTCTGATGACATATGCTCACAACTGCGAACAAGCTCTTGTGGTTCCCCACTGGTATACTGCTCCAAGTAGTAAAGCTTGTCCTGATAACTGTCAGTTTTGCTATCCACAGCATGTTCAAAGGCCCTAATGAAAGATTTGTAAGTGAGAGGGTCACCTTTAAACACTGGAATGTCCCTGTAAGGAAGGTAAGACATAGTCTGCTGCTTCACAAGTATTTCAGTGATCACATTTTGTCTCTGCATGACTTGATACAGCCCATTTTCATTGTTTCCAGACTGACAGTGACTGTTATCATGAGATTGGACGCGTTGTGTGTCTTGTGCGGACTGCACCGCTATGCTTGGAACATGTGTTGCTTGTCTTCCTACAGCAGTATTCAAAGTTGGCCTAGCCTCATCTCTCTCTTCCCTCTTCTTGGCTTGAGAACACAATCTTCCCTCCGTCCGATGATCCACATTACTACTACTGTTACAGTCTGTGTTTGGCAACAACATTAGCACAACGTTGGCACAACGGTCAAAAAACTGTCTTGCTCCGCAGACTGATTAACCTCAACTGAGGGATGTTGGCTGTGACGTAGTCAGTAGCGCGACTAAAGGAGCATTTCAAAATTATTTTTACATATTTTTAAATCACTTAACACATCTTACTAAGTCTCTTATGGCTCTTACAGGCACCTATGTGCATTTAATGTGGTTCTGTCCGGAAATTCGTACATTTTGGGTCGAAATTGGCAACCAAGTATCCTCCATAATACAGAGTCCTATTGAGCTCAACCCTCTACAATGCATTCTAGGCCTAGACGCTGCCTCACCTGTATTAAACGGGTATAAGAGAAGTTTTAGTCTTCTATGGTACTGTGCACGGTTATCAATCTTACAGCATTGGCTAGACGACCCAAAACCATCTGTTTCAAGTTGGCTTTATAATGTTCTACAACTACTCCCATTAGAGAGGCTCACATACATGGGTTCTGTTGTGGATTTTATTGGAGAGGACTATGCCGAAACCATATTTATAGGTTTTGCAACCTTGGGATCCAAGTGACCCAGTGAAGGGAAAAGTCCACAATATTTAATATTATTTAATTGTTGTGACAGGTATAATATGGAAGATGATAATCTACAACTGTGCTGTTTTGTCAGATAAAAAAAAATCTTTAAATAATACCTTTTTTTCTTTTACATGTTTACACTGCACTGTTTGCACAGATTGTATTACTTAAATTGTATTACTAATGTTCTTATTCCTTTTATATTTTGTATTTCCTTTTGTATATAATCTTGTATGTTGTATATTGTTGTTATTGCTACTGTTTGCTGCTGAGAGCTACCAAACGAAATTTCGTTGTATCACTACAATGACAATAAAAACCTCTTTATCTTTATCTAATCTTTTACATCTTTTGTTGCTGAGTCTGACTGTCTGTATAGTTAGCCTCTCACAATGTTCATTAATATTGAATTGTTATTGCAGGGTCAATATGGAGGGTGATGATTTATGTTTGTTTTCATTTCTTGTGTCTCAGTATTATAATTGTTTTGTGTCCGAGTCTGATTGTTTGTATAGCTAGCTGGTATGTTATGTTATGTGCTGTTCTTTTTGGGGGTAACGTGTGGTGTGTAAACTATATAAACTGAAAATAAAAGGATTAAAAGACAGTAGTTGTGTCTAACATGATATGAACCAGCTGCTTCCACATCCAGCAGTTACACATCAACATGATGACTCATCAGGAGTCTTTGTGTTTGTGTCACCTGATGAATGAAGTCCAATGTTCTCTCTCTTCTAGCTCTGTTTTTGGTCTCAACCACCTCCTGAGGGAAACATCTGTCTCTTTAGCTGCTGAATGCTCCACTATGTTCACCAGCTAGTCTCTGACTGAGTCTGTCTGCTGTTTGCTGCTGAGCAGGTAGTGAACAGAGGCTTCATCACAGCTTGTTGGATGAAAACAGCTGCTGCTGGAAACACTGAGACTGAACCAAACAGGGAATGTGCTGCAGAACCAAAACTAGGAACTAAAAGAGGATCAAAAGCTCTGTAGAGCTGCAGAGATGGAGACGGTTCTCTGTGGGTTCTTCAGCACCACACGACTCTTCACCATCACACAGAGTCAGCTGATCCGTTGTCAATATAGAAGTATTGATTGTTGGATGTTTTGGTCCTGACAAGCGACCTCTTGTGTTTGTGTAATAATGACTGTTGTCTCTCAGAAGTAAAGGAGAAAGTATCCTGAAATCACTACAGCGCCACAAACCCTCTGATGGAGGAGGTCGGGGGGGATGGTTGGATGTACAAAGCTGTTCAAATCCCGTCTCCTAGCAACAGTCAACACTGGTTTTTATTATCTGTAATCTGGGGGTGAAGATATTACAGTTCAAGTCCGTCTGCAGCCACAGAGCACTGCCTGTGTCCCCCTAGAACTTTGGTCCAGTCCTAAATAATCCTCTTTGGTATCTCACACACCATGTCCACAATCAGCTGTTGGTTCTTCACTGAGCGTCTGTGGCCGACTGTCACCTGTAGTTTCAACAAGTCGACTCTTATCAGCCAGGGAACTGTCTCTCAGTGCAAAACAAACCAGAACCAGGTAAAGCTGAACTCCTTTAAAAGAAAAAAAAAAATCCTATTGTGAGGATTTATCAAGATGGTTTAACTGATTGTTTCTTTGTCTGTTTGTCTTTTCACAATAATGTCTGGACTAAAGGGCAACACACACTGGTGGCAGATGACAAGCATCAAAACATCAATCTATTGTTTGATATGAGTCCACAAACCTGCAGCGTGACGACGTTGACGCATGTCAACCCACCATGATGCCGTCAACGTGTCAGGATACACCACTGTCCTACTTTCTAATATTGAAACAAGACAACGCTCCAGAAAAATAACACTTTCATTACCTTCCCTCCCTGTTTGGGCTCATCCTGGCTACTGTTTCCTGACTACATCTGTCTGTATTGATGGTCTGATGTGGGACACAAACATTTTGATGAGTCTCTGGTAGTTTGAGGTCAGCTTGGTGGGTTAGGGTCATATTAACCAGGCTGACAGTGTGACAGAGAACAAGTTTCCAGCTCTACCCCCTCTATCAGACTGATTGTCTGTGGCTGCAGCAGGCCTCTTCATACCTGAGAGTTTCCAGTCTCCAGTGTGGATCCTCCAGTCCAGCAGACAGCAGCTTCACTCCTGAGTCTCCTGGATGATTGTAGCTCAGGTCCAGCTCTCTCAGATGGGAGGGGTTGGAGCTCAGAGCTGAGGCCAGAGAAGCACAGCCTTCCTCTGTGATCAGACAGCTTGACAGACTCCAAACACACAAAACAACACAGAAGTCACATAATCTGAGGGAACTGTGAGGGCTGGAAGGTTACTGCAGTACTGAGATACTGTCGACTACTGTGGGGTTACATTAACATTGTTACTGATTGTTTTCTAGTCACAACCAAACACCCACTAATGTCCATCAACAATCTGACTCTGAACATTATTGATAACTCTCTCATTTCTCTCTGAAATTTCAAGTTATAAAAGCAGAGTGAGAAAAAATACGTTTTAGATACGTTTATAGAAATATATTGAAATTAAATACTTAATTGAAATCATGAAAGCAGAGAGAATTTTATGTTTAAGTTTACCCATTAATATAAATAAGGAGATTAATTGAATCCTGACCTCAGAGTTTCCAGTTCACAGTGTGGACTCTCCAGTCCAACAGACAGCAGCTTCACTCCTGAATCATGCAGGTTGTTTTTACTCAGGTCCAGCTCTCTCAGACTAGAGGACTGGGAGCTGAGAACTGAGGACAGAGCTTCACAGCTTCTCTCTGAGAGGTTACAGTCACTCAGTCTGAAGAGACAAGGATGAAGAAAAAATGTGCAATAAGTAGAAAAGATAACAGCATATTTAAGTTATGATATATGAATCTAACTCTCTCTGTACTTACAGAGCTTTGTTGGAGGCTTTGACCACTGGCAGCAGCCTCAGAAGTGCCGCCTCTGAAGCAGAGTATTTCTTCAGGTCAAACACATCCAGGTCTTTTTCTGATGACAGTAAGATGAAGACCAGAGCTGACCACTGAGCAGGAGACAGTTTATCTGTGGAGAGATGTCCTGAACTCAGGGACTGTTGGATCTCCTCCACTAGAGAACAATCATTCACTTCATTCAGACAGTGGAACAGATTGATGCTTTTCTCTGGAGACAAATTCTCACTGATCTTCTCCTTGATGTACTGGACTGTTCTCTGATTGGTCTGTGAGCTAATTCCTGTCTGTGTCAGCAGACCTCGTAGGAGAGTCTGATTGGTCTGCAGTGAAAGACCCAGGAGGAAGCGGAGGAACAAGTCCAGGTGTCCATTTGGACTCTGTAAGGCCTTGTCCACAGCACTCTGGCAGAGACGTTTTGGTTCAGGTTTATCTCTCAAGACTTTAGACAACCGGGAGGTTGTTTGTTCTTCTGACAGCAGATTGACACCAGAGTTGAAGAAGGTCAGATGGACATGAAGAGCAGCCAGAAACTCCTGAACACTCAGATGGACAAAGCAGAAGACCTTGACCTGGTACAGTCCTCTCTCCTCTCTAAAGATCTGTGTGAACACTCCAGAGTACACTGAGGCTGCTCTGATATCGATGCCACACTCTGTCAGGTCGGATTCATAGAAGATCAAGTTGCCTTTCTGCAGCTGATCAAAAGCCAGTTTTCCCAGAGACTCAGTCATCTTCCTGCTCTCTGGACTCCAGTGTGGATCTGTCTCAGCTCCTCCATCATACTTGACCTTCTTCAGTTTGGATTGAACCACCAGGAAGTGGATGTACATCTCAGTCAGTGTCTTGGGCAGCTGTCCTCCCTCTCTGGTCTTCAACACATCCTCCAGAACTGTAGCAGTGATCCAGCAGAAGACTGGGATGTGGCACATGATGTGGAGGCTTTGTGAAGTCTTGATGTGGGAGATGATCCTGCTGGCCTGCTCCTCATCTCTGAATCTCTTCCTGAAGTACTCCTCCTTCTGTGGGTCAGTGAACCCTCTGACCTCTGTCATCATGCCAACACACTCAGGAGGGATCTGATTGGCTGCTGCAGGTCGTGTGGTTATCCAGAGGCGAGCGGAGGGAAGCAGTTTCCCCCTGAAGAGGTTTGTCAGCAGCACATCCACTGAGGTGGACTCTGTAACATCAGTCAGGATCTCAGTGTTGTGGAAGTCCAGAGGAAGTCGACACTCATCCAGACCGTCAAAGATGAACAGAACCAGGAACTCTTCAAACCTGCAGATTCCTGCTTCTTTGGTTTCACTGAAGAAGTGATGAACAAGTTCCACCAAGCTGTACTTCTTCTCTTTCAGCACATTCAGCTCTCTGAAAGTGAATGGAAATGTGAACTGTATGTCCTGGTGGTCTTTCTCTTCAGCCCAGTCCAGAGTGAACTTCTGTGTTAAGACTGTTTTCCCAATGCCAGCCACTCCCTTTGTCATCACTGTTCTGATTGGTTCCTCTCTTCCAGGTGAGGCTTTAAAGAGGTCTTCTTGTCTGATGGTTGTTTCTGGACTGTGTGGTTTCCTGGATGCTGTTTCAATGTGTCTGACCTCATGTTCATGATTGATCTCTGCAGTCCCTCCCTCTGTGATGTAGAGCTCTGTGTAGATCTGATTCAGAAGGGTTGGGTTTCCTGCTTTAGCGATCCCCTCAAACACACACTGGAACTTCTTCTTCAGGTTAGATTTGAGTTCACGCTGACAAACTGGAGCAAGAAGTCCTGAATGAACACACAACAAAGAAGATCAATGAGTCAAAGAATAGATTTCAACATGTCATGTCCTCAAAGAATGAGTCTATGAATATATGTTGGTCCATCTCTTGAGACTTCAGTAAACGTCACATTTATCCAGCATGTTACATCTTTAGAGAAATCCTCTTACTGCTCTGCAGACAGTCAGCCAGCTCCTCCTGCTTCATTCTCCTCAGGAAGTGCAGTGTGATCTTCACAAATGCCTCTCTGCTGCTGCTCCTCCTCTGCTCTTCATCCTCACCGTCCACCACCTGACTCTCTAAGCATTCTGGGTAATCTGAACTCAGTCCCTTCTGGATCTTCTTCAGCTCGTTCTTCACAAAAGTGACGATGTTCTCCTCCAGCAACTGGAACAGAATATTCTATGACTGACACAAACTAAGACCATGGAACCAAACACCAGATCCATGTTGGACAGACTGACGATCCACTGGTCTACAAAGTGCAGCACGGAGATGATTGTGAACAGAATAGATGTAACAGTAGTTGTACATGTACAGACCATGAATATGGAGTCCAGGTGTGTTTGATGCTGCTGGGCAGACTGACCTCTGGGGACCTCTGAGCTCTCCTGGTCCTCTCTGTGGAGGAATCATGAAGAATCAGCTCACATTGTGTTTGTACCATTAACACAAATACAACAAGCAGTTAAAGATACCTTCTATACCTTCCACCTCTTGATACCACTACAACTAGAAACAACTAGAAACACATCTGATGGTATACTTGTTCATATTTGGTGTAGTTTCTATTCTACCATTGTGTTGTTAGTCAGATGTACCAAGACTTCATACTGTTGATCTGTCACATCACTGAAACAAAGGGTCTGTATTTGGTTTTGGCCACAGCACCATTGGGGAGACTTCCTCCTCCGAGTCTTTCTAGTCTCCAGACCTCTGCAACTAGAGTTAGGATTATATCCAGAATGCTACTTCCTGTCTGATGTAAAACCTACAACAAGTAGTTCAAGATATTGTGTCATGATCATAATGACAGATCAAAGACTATAAATGATAGAAGACCAAATTTATATCTGTGTATCAGCTAGTCATCTGTTTCATCTGTTTTAAGAACTTACTCTGGGTCATAAGAACGGCGTCCATCTTTGAAGTCCATCAGACGACCATTAGACCAATCACTCTTCATGGACACACAGCTGGGTTCAGGAGACTTTTCTCTGTGCTGCTGTGAACTGATAGAAACACTGACATTTACTGAACATACAAACTTCATGTCTCTGCTTTAACTGGTTTTATTAGACGGTAAAAGTTATTTTACTGACAATAAAATGTGTCTTCAATGATGAAGAAGACACTGATTTTTTTTATGGTGACTTGTTTGCTTATTCAAACAAAGAGGCATCACAATGAGACACAATGACTGTTTACATGCACACTCATAGTCCACTATTATTCAGAATATGACAATATTTCAAATTTGACGTGGTTAATGTAAACATCATCATCGGTTTTGATATTCTAAATAAGTCCTTATTCTGTATGGAGCATTTTCCAGTGAAGACATGTGGGATATGTTGATATTCAGGGTTTTATGAGCATTCTTTGGACATGTAGACAGCTCATTATGAATATGGTCATCAATATGGTTTTTACATCACTTTGCAACACATAGTCTCTTTCCTGTTCATGACCAGCTATGTGCGTGGAACACAAACCAACTAACCAACAGTATGCAAAGCTGGAGTACAAACGCATACCCAACGAGTCCAACAAGTCTGCCACCAGTGGAACACTTTGAAAAAAACAAGAGTCTTCTGCCGTTCCACTTTTCCATATTGTGATGTGATAAACTACGTGTGTGAGCATCGACCCGTCAAACACAGCCGACGTGTGATTCACTGGCCTCAGTGATGAGGATGAGCTTTACGTCAATCCAATGCACGGCTGCATGTAAATGAGAACATTAGTGGAATATTCATTTTCAGTAGCAATGAAACAACCTGTTAGGAATATTATCTTTTTCAAAGTAAGGGCAAAAGACAGAATTTGTTGTTGGATGTAAACGTAGTGATTAACTCAAACTACTACAGTCACATCTTGTAGCGGTTTGACTTGGAGCGTGGGTACCAGACACAGACAATGTTTTCATAGTTAGGTACCAGTCAACTCTATTAAGGACCCATGTCTTCAGTACATGACCCTTTGATTACCAATCTCAAACAACCAGATATTTCATAAGCACTAGCAGACAACAAAAAACAAAGCACAGGACGATTTGCAGTTCCCCACAGCGTCTTAAACATTCAGTGCTTTGAAACCTCTAATAAATGAGTCTTTATCTCAGCTCAACACAGCAAGAGTCTCAACAAAGGCTAGGATATATAAGGACGGCCTTCCAACAGGCAACTCTTTGAACTACTGACTACTGACTTCATCAAAGTGCTTTCTGACACCAGACCTCTGCTGCTAGTCACTGAACTCTGCAGCTAGTTAAAGACATTGTGTTTTGTCGTGATTGATTACAATGAAAACACTGTACTTGATGCACGACCAGTTCTGTATCATAACTGAGGATCAGAACAGCTAGCTCATTGTCTCATAAGGTTTTAATAACTGAGATTTTAACTTACTCTGCGTCATAAGAACGGCATCCATCTTTGAAGTCAATCCCATCGTCTTTAGAGCGAGACTTTTCTCTCTGCTGCTGTGAACTGAAAGAAACACTGACATTACATCATCATTCAATGCTGAAGAACCAGCTCACATTGTGTCTGTCCACTCAGAGACCAACACAAGGTAAAGGTCCATGAAGTGATATCTGGATGTGGATCAGATGAGTCCCTGTAGTGATAAAGGTTTACTAGTCCTGCTGATCCCACTGAGAATCAACAGCTCAGTCTTTCAGCTCACTGTCTTCTTCACCAGTCAGTTTGCTTTAGTCCCAACGGGTCTCACCAAGCCCTCCATGGAGCTCTCCCTCCATCACTGGACACTGCTGAAGTGCCCTGGAGCAAGGCACCCAGAACCTCCAGCTGCTCCAGTGGAGCGTCTCAGTGTCAGACTGGTTGTACTGGGCAGCTCCCAGTGTGAATGTGTTTCAATGAAGAAGAGTGTTGATGCTCAGAGAACTTCATCTGAGTCAGTAAAGGTTTAAAACCTGGAGAACTGACAACAGAGAGTCCGATAGAAACACATCTTCATCATCTTCATCATCAGTTTGAAATCCTCACCTTTGATCAACAGAGTGGCGTCCATCTTTGAAGACTATAGGAAGATTCATAGACCGGTCACTCTTCATGGACACACAGCTGGGTTCAGGTTCAGGTGCAGGTTCAGGTCCAGGTCCGTCTGGTCCCTGATGGGTCCTGGTCACATGTAGAAACAGAGTCAGTGGATGAAGGACTTTGAGTCATGGACAGTTGGAGATGGTCATCTCACCTCTGAGCTTTGGTGTGTCTGGTTGTAGAGGGAGGGACTCCCTCTTCTCTGTCCTCACACTGATTCATAGCAGACTCCACACCTTCACACAAACACAACAACATTATGTCTCTTCATCACGACAAACACAACAACATTATGTCTCTTCATCACGACAAACACACAGGGCTCATTCACCTCAACACTGAACACACTCATGGGACAGTTTCCATGTTGTTGTCACTTTGAGCTGCAGAGTCATCTCTAAGAAGTGACGTTCTCAATGCTCTCTAGTCTTTAGTCTTGTTTGAAGACTAGAGGAAGACACTTCATGTGGCTTTTTATTGGCCTTTCTTTGGGATGACGTCACTGTTCACTTCTATTGGACTGACTTTGAAAAGCTCTTCAACGTTTGAAATGTTCTTCTGTTTCCAAGAGACGTCTTTAATATGCTTGTTTATATATTATTATTTGTACAACTTGTTTTTATGAAGATTTTTGTTTGGTTTTATATGTGATAGGAACTATCCAAATGTTGCGCTGGGGACATATTTAGCCGGTGCCAGTGTTGCCAATTTGGCGACTTTCTCGCTGAATCTGGCGACTTTCCAAACCCTCGTGGCGAGGGTGACACATCTAGCGACTTCTTCTGGTGTTGTGTGAAACTTGTCTGGCGTTTGACTCTGACGTGACGTCAGCACGTTCTGCACTGTCGTGAACCAGCAGCGGGAGCTGCCGTGAGCCCCTCCGCCGCTCCAGAGCAACTCACAGGCGGTCACTCGAGCAGCAGCCTCACGCAGCAGTCCCACCTGCCGTCACAGCAGACGCGCTCTCGCAGTATTCGTGTATCTGCGCTCTGCAGCTCGTGTATTTATAGCTGAGCTTCATTTTTACACGAAACAAATAACCGTAGCTGTGATTCAGCTGCAGGACAGCAGTGAAGGCCCAGGTATGAAATGCACGTCATCGTCCGCTCCTTTATCCAAAAATAAAAAGTTCATCAACTACTTTATGAACTACTAAGTTTTTTATCTCTCATCAAAGTTAAGACAAAATGGCTGAAACTTGTTCTCTGGAAGGAACTTTGACTTTAGATCACACAAGAAGTACACAGTAAAAGTACTTCTTATTATACTTGATTGTAGTTTAAATACTACCAGTAGAGTTCAAATAATAGGCTCTTAAATTACTGTGCATGGGTCTCATTTATAAAACGGAGCATAAAATACACACTACATGTTTCAATACGTTCAAATGAGGAAATACACAAAACTCAAATAATATTCAGATTCATAAAACATTGTGTTCGCTGCAGAACAAAGAGTCCTCAAAGAGTCCCTCAGTGGAAAGAGTCGCTCACTAACCTGAAGAAGAAGAAGAAGACGAAGAAGCTGCGACACCACGAGCTCCAGAAGAGAAACTAAAGAGAAACAGGAAGGGAGGGGCCGTCACGAGGACACCGGAAACAGTTCACATGTTGCTTTTCATATCAAACAATATCCACCTTATCAATCCTGTAGTAATATGATATATATATATATATATATATATATATATATATATATATATATATATGTATATATGTATATATATAAATATATATATGTATATATATATATATATATATGTATGTATATATATATATATGTATATATATATATATATGTATGTATATATATATATATGTATATATATATATATATGTATGTATATATATATATATATATATATGTATGTATATATATATATATGTATATATATATATATATATATATATATATATATATATATCATGTTAATGCTGTAGCTGCTGCAGATGGAGCTGAACTTTGATATCAAATTATTCAAAGAGTACACAGTAAAATACTTCATATTATATCTGACTGTAGTCTTAATAATAATAAATAACAGGATCTTAAATTATTCTTCTGTTCCTCCCAAATAACTCACGCGATCCTTTACTTTGAAATCCTGACCGGAAGTACTCCTTGGAGTGATGTGCGGTAGCTTTGACGTCATACTGTACCCACTAAACTTCACTTTAAATCCATTTGTGTTCAGCTGACGAATGAAAAACATCAAGTATTTCTGTTACTTCTTCTCGCGAGACTGAACTCACACGTGACTTTGGTTCCTTCACGAGGAGAGAAGGAGCGACACGCGCACTGAAGACCTTGTGACGTGTTGCTCTGTTCTTCTTCACTGGTCCTCTGAAGTCTACTTGAACTGGTTTCTGCTGGACCTGTAGCTGCTGCAGATGGAGCTAACGCTAACTTCTTATACGGTTTGCTGGTTGAATCAGCAGTAATGCATCATATGTATTACTGCTGTCATATGCAGCTGTCAGATACACGTAGTGCAGTAAAAAGTACAACATGTACCTCTGGGATGTACTGGAGTATAAGTACCAGGTAGTACAACATGGAGATACTGCAGTAAATAGTAGTAGTAATAGTAGTACTAATGAACGTGACATCAAAGTGTTTCTAAGGAGACAGACACTCTGCTTTATAAAACCAGTCATCAGCTCAAACATGCTGCGTTGGTAACGTGTCAGTTAGAAAGGTTTCACACAATCTAGACTCACAACAATCACAACTCACAACAATCTTCTCAGCTTTGGTCACTAGAGGGCAGCAGAGGTCTTTCCTCACAAAATCATTCAGAAGATTTCAACAAACTTGGCCCCATTAGATTCACACATTCTTCATTTGTCACTACATATTGTCCATCAGCTGTGAAATCAGTCAGAGTGAACAAAACTAACTTTACACATAATATAGGAGGAGCTTCTTTTTACAATATGGTGGATTATGAGACAATCAGCCCCTAAAACACCTCACCAGCTCTCCTTCCTAGGAGCAAGACTCACACTGTATAGTTGTTGAGTCTCTTTGTGTTGTTTTATCTCTTTGTAGTTGTTTTGAGCCTCTTTGTAGTCGTTTTGAGCCTCTTTGTAGTTGTTTTGAGTCTCTTTTCATCTCATTCATTCATCTTCGTCCGCTTATCTGGGATCGGGTCGCGGGGGCAACAGCGCCAGCAGGGGACCCCAAACTTCCCTTTCCCGGGCCACATCAGCCAGCTCTGACTGGGGGATCTCGAGGCGCTCCCAGGCCAGTTTGAGTCTCTTTGTAGTCATTTTGAATCTCTTTGTAGTTGTTTTTTGTAACTTTCACTGGTTCAGGCAGACTTGAATCAAAAAGCCCGACAATAAAACAGTTGAAGGAAAGTTCAGTTTTCTTATCAGGATGGGCGAGATCCAAACCAGGAGATCAGTTACTCAGGATACCAAATGTGAAAAGGTTCAGGTAGAAAATCCAAAGTCCAAGAAGCAGACAAGCAGGGTCAGAACAGGCAGATCAGAGAACACGGACTAGGAAACACTGGAGAGTTTGACAGAAACATACAAGTGAATGTGACAAGGACCGAGTGAAAGTAGACTTGTAACAATACTGAGGGACTAATGAGAGGATGAGCTGCAGGTGAGGAGACGGTTGGGGAAGACCAGAGGTCTCATTTATGAACCAGAGTGTAGGATCCACACTCAATGTTTGTTTATGTTGAAATGAGGAAACGCACATGAAACATATTGTGATTCATAAAACCTTGTGTTCTCCTGTTAGTGAACTACTTCCTGTTTTAAATCTCAACTCCAGCTGTAAATGTGAGCAGCTGGTTCAGCGTCACATCCCTCCCTCTACACGCCCACATTCAACCATAAATGGTGAAAGCAAAGCACCTTATGAATGTTGATGCATAGAAATGAGCTGCTGATCAATGAATGAGGAAGACCAAGAAAAGGAGTTTTAAATGAAGCTTCTTGTGGGTGAGGTGGTCCCTGAACACTAGTTCCCTCCTTTCTTCTACTCATGTGGTCCTAACAGTTCCAGAGCTTCCATCGTGCAGCATCACACATAACGAGTGTCACTGTAGTATTTATATGTTTACAGGAATCACACTGATGCTTCCACAATGATGGAGACAATCAGTGGATCCACCAGCCTGGATATCATTGAACAAAGGAAGTATGAGAGGTGAACACTATGTATTACTTTATTTAAGTTCTCTCATGGTGAACTTGTCCTGCATTATGATTATGACTCATAATGAGGATATGGAGACTGTTACTGGCTTCATGTCCACACTTTGTTAACTTACACAATCCTTATGTGCAGGTGATGAAGATGAAGGTGAGGTGACTGGAGTGTGTGACAGTCACAGTGGTGACTCCAGTGAGCTCTGATAGTTCATCAGAGAGCTTTATTTAGTCTGTGTACAGTATGCTGAATCTGTCACTATGTAATAAACCATCAATGAATTCATAAAGTTGTGTTCACTGCAACGACTTTACTCACAAAAACTATATGAAAACTAAGATCATACTTGGTGATTTATGCAGAGTTTTAGAAGATTATTAATAACTATTAACACTGTGTTCTGCAGTTCTTTGACATTATTTAACTTTATCTTACAAAGATGATCATTTCCTCTGAAATGAGGAGAACGCTCTAACCGAAGAGTCTCAGTGGCCTGGAGGATGAAGTGTTCCTTTAATATATATATATATATATATATATATATATATAATATACTTTTCCTCACACTGCAGTACACTGTAGTACTTTTCTCTCATACTGCAGCACACTGTAGTACTTTTCTCTCATACTGCAGCACACTGTTGTACTTTTCCTCATACTGCAGTACACTGTTGTACTTTTCCTCGTACTGCAGTACACTGTTGTACTTTTCCTCGTACTGCAGTACACTGCTGTACTTTTCCACTTACTGCAGTACATTGTTGTACTTTTCCTCATACTGCAGTACACTGTAGTACTTTTCCTCTTAATGCAGTACACTGTAGTACTTTCTCTCGTAATGCAGTACACTGTAGTACTTTTCCTCGTACTGCTGTAGTACTCCTGAAGTAAAGAGTTGTCGTTGCCTCATCGTGTTGCTGTTGCTTCACACTCACAATCAGTCAATCAGCTGTTGTCTCTCTGTCAGTCACGTGTTTCTCAACACAAACAGGAAGTGACCTCACCTGCAGCAGGAAGTGACCTCACATTATGTTTTTTTTTGTGGAATATAAAAATCCCCTTTACAAATTTACAAATTAAACACACTAAAGTGTCAATATGTTTGAAACATTATGAAACAAAATATTTTTTTTCATGAAATATCAATAGAATAACAAAAAATCAAGTTGCATGAGATGTTAAAATCTGAATTAACTCTGTTATTGATTACATACATCACTTTTATGTGTTTTAAGTCTATAATCTATTTTTCTGTAATCTGAACACTGATCTTTTATATTTTTATCTTCTTGTTGTGAACTACTTTTTTATTTTTGTTCTTTTCTTTTAAAAGCATCAAATTTAAAACATGTCACATGTGAAAGGTCACTCATATATTCACATGTGAACTGTAAGACAACACATGTACAAAAACATATATTAATAATTATTAATTTAAATAATATTTATTTTTAATAATTTAAATGTAAACTACTTCAAACCATTTTAAAATAAACTCTTTCCAGTGAAGAAGCTCATGAGATGTGGTTGAAAGCTCTCGTAAAGTTAATTTAAAGGACTTTGATTAAAGATTTATTTAGATGTGATGAAGTAAAATATCACATTTATCTATTTTAACATTATATCTACTCGTAACACTTAAAAGTTATTTTCAATTTGAATTTGGTTTTCTCAAATACATGTGTTTCTATAATAATAAAAAAGCTCTTTAAACAACATCAACACATTAAAAGTGTCATGAAGTTTGTGTTTTTATTGTTTTTCTCTGTTGAAAGAAAATCTGTCTTTTTTTAAATAGTGTATTACTAAATAATAAAGTGTGAGTGTCTCCACTCAGCTGATAATTTCATGTCACATCATCACTGTTATAAAACTGTTATATGATGAATTAAAGGGGGCTGTCTTTGAATGAGTCTATCATTTAGTTACAACTATAAATATGACTTTATGTTTCACTTTAAGTGAGCGATTGGTCTGCTGTCAATCAAAATATGGACAGCTGTGATCCAGATGAACAAGATGAACTAAATTAAGTCTTTGTGTTGGTATGGAGATGGAAGCATCTCTTTTGGTCGTGTTCTATTCTTTGTGATGAAATGAGGCTTTACTAAGTTCACCTTATTTATCTAATAACTGATCACAGTTCACCTTTGACCCCATGAAGTCACAAAAGTAAGTCACATATTCAATTCGATTGAAAAATACTTTGAGTAAATCTAAAAATGAATTATTGATTTATCTGTCAGTTATTGTCAGAAAATATTGAAAAAGGTTCATTACGGTTTTCCAGATTGCAACTTGATTTATTTAAATATCTTGTTTTGTGCAGCCAATCGTCCAAAAGTCAAATATATTCAGTTTGTTATCTCAGTGGATTAAAACTAACTTTTATATATTTGAACTAAAATTGAAGCTGTTTGTCTCGTTTGTTGTTTTATTAAAAGATAAATGCAGATTATTTTTCTGTGGATCGACTAAATGTTTCACCTCCACTGTTGATTCAAACATGTTCACACTGTTGGTTTGGGTTTGAACAAAATAAATACTTGAAATGTGACTTATTTTGTGAAATAAAGAAAATGTGAATGTGGAAAAATATTCGTATATACTTTTTTATTATCTATAATTAATTGGTCATTAATTACACAGTTGTTTCCAATAAATCGTATTTATAAAAACGTTGGATTCATAAAACTATCAGCTTTTTAACCCAAGGTAAGAGATGGAGTGAATTCATTTTTTAATATTATATTAAAATTAATAAAAAACTGTGATTTTACACCAGGACTGTCCTGCCTGTGATGTCTTATTTTGTAATGATTGACTAGAAGTCAAGACACTCTCCAGTCCCCCATTTTCAAAAAGGGGGACCGGAGAGTGTGCTCGAACTATCTGGGTATCACACTGCTCAGCCTCCCAGGGAAGGCCTATGCCAGGGTGCTGGAAAGGAGGCTCCGACCGTTTGTGGAACTTCGGATTCAAGAGGAGTAGTGCGGATCCGTCCCGGCCGTGGAACAGTGGACCAGCTCTTTACCCTTGCAAGACTACTGGAGGGGTTCTGGGAGTTTGCTTCTTGTTCAGGACGACACTGATTATATTTATGTGAAATTACATTTAATTTCACTCTAAAGATTTTGAGAAAATTAAAGTCGGCTCAAAATACATTATAACACATTCACGACTTCATCATTTTTGTCATTAAAAACAATTCTTAAAACAAACCATTATTTTTCTTATTATAAGCGTGAATGCTAATTCAGCACACACACACACACACATTTTTTAGAATCCTCTGCAATAATAAACAGAATAAACACCCAATGATTATTTTTTTATCGTTTAATCTAATGATTGAGTAATTTATCAATTATGGTAATTCTCATATTTTTATGTCCTGATTTATATCATATGTAATAAATATTAAAACGTGTCTGATTAATATTTCAACATACCACATTATCTGAGCATTCACAAACTCCAGACCCTCCAGATGATGAAGGTCTTCATCACCAAGAGAAGAACATTGATCTGGATGCACCTGTTCAGCACAGGTACTTTGTGACTTCTGGAGAAATCAAGAGATTGTTGATCAAATATCACTGCAAAGTAGCACATTGTTAGTAAAAGAAGAAAAGACTCATGGACACTGAGTTTAAAATAAGGAGAATTTTTTATTTCACTTCATATATAGTATTGCTAATAACACATCTATGTTCATGTTGAGATAAGAGAGGGTTGTAATATAGTGAGACTTGCTCTCTCCGGGAACAAGGAACAGATGATGTTCTGTTTGGACACATAAGATGTACGACCTTCTAGAATGAGAGTAACGTTGTTGAAGTTACATCACTCTGTTTAGAGTATTGTTACATCAACCTCTAGCCAGACTGGAAAGACAACACTACAAACACCCTTAGGATAAACTCCTACCCACATTCTGCTAACTAACATCAGCTGTGTGTGATCCTGTACACACTGAACTATCTGGTCAGCAGAGAGAAAGTTTCTCTAGCAGGAGGAGACTCTCCCTCCTACAGAGAACACAGAGACACTGAGGAACCAGAACCAGACCAGAACCCAAACCCAGGATAAAGAGGTTCAGTGAATGTGGTGTTGAAGGTGTGGAGGTGGATCAGTGTGTCAGAGGAGACTCTGTAGAAGGACAGAGAGCCAGCAGGACAGTCCACATACACTGCTACTCTACAGGAGGAGGAGGAGGAGGAGGAGGAGATGTATGTTCTTGTGTTATTATGACAGACATAGTGACCACTATCAGAGCAGAACAGACTCCAGGACTGATCATTCCTTCCAAACAAACAGTCTCTACTGTCTCCTCTCCTGATTCCTCTGTAACTCACTGATATAGAAACTTCTCCTCTCCACTCGACCTCCCAGTAACAGCGACCAGTCAGACCAGTTCTACACAGCAGCTGAGGCCAGTAGTCAAACCTGTCTGGATGATCAGGATATGACTGATCCTCCTCCACACCTGTCACCTTCCTGTTGTTGTCAGACAGTTTGAGTTTTCTGTTTACTGTGTTTGTGTCGAGTGTGAGTTCACAGGAATCTGATGGAGAGAACAAGACACAATACAGCTGCAGTTATTAATCTATCATCTGTTTGATGATGACATCAGAGATGTGAATGAGTGATGTCACAGTTTGAAGATGCTTTGTTTTCATAAATCAAATTCAAAGCACACTTACACTTCCTCAGACCTGGTCTGAACCATCGGACTCCAGCAGGCCCCACCCTGAAAGGAGGAGGGGGGTCAGAGCAGCATGGAAACATGGACATTACATCACTCTCATACACAGAGCTTTGTTCTTCATGTTCACATGGAGCACTTATTATTAATCAGCTCATATTCTTTTACTTCACTGGAGGAAATAGATAACGACAGAGAAAGTGGTTGGCCTCTGTTTATGTGAGAAATAAAATGCCTATATTGGAAACTGAACTTCGTTATTTATGGCACGCGTCAGAACAAACAATCAGCAACAGTGGTGACATTTTTGATAAGCAACGGGGTCACTACACAATGGTTATGGCTAACTGTTTCACTTCACCATGGTTCACTCTCGGGCGTGGCACTCGTCAAGGTTGTTCACTGTCCCCACTTCTGTTTTCCACTGCCATTGAACCTCTGGCCGAGGCTAATAGAACATGCCCACATATTAATGGTATTAACAGTGGGAAAATTAAGCATATTATGTCGTTGTATGTGGACGATATACTGCTATTTCTCTGCAACCCTAAACAATCAATTCCCTCTGTGCTAGAAACAATCAATTAATTTAGTAGTCTCTCTGGCTTAAAGATCAATGTGGGTAAATCTGGAGGCAGTAGAGACCCAGATAATGGTATGTCTCCATTTAATTTGTCTTACAATGACTTTAAATATCTGGGAATCCATATCTCCTACCAACTGGAAGATCTGGTGAAGATGAATCAGTCTCCTATCCTTAAACAGGTTAAATTGGATTCACTTAGATGGCTGCCACTTCCAATACCTTGGCTGGGACGGATATCTGTTATTAAAATTAATATACTCCCAAGAATTTTGTATCCTTTGCAAATGATACCTAATGACATCCCAAGTAGCTTTTTTAAAGATCTGAATCGGAGCATATCTAAGTTTATCTGGAAAAATAGTCCTAAAATGTGACTGGAAAACCTAACTATCAGTGGTAAATGGGGGTCTAGCAGTACCAAACTTTAAACACCATTATTGGTCTATACAATTGAAAAATGTATCAGAATGGGTGGCACAAGACCCTAAATCAATATGGTTAGACTTTGAATCACAAGGATGTAACTCGTTCTCATTATCAAGTCTACCATTCTTAAATAATGTTAAACAAGCATCAGGCACTAGGGACAATTTTATTGTAAGTATCATTCTAAGCCCATGGATAAAGGTAAAGAAGGCATTTTCCATCAACTTTTGTTCTACACCGATTGTAAACAATTTTATTCCTTTTTGTGTTGACCCTGGCTTTAAAGAGTGGATCACATAGGGAATTAAGGTAATAAATAATCTCTACAAAGGTGGTATGATGAAATCCTTCAACCAACTTCAGGAAGAGTACGGGCTACCCAAGACATACTTTTTCTGATTTTTTTCCATGACCCACCATGATGCCGTCAACGTGTCAGGATACACCGCTATCCTATTCTCTAATGTTGAAACAAGACAACGCTCCAGAAAAACAACAGTTTCATCACCTTCCCTCCCTGTTTTGGCTCATCCTGGCTACTGTTCCCTGACTACTTCTGTCTGTATTGATGGTCTGATGTGGGACACAAACAGTTTGATGAGTCTCTGGTAGTTTGAGGTAAGCTTAGTTTGTCAGAGTCATATAGGCTGACAGTGTGACAGAGAAAAGGTTTCCAGCTCTACCTCTATCAGACTGATTGTCTGTGGCTGCAGCAGGCCTCTTCATACCTGAGAGTTTCCAGTCTCCAGTGTGGATCCTCCAGTCCAGCAGCCAGCAGCTTCACTCTTGAGTCTCCTGGATGATTGTAGCTCAGGTCCAGCTCTCTCAGATGGGAGGGGTTGGAGCTCAGAGCTGAGGCCAGAGAAGCACAGCCTTCCTCTGTGATCAGACAGCCTGACAGCCTGCAAACACACAAAACAACACACATGTCACATAATCTGAGGGAACTGTAAGGGCTGAAGGTTACTACACAACTGAGAAAATTCCGGCTACTGTGGGGTTACATTAACATTATTATTGATTGTTTTCTAGTGACAACCAAACACCCACTAATAATGTCCATCAACAATCTGACAACATTACTGCTAACTCTCTGATATTTCAAGTTGAAACAATAGAGAGAAAAAAGACTATAAAAGATGTTTAATTGATATTTTTAAAATAATGAGAACAAAATAAACGCATTTGGTTCAAAACCATGCAAGCACAGACACAATCTTATGCAGAATAAGAGTTTATCCATTAATGTCACAATCACAATTAAGGTGATCAACTGTGGAAAATTAATCCTGACCTGAGAGTTTCCAGTTCACAGTGTGGACTCTCCAGTCCAGCAGACAGCAGCTTCACTCCTGAATCATGCAAGTTGTTGTTGCTCAGGTCCAACTCTGTCAGACTAGAGGACTGGGAGCTGAGAATTGAGGACAGAGCTTCACAGCTTCTCTCTGAGAGGTTACAGTCACTCAGTCTGAAGAGACAATGATGAAGAAAAAATATACAATAAGTAGAAAAGATAAAGTATTTAAGTTATGATACATTAATCTAACTCTCTCTGTACTTACAGAGCTTTTTTGGAGGCTTTCACCACTGGCAGCAGCCTCAGAAGAGCCGCCTCTGAAGCAGAGTATTTCTTCAGGTCAAACACGTCCAGATCTTCTTCTAATGACAGTAAGATGAAGACAAGAGCTGACCACTGGGCAGGAGACAGTTTATCTGTGGAGAGACATCCTGAACTCAGGGACTGTTGGATCTCCTCCACTAGAGAACGATCATTCAGTTCATTGAGACAGTGGAACAGATTGATGCTTTTCTCTGGGGTCACATTCTCACTGATCTTCTTCTTGATGTACTGGACGGTTTTCTTATTGGTCTGTGAGCTAATTCCTGTCTGTGTCAGCAGACCTCGTAGGAGAGTCTGATTGGTCTGCAGTGAAAGACCCAGGAGGAAGCGCAGGAACAAGTCCAGGTGTCCATTTGGACTCTGTAAGGCCTTGTCCACAGCACTCTGGTAGAGACGTTTTGGTTTAGGTTTGTCTCTAAAGACTTTAGACAACCGGGAGGTTGTTTGTTCTTCTGACAGCAGATTGACACCAAAGTTGATGAAGGTCAGATGGACATGAAGAGCAGCCAGAAACTCCTGAACACTCAGATGGACGAAGCAGAACACCTTGTCCTGGTACAGTCCTCTCTCCTCTCTAAAAATCTGTGTGAACACTCCAGAGTACACTGAGGCTGCTCTGATATCAATGCCACACTCTGTCAGGTCGGATTCATAGAAGATCAGGTTGCCTTTCTGCAGCTGATCAAAAGCCAGTTTTCCCAGAGACTCAGTCATCTTCCTGCTCTCTGGACTCCAGTGTGGATCTGTCTCAGCTCCTCCATCATACTTGACCTTCTTCAGTTTGGACTGAACCACCAGGAAGTGGATGTACATCTCAGTCAGGGTCTTGGGCAGCGTTCTTCTCTCTCTGGTCTTCAACACATCCTCCAGAACTGTAGCAGTGATCCAGCAGAAGACTGGGATGTGGCACATGATGTGGAGGCTTCGTGAGGTCTTGATGTGGGAGATGATCATGCTGGCCGGATCCTCATCTCTGAATCTCTTCCTGAAGTACTCCTCCTTCTGGGGGTCAGTGAACCCACGGACCTCTGTCACCATGCCAACACACTCAGGAGGGATCTGATTGGCTGCTGCAGGTCGTGTGGTTATCCAGAGGCGAGCGGAGGGAAGCAGTTTCCCGCTGAAGAGGTTTGTCAACAGCACATCCACTGAGGTGGACTCTGTAACATCAGTCAGGACCTCATTGTTGTGGAAGTCCAGAGGAAGTCGACACTCATCCAAACCGTCAAAGATGAACAGAACCAGGAACTCTTCAAATCTGCAGATTCCTGCTTCTTTGGTTTCACTGAAGAAGTGATGAACAAGTTCCACCAAGCTGTACTTCTTCTCTTTCAGCACATTCAGCTCTCTGAAAGTGAATGGAAATGTGAACTGTATGTCCTGGTTGGCTATGTCTTCAGCCCAGTCCAGAGTGAACTTCTGTGTTAAGACTGTTTTCCCAATACCAGCCACTCCCTTTGTCATCACTGTTCTGATTGGTTCCTCTCTTCCAGGTAAGGGTTTAAAGATGTCTTCTTGTCTGATGGTTGTTTCTGGTTTGTCTTGTTTCCTGGATGCTGTTTCAATCTGTCTGACCTCATGTTCATCATTGACCTCTGCAGTCCCTCCCTCTGTGATGTAGAGCTCTGTGTAGATCTGATTCAGAAGGGTTGGGTTTCCTTCTTTAGCGATCCCCTCAAACACACACTGGAACTTCTTCTTCAGGTTAGATTTGAGTTCACGCTGACAAACTGGAGCAAGAAGTCCTGAATGAACACACAACAAAGAAGATCTCAATGAGTCAAATAATAGATTTGAACATGTCATTTCCTCAAAGAATGAGTCTATGACAGTGACGTGCAGTGAGGTTCATGGCTGGTGAGGCACTGACACTACATAATTCAGATTTACAAATATATGAACCCAATAGAGTAGCTTAAATCACCATTCAATTGGCAGCCTGCACATTGACTATTGGTTGTTTTTCATATTTCATATCAGCATTCTTTACACACATAGGTAAGGTACATATTTGATTCCACTGGGAGCGTGTGCGCCGCAATCTGCTCCCACCGACCTGCCCCACCGGGAGCGTTTCAGAAGCGGAGCGCTCGCGGGCACCACCCGCGAAAATCGTGACATTCCGCGATAATCTGTGTAACAACCATGGATGTATAAAAAAAATAACAAACACATAAAAGGTTAAAGGTAAGCTTGGATATAGAATCTTACATTTTTGTGGTCAAAGCAAAATATAAGAAGAAGAAGAGAAGCGTAGAAGAAGAGCAACAACAGAACAAGCATAACCCCGATCTGTGGGCTCTCTCACGCCCCCTTCTTTGAGGCTGAGGTACTGTTTGCCTCCCCTCTGTGCTTTTTCACAGCGGTTTCTGTCAGATCAGCAACACTAAATATGTTCTACACAGACGTGAAATACATTACCTATTCTATGTAAAGAAAGGACATATAATAAAGTGTCTACAAATATTACAGTGGTGACAAACAATGAGAAAGCAAAAGGCACGCGCTCAACACAGTTAGTGAGGGATTGCGCAATCTGAGGTGAGGCACAGCTCGTCACTGCCTCACCTCACGTGTCTCCTCTGTTTGAACAGGACATGCGCTCATTCAGCAATTTTGATTATGAAAATGCTTAAAATGATTGGAATCATACAGAAATGACATTTATAACACAGATCTGTAGAGAAATATTAATATTTATTTTATTTTAGCATTATTTGTTTTTTACTTTTCATGATTCCCTGACCGCACGTCCCTGGTCTATGAATATATTATGGTCCATCTCTTGAGACATGAGTAAACGTCCCATTTATCCAGCATGTTAAATCTTTAGAGAAATCCTCTTACTGCTCTGCAGACTCTCAGCCAGCTCCTCCTGCTTCATTCTCCTCAGGAAGTGCAGTGTGATCTTCACGAATGCCTCTCTGCTGCTCCTCCTCTCCTCTTCATCCTTACCATCCAACACCTCTTCATCCTCCCTCTGACTCTCTAAGCATTCTGGGTAATCTGAACTCAGTCCCTTCTGGATCTTCTTCAGCTCGTTCTTCACAAAAGTGACGATGTTCTCCTCCAGCAGCTGGAACAGAATATTCTATGAATGACACAAACTAAAACCATGGAACCAAACATCAGATCCATGTTGGACAGACTGACAATCCACTGGTCTAAAAAGTGCAGCATGGAGATGATTGTGAGCAGAATAGATGTAAAAGTAGTTGTACATGTACAGACCATAAATATGGAGTCCAGGTGTGTTTGATGCTGCTGGGCAGACTGACCTCTGGGAACCTCTGAGCTCTCCTGGCCCTCTCTGTGGAGGAATCATGAAGAATCAGCTCACATTGTGTTTGTACCATTAACACAAATACAACTAGTTAGTTAATTAGTTAAAGATGTTGTGTTCTGTCATGATTGATCACAATGAAAACCAGATTTAAAACAGATTCTTATCTATGCTTTTAATGCTTTTATTAGACAGTAAAAGTTATTTTATTGGCAGCACGGTATAGTCAAAAATCATATTGTCAAATTCATAACTGTTTACTTTATATACCTTCTATACCTTCCACCACTAGATACAACTACAACTAGAAACAACTATAATTACATCTGATGTGATACTTTTTCATATTTGGTGTAGTTTCTATTCTACCATTGTGTTGTTAGTCAGATGTACCAATACTTAATACTGTTGATCTGCCACATCATTGAAACAAAGGGTCTGTATTTGGTTTTGGCCACAGCACCATTGGGGAGACTTCCTCCTCCTAGTCTTTCTTGTCTCCAGACCTCTGCAACTAGAGTTAGGATTATATCCAGAATGCTACTTCCTGTCTGATGTAAAACCTACAACAATTAGTTCAAGATATTGTGTCATGTCATGATCATAATGAGAAATGAGATCATACTGACAGTTCAAAGACTATAAATGATGGACGACCAAAGTTGAATCTGTGTAACAGTTAAGGTCATAAGAACGGCGTCCATCTTTGAAGTTAATCAGACAAAGTTTAGACCAATCACTCTTCATGGACTCACAGCTGGGTACAGGAGACTTTTCTCTCTGCTGCTGTGAACTGATAGAAACACTGACATTACATCATCATCGTCATTCAATCATGAAGAATCAGCTCACAATGTGTTTGTCCACACAGAGACCAACACAAGGTAAAGGTCCATGAAGTGATATCTGGATGTGGATCAGATGAGTCCCTGTAGTGGTAAAGGTTTACTAGTCCTGCTGATCCCACTGAGAATCAACAGCTCAGTCTTTCAGCTCACTGTTTTCTTCACCAGTCAGTTTGGTTTAGTCCCAACAGCTCTCACCAAGGACTCCATGTAGCTCTCCCTCCCTCACCGTACACTGCTGAAGTGCCCTGGATCAAGGCACCCAGAACCCCCAGCTGCTCCAGTGGAGCGTCTCAGTGTCAGACTGGTTGTACTGGGCAGCTCCCAGTGTGAATGTGTTTCAATGAAGAAGAGTTTTGGTGCTCAGAGAACTTCATCTGAGTCAGTAAAGGTTTTAAACTTGGAGATCTCACAACAGAGAGTCTGATAGAACCACATCATCATCATCACTTTGTTTTCATCATCAGTTTGAAATCCTCACCTTTGATCAACAGAGTGGCGTCCATCTTTGAAGACTACAGAAACATCCATAGACCGGTCACTCTTCATGGACACACAGCTGGGTTCAGGTCCAGGTCCAGGTCCAGGTCCAGGTCCATGTTCAGGTCCAGGACAGTGTGGTCCCTGATGGATCCTGATCACATGTGTAGAAACAGAGTCAGTGAATCAAAGACTTTGAGTCATGGACAGTTAGAGATGGTCATCTCACCTCTGAGCTTTGGTGTGGCTGGTTGTAGAGGGAGGGACTCCCTCCTCTCTGTCCTCACACTGATTCATAGCAGAGTCCACACCTTCACACAAACACAACAACATTATTTATCTTCATCATGACAAACACACAGAGCTCATTCATCTCAATACTGAAGACACTCATAGGACAGGACTCATGTTGTTGTCACTTTGAGCTGCAGAGTCATCTCTAAGAAATGACGTTCACAATACTCTTTAGTCTTTGGCTTGTTTGAAGACTAGAGGAAGACACTTCATGTTTTATTTGCCTTTCTTTGGGGATGACATCACTTTTCACTTCTATTTGACTGACTTTGAAAAGCTCCTCAACATTTGAAATGTTCCTCTGTTTCCAAGTCTACTACATCCAGTCAGAGCATGCAGTGGCAGCTAGTCCAATAATCCAAAATCAATCATGTGACCTTGTTAGCTGCTGCTGAATTCACATCCACATCAGCTCCCAGATACTTTGTACCTTCATCTGTAGAGGAAACAGAGCAGAGCTGAAAGCATCATTCTAATCATTGATCAGCACATCAGCACTCATTCATCCATGACATCAACGTCCTGATTCTCTCTGATGGAGTCACCGCCTATGTCTCCTCTCAATGAGACTGTTAGTAGAAGTGTCGCCCTCTGGTGGCTCAAAGGGAAACTGTAACATTGAACCCACTCATTTCACCGTTTCCATTAATTTAACTATTTAAATAATCATGGCCACCAAATACCCAAATGTTTGACCCACCTGCCTAGGTAGCAGAGTGCTATTGGACCAGCTATGGGTGGGGGCGGGGCATGTCTCTGTGATATCATCAGGGCCAATGGATATCAAACAGAACGCTGTATATAACAGGTGAGGCTGATAACCGACCTCAGTAACGTTGGACATGACGTATGAAGCTCACATGAAGAAACACACTTCACTTGCTTCTTTTCCTTGCTTCCTTATTTCAGTCCACCACTGCGGTCAAACCAGCCTCCCCTGTGTTCAGAGTGTGTGATTAATCTCACGTTTACGGTAAAGCAGTGGACAGATGTGGGAGCTGATGGAAGGAACCAAAGTGACTTTTGAATTCAGTCTCACAAGAAGAAGTTACAGAAATACTTGATGTTTTTGGAATGTTTTGTATGTACAGTATTACATCATCGTCCACTCTAAAGTTACCGCACATCCCTCCAAGCAATACCAAAAAAATAGAAATTATAAGCCAAAGTACCACAAAAATGTACTTTAGTACAGAAGTTGAATGAATGTACTTAGTTACAATCCATCAGTGGCTTTTTGGCAGTAAGAGATTGAGGAATAAAGAAGGAAACAAAAAAGGGAACAGAAACATTCAAGTCTCATGATGTGACTCCTTCCTGTTGTTGTTCCCTCTGGAAGAGACTTTGACATTAGATTACACAAGAAGTACACACTAAAAGTACCTCATATTATTGGTGCATGTAGTCTATAAAGTCATATATCCCAAAATAAAAAGTTCATAAACTATTCATGGAAGAAAGGGTTTTTATTTCACATAAAATTTAGACAAAAAGGCTGAATCTTGGTCTCTGGAAAGAACTTTGACATTAGATTACAAAGGAAGTACACAGTAAAAGTACTTCATATTATATTTGATTGTACTCTAAATAGTACAAATAGTTCAAATAATAGGCTCTTAAATTACTGTTCAGGGTTCTAATTTATAAAACAGAACATACAATCCACCAAGAGTCCCTCAGTGAAAAGAGTCGCTTACTAACCTTGAGAAGCAGAGAAGAAGAAAGCTGCGACACCACGAGCTCCCAAAGTAAAACTAATGTGGAAACAGGAAGCGAGGGGCCGTCACGAGGACACCGGAACCAGTTTGACATGTTGCTGTGTATTGAAATTCATATCAAACAATATCCACCTCAGTGATCATGCAATAAGGGGCTAAATATGAAATGATGTGAAGAAATATAGAAATAAACAATGTGAATCACAAGGCATCAAGGAGCAGAAAAAACAACAGAGACTTTATATTTACAGATTTATTCTGGGGACAGATATTTCCCCACAAATCTTTCTGTGTTTGACTAATGAACATGTTTGATGTGATGAGAAGAACTATTAGAAATGGTTGATGAAGCAAACAAAGGAGGGCTCAGTATGATCATTGTGAAAAACTGTCACAGGACATGTTGGTCTGTCACCTTCCAGAAGGTACCAGGGTCCACTTCAGACCTGAACCTTTGGAAAATAAATGCTTTAGACCTTTTGACCTCTGGGGAAACAGGCCCACACTTTTCTTTGTTGTAAATTAGGTTTATTAGTTTTCCTTTAGGAGTCCAAATGTCAAAGACACTTCCTCTGACCCTTCCCAAAGACACAAGAAGTTAATCGGAAAACCTTTAGACCAATCACTCTTCATGGACACACAGCTGGGTACAGGAGACTTTTCTCTGCTGCTGTGAACTGATAGAAACACTGACTGAAGATTTCTTCTTCAGCTTTCACTGGCTTTGTTGGACAGTAAAAGTTATGTCTTGATTATAATGTTTATTCAACCAAGGCATATGGGATACAATGACTAAAACAACTAGAATCACATCTGATGGGATACTTGTTGTATTTGGTGAAACTTTTTGTTTTTTAACCAGTGTGTTGTTAGTCATGTCTTAAGACTGTAGACCTGTCACATCACTTATTGTATTTAGTTTAGTCTACAGCACACTTGGGAAGACCTCCTCCTCCTAGTCATTCTAGTCCCCAGACCCCTGTAGCTAGAGTTTGGGTTATGTCCAGAAAGCTTTTTCCTGTCTGATGTAAAACCTCCCCAAGTTCTTGAACATCACTTCTCTACTCTGTTCTTTAAACTGTCTCCCAGCCTCAGCTCACATCAGCTCCAGACTCTGGTGCTGGTCTACGGGGAAGTGAAGGGAACTGGTCCTTCCTACTTACGAGTCATGGTTAAACTTCTTTTCTGTTCTGGTCCCACAGTGGTGGAATGAACTACTGAAGTCAGGACAGCAGAGTCACTGAACATCTTCCACCACAATCTGAGAGCCATCTGTCACACAACACAGTCACACACCTGACGTACATCTCATTTATTTAACATATTAAAACGTAGCTCTCTAACACATTCTCAGTTGTTTATTTGAGAAGGATGTACTTTCATGTTTTCATGACATGTACCTGAAGTTCTGGTTCAGTTTGACTGCTCTGATTGTAAATCACTGTGGACTGGTAGTTGTAATTGGTTTAATACAAAAATGCCGAATTGTAATAGTATCGCTACTCGATTTTATTAAACTAAGCTAATATAGGCTAACGTCAGTTGATACTTGTTGTCCATGGCAACGATAAACACTTTCAGTCAGCGGACTGAAGAAATGCAAATATATATAGAGATATATATATGTATATATATATATACATATATATATATATATATGTATATATATATAGAAAGAGAGAGATATATATATCTATATATATATATGTATATACACACACATATATATTCATATATATACAGTATGTATATATATATATACATGTATATATCTATATATATATATACAATTTGTATATAACTTTGTTTCTCTTTGTCCTGTCTGTCTCAACAGGACAGTAGTTTGGGGGAGGCAGTAAGAATAACCTGATCACATGAAGCTTGATCTACATCATTCCAGTTATTGTAAACCACAGATGACCAATCACAGATAGACCCCAAACATATATATATAGACTAGTTTAGTGTTTAGTTTAACGCTAGTTCCTGTAGCAAGCTCAGCTGCCACGACTTGCCACTGTTTTGGGAAAGGTGCCACGTCTGTTTGGGCAATGGTTTATTTTTTTATTGAACAATAAACAACAAACATGAACAATTTCACAGATTGTGAATAAGAACACAGCAAAATACAGACATTCAAACTGACATACCGTGGCATTTTTAATTAATAAAAAAAAAAGACATCAACTTAAACTTAAGTAAAATATTTATTTTCTCAGCTTGGCAACATAATGTAGCTGGTGTATTTCGCCTGTTGATGGTGAATCTGCGTCGTGTTCGGGCATTGTTGTAATAAAGAGGCAGCAGGCAGTACTGGGTCTTTTGTTCTTTTGTAATGATCTGTGGCGATAAATACAAATGCACAAAGCATCAACTGTGTGTGTGTGTGTGTGTGTGTGTGTGTGTGACATCAAGAATAATCAAGGAAACCTTGCAAATTATTGCAAAAATCACATGATGGAAATGCTACTTCCAGGGAGTACAACATTGACGACTGCTAATATCCTTAAACTATGCACCTCGGCATCTCACTAGATGCCACAAATAGTGGCAGTTGCCGAAACATCTTCTGAATCTCCTCTGCAGCGATGACAGCTGCCACAAACGGTGGCCATTCAGTGACAGTGGCCACAAATACCTGCCACTGATCTGTTTGTGGCAGCGGTCACTGGCAGGGGATTGGCAGTAGTAGGTCATTGGTAGGTCATCTAAACTAGTCTATATATGTTTGGGGTCTATCTGTGATTGGTCATCTGTGGTTTACAATAACTGGAATGATGTAGATCAAGCTTCATGTGATCAGGTTATTCTTACTGCCTCCCCCAAACTACTGTCCTGTTGAGACAGACAGGACAAAGAGAAACAAAGTTATATAAAAATTGTATAAATATATACATACATATAAATATATACATACATACATACTGTATATATACAGATATATATATATATAGATATATATATATTTGCATTCATTCAATCCGCTGCATCAAAGTGTTTATCGTTGCCATGGGCAACAAGTACCAACTGACGTTAGCCTATATTAGCTTAGTTTAATAAAACCAAGTCGCCATACTATTACAAATCGGCATTTTTTTACTTAACCGATTACAACTGCCAACAGTCCTACCTTCAAGGACCTTAATGTATTGTCACATATTGTCAAATTACAAAAAATAAAGGCTAAACTGCCGCGGCACCTCTCCCAAATCGTGGCAGCTGCTGAGCTTGCCACAGGAAGTGCCTTTACTAGCTGCCGCTGCCACAATTTGAGCCAGCTCCTACTGTAATAAAGAAGCTGTTTATAAATATGTGCTTCATGTTTTCTTTTAATATTTTTTCCAGCTGAAACGTGTAAATAATGAACATTTAGATTCTTCATATCCTGTTGGTCCATGTTTAAATAATCTACATTTATTTAGCATTTTGAAGTAGCTTAGCATCAGCTCAGAGAAACATTATAAAACATGTTTGTATAAAATAGATTATTAAAAAGCATCTGAAACATTTAGTTGAGTCATTGAAACTTTAAAGACACTTTGTTTTGTATGTAAACTGACTGAAGGTCCTCACAAGTATAGGAGCACCAAGAAGAGTGAGTGTGTGTGTGTGTGTGTGTGTGTGTGTGTGTGTGTGTGTGTGTGTGTGTGTGTGTGTGTGTGTGTCAGGGTTGCTGCTGTTGCATCTCCCTCCAGCTCTTCCACAGCAGCAGATCTCGACTCTTCCCCAGGGCAACGAGGCAACGAGGCAACTTCAACCCGTTAAACTGACCCACGCCGTCGTCACGACCCATCGCCAGCAACATGGTGACGTTACCTAGCAACCAGCAACACCATCAGTCGACCAGCAACACAAACAACAACAACCAAACAGGCAACTAAAACCACAGAGAGGCAACTAAAAACACAAACAAGCAACTAAAAACACAAACAGGCAACTATAAACACAAATGGGCAACTAAAAACACAAATGGGCAACTAAAACCATAGATGGGCAACTAAAAACACAAACAGGCAACTAAAAACACAAATGGGCAACTAAAACCACAGACGAGCAACTAAAAACACAAACAGGCAACTACAACTACAGGCATGCAACTAAAACCGCAGACGAGAAACTAAAACAGTGGACATGCAATAAAATCACAGAAAAGCAATGTAACTAACTGACGAGCAACTAAACACAGACAGGTGAGTGTGTACCTGTGTGATATGAGGTCAGCTTCTTCCCGCTCAAACTGTTGGCGATGTTGCCCACGGCGACGGCGGCGTGCAGCCCCGCGTGGTACGCCATCTTGGGCTCGTTGACGTCGGCGCAGTCGCCGACAGCGAAGACGTTGGAGAAACCTTGAACCTGCAGGTGATCGTTCACCTTCAGAGCTCCGTTATCGGCCAGACAGCCGGCTGTCGACGGGAACAGACCACTGATCAACATACCGATCGATTAACTGACTGTGATTGGAGGCTGAAGTACAATAATCCCAAGAGCTGCTTTTACGGATCACTCTGATCCGTATTGATGGAAACATGAACACACACTGCCCTCTAGTGGCCTCGACATCAAACTGCACTCCACAGACAAATATGAGACTCGAACACTCAAGTACTGTACTTAAGTACACATTCAAGGTACTTGTACTTCACTCTCGTCTTTTCTTTTTATGCCAATTACTTTTACGGAATGTTATTATTATTAGAAGTATGATGTTTAGTTCTAAATTAAACTTCCCAACAGTTTAAACAAGTACAGCTGGAACCATGAGTCCTTTAATAAAAATAATAAAGTAGTTCCTCAATCAATAAATGTATCAACAGATTTGTTGATGGTTAAACAAATTTTTCTTGTAAAAACATTTGCTGGTTACAGATGTACAAATGATAATAATGTTCATGTTAATCACAGTGTGATATTAGTACTTTTACTGTAACAGAGTATTTTTACTATGTAGTATTAGTACTTTTGCTGTAACATAGTATTTTTACAATATAGTATAAGTACTTTTACTGGAACAGAGTATTTTTTTTTACTTTACAGCAGTAAAGGTTCTGAATACTTCCTCCACTACTGGTAACCAATGATGCGTATGTGTGTGTGTGTGTGCGTATGTGTGTGTGTGTGTGTGTGTGTGTGTGTGCGTATGTGTGTGTGTGTGTGTGTGTGTGTGTGTGTGTGTGTGTGTGTGTGTGTGTGTGTGTGTGTGTGCTCACGGAAGCTGGAGCCGTAGGCGGCAGAGTTGACCTTGAGTCCGGTGCAGCAGATGATCAGATCTGAGGTCAGATTTGTTCCTCTCTCTGTGGTCACCACTGAGTTCCTCTGGGTCACATTGAGCTGCAGCTCTGACAGGTTGGACACTTTCTCACCTGAAACACACACAGCAGGTTCAGAACCCTTGACAGAACCCGATCCGAACACCTGGTCTGCAGGTCTGCATCAGGTCCAGTACCCAGCAGCAGCTCCACTCCTTTCTCCAGAAGAATCTCCTTGGCCTGCTGTCTGACGCTGGGCAGCAGCTCCGGGTCAGCCAGCGTGATCCTGGAGTGGATCAGAACCACCTGAACAAGAGAGTGCTCTTAAAAACTCTTCTCTACAAGAGTACACACTGTGTACACAGGAAGCAGTAAAGGTACAAGTACAATGACTGGAAAAAGTCGTAGTACATGTCATACTAGTTGTGGCATAACACATTTATTGTACTTTTTACTGCAGGATGAAGTGTTTCCTTAATGTGTTGATGTTGAATGTTTGTGATAAACTGAAGGATGAAGTGTTCCTTTATGTGTTGAATGTTTGTGATAAACTGAAGGATGAAGTGTTCCTTAATGTGTTGATGTTGAATGTTTGTGATAAACTGAAGGATGAAGTGTTCCTTTATGTGTTGATGTTGAATGTTTGTGATAAACTGAAGGATGAAGTGTTCCTTTATGTGTTGATGTTGAATGTTTGTGATAAACTGAAGGATGAAGTGTTTCTTTATGTGTTGATGTTGAATGTTTGTGATAAACTGAAGGATGAAGTGTTCCTTAATGTGTTGAATGTTTGTGATAAACTGAAGGATGAAGTGTTCCTTAATGTGTTGAATGTTTGTGATAAACTGAAGGATGAAGTGTTCCTTTATGTGTTGATGTTGAATGTTTGTGATAAACTGAAGGATGAAGTGTTTCTTTATGTGTTGATGTTGAATGTTTGTGATAAACTGAAGGATGAAGTGTTCCTAAATGTGTTGATGTTGAATGTTTGTGATAAACTGAAGGATGAAGTGTTCCTTAATGTGTTGAATGTTTGTGATAAACTGAAGGATGAAGTGTTTCTTTACTTTTACTTTAACTACATTTATATACTTCGTTTGTCGCTACCTTCTTGTCTGGATACTCTGTCTTGATCTCTGCAGCCATCTCCACACCGGTCGACCCTCCTCCAACCACCAACACTGAGTCGGCAGCCTGGACCTGAACACACAACACACACACACACACACACACACACACACACACACACACACACACACACACACACACACACACACACACACACACACACACACACACACACACACAGTGGGTGGTGAGGAGCTCCTCTGTCTCTGCAGACCTCTCAGAGTTACTACCTGCTTGACGAAGTCCTCGTACATCTGGACGGCGGTCTGGTACGACGCCATGTTGTTGAACTTCCCGGGGAAAGCTCCATCAGTCCCAGTACACAGGATGAGGTGGGAGTACTGGATCTCCTGCAGCACACAGGGGACAAACTGGACTGTAGTGAATCCAGGATATGAGGAGGGTCTGCTGCAGTATGTTGAAATATCATACGAATTGTTGTTTGTCTAAGTATGATGTAAAAAAAAACCTCCTGCTTGTGTTCACACGTACATATATACTGTATATATATTTATATATACATCCTCACCCTCCCTTCCTCCAGGAAGACCGTCTGTCTGTCTGTGTCGACTCTCTGAACTCGTCCCTGAACAAAACTGTCTCCAAAGGTCTCGGCGTACGGGATGAAGGTCCTCTGGGCGAAGCCTACAGGGCGACACAAGGTCAAAGGTCAAAGGTCACACTCTGATGATGTCAGAGTGCACTGTTAATATATTTTATATTAATGTGTATCATAATAATAATAATAACTTTATTTATATAGCACCTTTAAAAATAGAGTTCACAAAGTGCTTTGACAGTCAAAGCAGCAAAAACAAGGCAATAACAACAGAAAGCTCAGTGAGACCGTTGGATACGTTAAAAATAAACCCACCCCGGGACTAATGGGCTAAGATCCCCCCAGGAACGCCGCTAGAACCCAGTGCCCCGCCACGACCCACGCCCGCACCAGGCCACAACAGCAAAAGGGCGCTCCACCAAGCACCAAAGACACCCGCCATGAAGGGACCGAACAACTCAGAGACCGCAGCAGTCACCGAAAGCGGCACTGAACCCGCAGAAACCACCCGCAACACCAGCCGAGCCACTCAAACTGCTCCCGCCCGAGCCGTTCACCAAAAACAGCCGAAAGCCTCCGAATCCCGCCAACAAACCCAACCCGCAAAATAGGGGCTGAACAATCGAGTACAACTGCATTTATTAAAATAATTTAGTAAAATCAACAAATGAAAAGAAAACAGAATTAGAACAGGAAAGCGACGACATCACATAAAAGCCAGTCTGTAAACATGTGTTTTAAGAAGTGATTTAAAGAGATTACTGATTCTGAGAGCCTTTTCTCCTCAGGCAGCTCGTTCCAAAGCCGAGGGGCCCTGATGGAAAAGACACGGTCACCTTTAGTTTTCAGCCTCGACTTTGGAACAGCCAGAAGGGCCCCACCAGAGGATCTAAGGCTGCCAGCTGGCTCATAGGGGGTCAATATATCCTCTATATATGTTGGGGCCAGACCCATACGTGCATGAAAGGTATGAAAGGTGCAAAATAAATAACTTTTATAGTAACAATAAAAACAATAATTATAGTGATAATCATAATAAGAAAAATACTAATTATAGATCTATTTTGGAAGAATATGTAAAATGTTTAAATGAAAAGAAAATGCAACAAAATCCTAAACATATTTTTTGAAAAATTGCAAAACAAAAATTTTAAAAACCTCTAAAAACAATTATAAATGAAACAAAACAAATACAGTAAATGTTCATTTTAAATTCAATTTATGAGCACAATAAACTAAAATATAACATAAAACCACTAACAACTAAATAAAATAAAACAGAATTATTATAAAATAAAAAGTAAAACACAAAATAAAGTGATCATAAAAAAATATATATAAATATATATTAAATTATCGTAGACATCAAAGTAAAAGTCTAATAAATTAAATAAACTAAAAATTAACTAAATTGATCATGGCCACCAAAGTAAAACAAACATTTAAGTAAATTGGAATTATCATAGAAATAAAAGTAAAACTCATTAAATAAAAACAAAACTTAACTATCAAAGATTTGAAAAAACAACAAACAAACAAAAACATGTTGATAAAATAAGTGGAACTGTACCTGGTTGTACAGACGCTCTGAGCGCTGCCACGTTGTGATGAAAAGCGTCTCTCATGTCGATCAGAGTGAAGTTTAGTCCTCCAGATTTCAGATGCTGAGACGCCGCGATGCCCCCGAATCCACCGCCAACAACCACAACATGGACGCCCTCCACTGACGAGGCCTGACCCCCCATCTCTGTGTGCGCACGCACACACAGTCATTCAATAATAAAGTGAATTATTAAAATAATGTCAATATCACGAGCTCCATCAATCACATTAATCGACCTGTTAGTGAAAGTGTCTCCTTCCACACTTCACTCCATCTAATGTTTCCTTCATAATAATGAGAGTAAAAAATAATGGTGTAAAGCAATTGTATATATATATATATATTTATATAAATATGAGATATATATATATATATATATACACATACATTTGTATATACATATATATATATATATATATATATATATATTTCTACATATATAAATATATATATATATATATATATATATATATATACACATATATATATATATATATATGTATGAGTACTATCAGCCTAAGTTTGAAGTAAACGTGTTGTTTAAGACTTTAAGTGCATAAGTATGAGCAAAATGTACTACCTGAGGTAAAAGTATGTATGATATATTTACTCATTCCTTTCAGTGTGATACATGTAAATCACGCGTGCACATGCGCGCGCGGACACACACACACACACACACACACACACACACACACACACACACACACACACACACACACACACACACACAGATATATACTGTATATATCACACTACCTGATAATACTTCTGTATTCTTGTATGTGAACATGCAGTACTGTTCCTCGCACTGCAGTATACTGTAGCACTTTTCCTCGTACTACAGTACACTGTAGTACTTTTCCTCGTACTGCAGTGTACTGTAGTTTCCTGAAGTAAAGAGTTGTCGTTGCCTCATCGTGTTGCTGTTGCTTCACACTCACAGCGTCAATCAGCTGTTGTCTCTCTGTCAGTCACGTGTCTCAAAACACAAACAGGACACTTCCTCACCTGCAGCAGAAAGTGACCTCACCTGTAGCAGGTAGAAATGTTTGATGATTGAATCTCTGCTGGTTTATTTGTCCTCCTGGTTCTCTGCTTCTTATTTCCTGCTCCTCTGAACGCTCTTCTGACGACACCAGCTCTCCACCAATCACAGCTCCTCGGAGGCGGGTTCTTTTGGTGCCTTCAGGTGCTACAGGAAAAAAAACCTTTACAAATTTACAAATCAAACACGCTAAAGTGACAATATGTTTGAAACAATATGAAACAAAATACGTGTTTACATGAAATATAAATAAAATAAAATGTTATTTAATTGATTTTAATCAACTCAAAATATGGACAGCTCTGATCCAGATGAACTAAATGAAGTCTTTGTGTTGGAGTGTGTATGGAGATGGAAGCATCTCTTTTGGTCGTGTCCTATTCTTTCTGAAGTTCACTGAGTTATCTAATAACTGATCACAGTTGACCTTTGACCCCATGAAGTCACAAAAGTTAGTCACATATTCGATTCGGTTGATAAATACTTTGAGTAAATCTAAATATTAGTGCTGGGCAAGTTAACGCGTTATTATCGCATTAACGCATTAATTAATTAACGCCGACAATTGTTTTAGCGCGCGTTAACACAGTTTCTTTTTATTATTAAGTGGACATTTTTAACACAAGTTCCGGGCAGCGAGCGGTGAACAGCTGTTTGTGTGGCGTCTCTCCCTCCTTCACTCCGTCACCGTCGGTCCCTCCTGTCTCACTCACTCGCGCACAAGCGCGCACGATCGTCTCGTTACAGGATCAAACGTGACAATATGAAAATACATGTTGTCTGTTTTTAAATAAACATATAAGCACGTGAGAACAAACTGCTCTTAACTGCAAGTCTTAGCATAATTTCCCAGGTTCCCATGCTTCACCTACATTCCCCTGGGTCCTAAGTCCCTCTAATTATAGCTTATTATCACCCTCTATGTACCAACGTACATTTATTAGAATACCACACATATTAGAGTTTTTAAAGTTTTTTGTTTGGAATATGTATAATAAGCATATCATTTAGTTATCACTACTGAGAATTTAACAAATATAAAAAAACATGACAGATAGGTTTGCAGTTTTCAAGGTGTATATTTCAAATTGCATCTATTACACATGAAAATAAAGTTGTGAACACTGGCTGAATATCTATGATCAGATTCATTATAACTGTATTTTAACTGCTACTGTGTAAAGGGAATACTGCTGTTAAAAAGAACCTTATTTGTTTAAAGTGTGCAAACCAAATGTTATTGCACTTTTGTTCATATAGCAGTACCTTTAAAATAAAAGTGCACAATACACTACTTTTGAATTCATTATTGAATTTTGCGCAAAACAATGAAATTAATCGCAAAAAAATCATTGAAAATTGTAATTGTTGCCCAGCACTACTAAAAATAAATTATTGATTTATCTGTCAGTTATTGTCAGAAAATATTGAAAAATGTTCATTACGGTTTTCCAGATTGAATCTCAGAGGAATAAAACTAACTGTTGTATATATTTGAACTAAAACTGAAGCCGTTTGTCTCGTTTGTTGTTTTATTAAAAGATAAATGTAGATTCATTTTCTGTGGATCGAGTAAATGTTTCACCTCCACTGTTGATTCAAACATGTTCACACTGTTGGTTTGGGTTTGACCAAAATAAATACTTGAAATGTGAAATGTGGCTTTTGTGAAATAAAGAACATGTGAATGTGGAAAAATATTCTTATATACTTTTTATTATCTATAATTAATTGGGCATTAATTACACAGTTGTTTCCAATAAACCGTATTTATAAAAACGTTGGACCCATAAAACTATCAGCTTTTTAACCCAAAGTAAGAGATGGAGTGAATTCATTTTGTAATATTATATTAATATTAATAAAAAACTGTCTTGCCTGTGATGTATTTTGTAACGTTTGACCAGAAGTACCTCATATTACCTGTCATAAAATCTTTTCTTCAGAGATGAGCTGAACCTCTCAAAAGATTCTTGTTCAGGACGACCCTGATTATATTCATGTGAAATTACATTTGATTTCACTCTACAGATGTTGAGAAAATTAAAGTTATAGTCGGCTCAAAATACATTAACACATGTTTTTTAAATTTGCCATTGGTCGATGTTGCTGAGGAGCTGAGGTCAAAGGTCAAAGGTGACCCTGCTCTCCAAAGTCAAGGAGACGGAGGGGAGGCCGTTTGGGGGGGGGGCATTTAATGAATTAAAAAAGATGATTGTTGGCTGCAAGTGAATCAACTATATTTTATGTGTGTGTATATCTATATATATATATATATATATATATAAATAAACATTGCACAAAAAGTAAGGAAATTTGTGTTTGGTAGATTATTTCTTTGTTGTAACAATGGCATAAATCTTGTACCGTTGGAAAGCCTGATTATTTCCCTTTTAAATGGTGCCACATCTGTAAGGAACATGCATATTTGTGGGATGAGCAGCACCGCTGAGTATGTGGGTTGCACCCATGAAAAATTTGTCAAATCTTCTCTGCCAAACGTCTTATTCTGCTGTTGCTATTGACTCTTGTTTTGAGCTTCTGGTACCCCATGTCATCATTGGAGGCAATCTCAATGCAGAGAGATATCGAGATGAGATTCTGCAACCAGTGACAATCCCATATCTCCACAGTCTGGGACCGAACTCTATCCTCCAAGGTGACAACGCTCGCCCCCACGGAGCAGGGTTCATCAGAGACTACCTCCAGAATCTGGGAGTGGAGAGGATGGAATGGCCTGACCTCAACCCCATTGAACACTTGTGGGATCAGCTGTTCGTGCCAGAGTGACCAACACAAAGATGGCTGACTTGTGACAAATGCTTTTTGAAGAATGGGATGCCATCCCACAGCAGTGTGTGACCAGGCTGGTGACCAGCATGAGGAGGAGGTGCCAGGCTGTTGTGGCTGTGTATGGTTCTTCCACACGCTACTGAGGCTCCTGATTGTTAAATGAATAAATTGTTGAATTGCCAATATGTCTTATTTCTTCAGACTGCAATCATCCAATCTACCAAACAACACCAAACAAGAGTCAATAGCAGAATAAGCTGTTTGGTGTTGGAGATCATGCCGTTCTCTTAGTTAACTTGTTTTGCTTAAACCTGCAGAAATGCAGACGAGGCCAACTAGAATAATTTAAATGATCTCATGTCAAAGGTATTTCTTTCTTTCTGTAGCGTTATCCTTATGTCACCACTTCTGGCATTTCTGGCTTGCGGTAATGTCATCCTATCTCACTTCCTAACTCAGGAGACAAGATAATGTGTATATATACTCTGTTTTGTCTATTCATTGTTGTTAGACCTCCGAACCATCCGTGGGGAAAGAGCTCTATCCATTCAGCTGAATTATTACAAACTGTCTGTTCATTAAATATTTTTTTTATTTTTAAGAGTTTTCTCATCTCGGTTATTTCTCACAGGGAGGTTAAAAAGATTTTTTTCCACCACACGTGAGAGCGAACTCTCTCTCCTCTGTCCTGATTCTCCTGGACTACTGTGAACCACCAGATCCTCCTCTCCAACCTCGAGGGGATGGGCATCTCAGGCTCTGCACTCTCCCTGTTTGCATCCTACCTGACAGGTCGATCCTACCAGGTGACATGGAGGGGGGCCGTGTCGGAACCACGCATGCTGACTACGGGGGTTCCACAAGGTTCAGTTCTGGGCCCCCTTCTTTTCTCGCTCTACACAACATCTCTGGGTTCTGTTACTCGCTCGCATGACTTCTCCTACCATTGTTATGCCGATGACGCCCAGCTGGTCTTGTTATTTCCCCCCGGTGACACCCAAGTGGAGACACGCGTCACTGCGTGTTTGGCTGACATCTCGAAGTGGGTGGCGACACACCACCTCAAGCTCAACCTGGACAAAACCGAGCTACTGTTCCTCCTGGGGAAGGGTTGCCCGCACCGAGACCTGTCCATCATCATTGATGATACCGTGGTGACGCCAACTCGAACTGCGAGGAATCTGGGTGTGACCCTGGACGACCAACTGTCGTTCTCAGCAAACATTTCATCCCTTACACGCTCCTGCAGATTCCTGCTTTACAACATCAGGAGGATTCACCCCTTCCTCACTGACGAGACGGCGCAGGTGCTCATCCAGGCTCTTGTCATCTCCCGCCTGGACTACTGCAACTCACTACTTGCCGGACTCCTGGTGTCGGCCATCAGACCTCTGGAGCTTGTCCAGAAAGCTGCAGCTCGTCTGGTGTTTAATCGCCCCAAGTTCGCCCACACAATTTCCCTTCTCCGTTCTCTACACTGGCTACCTGTAAGAGCTCACATCCAGTTTAAGACTCTGGTGCTAGCCTACAGGACAGTGAAAGGAACAGCCCCTTCGTATCTCGGCCATGGTCAAGCCCTACACCCCCGCCCGACCACTTCGCTCTGCTGCCTCGGGGTGATTGGTTGCCCCGTCCCTCAGAGGTCCCTGCGGCCAATCAACCTGGTCACAGCTTTTTTCTGTCCTGGCTCCACAGTGGTGGAATGAACTCCCCACTAACATCAGGACAGCAGAGTCGCTGCCCATCTTTTTGCGCAGGCTGAAAACTCACCTCTTCAAGAAGTACTACCCTGAGCCTTCCACTTTGCAGTTATTGTATTCATATTAGTTTGTTGCACTTATTGTATTCATATTAGTTTGTTTCTGCACTGTACTTTTGCTCTGGTTTATGCTCTTAGATGCTTGTTTAAAAAAGGAGATGCACTTATGACTTCTGGTGACGAGTAGTTCTCTTGAATACCTATGCTGAATACACTTATTGTAAGTCACTTTGGATAAAAGCGTCTGCTAAATGACAGTAATGTATTGTAATGATTGACAGCCCCAAACAATAACAGCAAGGAAATGATGAGTGTGCATGCGTGAGGAGTGATTGGCAGATGTATGGGAAATAAGCTACGGGCTTAGGCATACAAGAGTATAGTCTTCCTGTCTGAACTTACGCTAGAACTTCATATGGCAGCCAATCACTCTCTTAGCAGAGCGAATGATACGCTGCAGTCTGCCCTTGTCCTTGGCAGTGGCTGCAGCGTACCAAATGCTGATGAAGGAGCAGAGGATGGACTTGTCTTTGGCAGGTTGAACTTCTTCAGCTGCCTCAGGAAGTACATCCTCTGTTGATGTACCGAAACACATCTTCTCTTCCAACTGGGTTAATATCAGTGGAACAGAGAACAGGACTAATTATTTGCAGTGAGACAGATCATGATATGCCTGGGTTTTGCAGAATAAAGAGTTTTAGTTGACAGTGTTCTCTACTTTGGACTCAACAAGTTTGTGGTTGACCATTTCAGTGAGCATTTCCCTACCATGTATGTGAAAATGATAAGAAAGATGTAATCAAAGCAGACAGTCTTGTTATTTATAAGCCTTTTGACTTACAAAGTGCTTATGATGGAGATGAGAGCCGATATATTGTATCATTATTTTCTTTCTAAATGTGCATATGCAGTTAAGTTGTGCCCATGGTGCTTGGAAGATTTTTTTCTGAATAATAAGAAAAATAAAATTGTTTGTTTCAATGATTTTTTTAATAGTTGTTCACTGTTACGTTGTGTGGGTGAAAACATTTAAACTTATGTGAACACAGATAAACAATTCAGTGTTAAAATACACTTTCATGCATCATAACAAAACACTGCATGTTAGAAATGAACACTCCTGGTAAAAGTGAACAAAACCATTTTGCATTAAAAATACACTTTTATGTGTCATAAAACTACACTGTGAGTGTCAGATATTTAACTCTATTAATTAAGTTATCAACACTATCCAAAGTATAAATTTAACTCAGAACCTGTGAGAATTATATAAATACTGGCATAGTGTTAATTTCAACACTATCCAAATCAAATTCACACTTCCGATTTTGCTGTTTGGTTATTGGTCCCTTATCCCAGGGTGGTGCCCTGTAATTATTAATATATGTTCATAATCCAGTTGATATTAATAATTGTGTTGATGTCAATAATTTAAGTTTTATACTTGCTAATAACCAAACCCTCTCCTGCCAGATCCCAACAAAGCTATAAGTTATTTTTTACTGTTTGTAATTATTAGGGGCCATTTCTAACACTGCAGGCCATCCTGTATCATATGACCATAGATGCATAGATTAGATAGATACTGGATAGATTTTGGCATTCATCTCCTTGTGTAAATTCTGCTATTTTGCATGTTTAGGAGCAAAATTGCAGAAAACTACCAGAAGACAATTAGTGTGTTATATAATTGTTTCTTTTCTGCAAGTATGTGTTTTCATTTGTTCAATTTTATAATTTCTATTGTCTATTGTTATAATTTCTTACACACCTTTTTACTTTAACCACCAGGTGTCCCTGTTTTTCTTCTTGTATATTGTTTTTCATGGTTTTGAGAAAATGTGTTATTATTTAGGTTAGAGGTTTTCCTTGGTTGTTTTTGTAGCCCGTCACTAGTAATGTGCACCCTGAACCGAGTACATACTGTAATGTCAAGTTGTTGTTTCTGTCTGCATTTGTAGAAAAGGAAAGAAATCACACAGTTCCGTTTTACATTGCTGAGGGAGCAGAGGTGTAAAAAATGATCAGAAGGCAATCAATTGGTGATATTTTGTCTTCTACAGAAACAAATACATATTAGAAAACAATCACTTGAGTCGTCTCTTTCCATGCCCTACCCACAACTGTTACATATGGAAAAGATGGAGGGTAACTTAAGATTGGAATAATAATAAACAATGTTTTATTATAGTATGTAGTATTCTAGTGCTTTTATTTTGTAGGTAACATACCACGTATTACCGGAACCGGATGTTCCTCCATTAGCAATATGGCGCCTAACGTTCGTAGAAACAGCAGAGTCTCTTTGTTGTGTTGATAAAGTATCCGTTAGCTCCATCAGTGTTTCCGTATGTCTGGATTAACCTGTCTGAATGGACCTTTAGCTGTTCACCTTTTTTTGTTTGCATGTTTTTCCTCTGACTCATCTCCCGGTAGCCTACAAAGCTATTGAAGTTAGCTTAAAATGCTAGCTGGAAACAGACCGACGGGGACGGAAGTTAGCATCACAGCGCTAGTCAGAGTTTAATGTAGAGTAAGAGTTTGTGTGGAGAAAAAGTTTCTGTCGTTGTGTGAAAATGTCTAAAGTCCAAATGCTGAGATCGTTTGTCAACCAGCGACTAACTGCGGCTGCTGAAGAGATATTTGGTCTGTTTGAAAGAACGATAGCCGAGTACGAGAAGGGACTTTCTCGTTCAAAAGAGGAGAACGAGCGACAACGGAAACTACTGGACGGTGATTTAAACCCTCAGCTTCGGTTACACGGAGCAGGTTGGTTCATTAAACACTCGGCATCTTTATGACAGAAAGTATTTCAACATAAAATACAAGTTTGTTCTTTTTGTTATAACACCAGCACAGATTTTGCAGCTCAGATGTTTGCTTACTCATGAAAAAGTTTGTCTCAAAGATGAGCACGTGCAGCGTGTTGAAATCTAAAATCTGTTCATGTCACATAAGAGTTAAGTACATGTTAAACACATAATAATCACATGAGTTAAATCAAAATGTAGTTTTGCCTTTGATGAGTAAAAGAGGATTTTCTAAATGTTTATTGTCTGATAGTTCATGGTTCCCATTCTTTATGCTAAAAGGGAAACTTTGTCTCTCATATGTAAAATACATATCAGTTCTTAGTTTGAATGAGGTCCGAATATGTCCTAAAAAAATGTGTAACATGTCTCCCCACATTATAAGAAATTAGTGATATCAGTGGATTAGTTAACATGAAATTACAGTTTTCTAAGGTGTGTATGTATTTAATTATTTTCCACAGATGTCCAGCAGCTGTTGGTGGTTAAAGAAGAGGTTCCCCCTGAGCAGCAGGAGTGGAGCTCCAGTCTGGACCAGGAGGACCCAGAGCCCCCACACATTAAAGAGGAACAGGAAGAACTCTGGACCAGTCAGGAAGGAGAACAGCTTCAAGGGCTGGAGGAGGCCGATATCAAGTTCTCATTCACTTCTGTGAAGAGTGAAGAGGAAGCTCAGTACTCACAGCTTCATCAAAGACAAACTGAACAGATGGAAATAGATGCTGATGGAGAGGACTGTGGAGGACCAGAACCAGGCAGGAACTCAGATCCAGATAGACATCCAGAACCAGATACTGATGAGAAGATTGGAGACTCTTCAGAGACTGAACACAGTGATGATTGGAAGGAGACCAGAGAACCTCAGTCAGGTTTAAACTCTCTGAATAATGATGAAGTGTCTGTCAGTGATTCAAGATGTGGGGCTGGTGAGAAACCATCAAGCTGCTCTGAATGTGGGAAAAGATTTTGCCTCAGGGGACATTTGAAGAGACATAGGAAAGTCCACACGGGACAGAAACCTTTCAATTGCTCATTTTGTCATAAAAGCTTTATGCGCAAGTCAGGTCTGAAGTCACACGTGATGAGTCACACAGGAGAGAAACCTTTCAGCTGCTCAGTGTGTGAGAAAGGTTTCACTAAAAATGGAAATCTGAAGAAACACATGAGAATCCACACAGGAGAGAAACCTTTCAGCTGCTCAGAGTGCGGTAAAGGTTTCTCTGAAAGTGGAAATCTGAAGAAACACATGAGATGTCACACAGGAGAGAAACCTTTCAGCTGCTCAGTCTGTTTTAAATCTTTTCCACATAGTGAACATTTACAGAGACACATGAGAGTCCACACAGGAGAGAAACTTTTCAGCTGCTCAGTCTGTAAGAAATCTTTTGGACGGAGGGAAAATTTACAGAGACACATGGCAAGGCACACAGGAGAGAAACCTTTTCAACTTTTCAGTTTGTGATGAAAGATTTGTGTGCAATGCAGAACTTAAGGAGCACATGATAAGTCACACAGCAGAAAAGCCCCTTTGGTTTTTCCAGTTTTGATGAATTTGACATTAATCCCATTCCCTCACTTGTAAACAAGACCCTGAGATACTTGAACTCCCTCGCTTGGTGCAGTGACTCACTTCCAACTTGATTGGCCTCAGACTCTGAGGTACTGACTCATCCTGACCGCTCCCCACTGGGCTGACAAAGCGTGGTCACTGTCAGGAGAAGTTCCGCTGAACAAGTTCAAAGAAACACACCAACCGCTACGAAGTGATCTGAAGTCAGACACTTTTGTCTACTTTACTAATAAATTGTCAGGACTTCTTGCTTTAAATGCAGTTTAGATATGTATTGCAGGGTAATTAGTGGGGGCAAAGCAACAGCTCAAACATTTACTTTACTTTGATTTCATTACAGTCTGAGCCGAGGCTGGGTGACAGTCCTTTTTGAAGAATTAATCCTTTGTAGGAAGGGATGACTCGCCAGGCCTTTGCATGACACCGGCCTCCTCCTGCCAGGATGAAGAAATTTCTTCTGCGATCCTCTTGACTCCGTACGAAGCCACAGAAATCAGTATCCTGCTTCACCTGCTCATGCAGGGGGGATGTGAGAATCTCTGTCAGCCAATTCCTGCCCACGATCTGTGTCCTTTTTGCCGTGAGCAGAGACGAAGTCCTCCGATGCTTGTCCTGAACAATGTCCTCAGTTGAGTACTTATAGTACAATAGTACTATATTGTTTTTCATGGTTTTGAGAAAATGTGTTATGATTTAGGTTAGTTTTCCTTGGTTATTTTTGTATCCCTTGACTAGTAATGTGCATCCTGAGCCGAGTACATACTATAATGTCAAGTTGTTTGATTGTGTATTTGAAGGGAAGTAATGAAATCACACAGTTCCGTTTTACATCGCTGAGGGAGCAGAGGTGTAGAAAATGATCAGAAGGCAAACCATTGGTGATATTTTGTCTTCTAAAGAAACAAATAAATATTAGAAAACAATCACTTGAGTCGTCTCTTTCCATGCCCTACCCACAACTGTTACATATGGAAAAGATGGAGGGTAATTTAAGATTGGAATAATTTACGATTTTTTTATTAGTTTGAGGGCTTTTATTTTGTAGGTAACATGCCACGGATCAGCGGAACCGGATGTTCTTCCACTAGCAATATGGCGCCTAACGTTAGTAGAAACAGCAGAGTCTATTTGTTGTGTTGATAAAGTATCAGTTAGCTCCACCAGTACTGATCCATCAGAGTCTCTATGTCCGGATAAACCTGTCTGAATGGACTTGTAGCTCTTCGCCTTTTTTTCTGGATGTTTTCCTCTGACTCATCTCCCGGTAGCATACAAGCTATTGACGTTAGCTTAACATGCTAGCTGGAAACAGACTGACGGGGACGGAAGTTAGCATCACAGCGCTAGTCAGAGTTTAATGTAGAGTAAGAGTTTGTGTGGAGAAAACGTTTCTGTCGTTGTGTGAAAATGTCTAAAGTCCAAATGCTGAGATCTTTGGTCAACCAGCGACTAACTGCGGCTGCTGAAGAGATATTTGGTCTGTTTGAAAGAACGATAGCCGAGTACGAGGAGGAGAACGAGCGACAACAGAAACTACTGGACGCTGTTTTCATCCCTCAGCTTCGGTTACACAGAGCAGGTTGGTTCATTAAACACTCAGCATCTTTATGGCAGAAAGTAGATGAGATTAGAACGTGCAGCGTGTTGAAATCTAAAATATGTTCATGTCACATAAGAGAGTTAACGGAATTGTTTCCTGGTCAGGACAGGCTTTTTTTTAGCGAACATTCCAATAAAAATCCACATAACATAACATATATTCGTACCAACTTCAATACTCGTGGTAAACACTGGGTGCGTTTGGTTTTTCGGGGGTATTAACTTATTCCAGTGTTGCCAAAATTACCATCAATGCTGTCAATACATCCTGGACCGTAAATTACATTTAAAATAATCTTCTTAATCATCCATCTCCTCGTCCCAGCCCACACACGTGGTGTGATACCATGTGTGGCAGCTGTCACACTGGACCCACAAAACCAAACCCTCCATGCTCTCGGGAGGGTCAGGTTCCCTGCACTGGCCACACCCCAAACTGTCGGCTCCATCTCTTCAGGAGTGAGAACTATTAACAGATATTTATTTATATACTTTTAATGAAATAAAACTATCAGATTTTCATGGGTTGGCATACAACGAAAGTAAACATTAAGTACACTACCGGTGGATGCCGTGGGTCCAGCAGACGAGGATGGTGGTCTGGTCTCTGCAGGTTGGGAGGCTGTATAAATAACAGGAAAAGCATGACCATCTTTTGTTTACTCTCCATCATGACTAATGTCACCATCATGTTATAATATTGCTTGTTTTTTTTTCAGATTATATAAAGCATTTACGGTGGGAGGGAGGGAAAGAGTTTGGAACCCATGGAGGCCACATCGCACTGCTGATGTTGAAGGCTCTAAAATAATAATCATATTTTATTATATTATATTTCTAATCATAAGAGCCACAGCTGGCTTTCAACAAATGTACAGCCAGTCTCTCTCACTCTCAAACACACACAGACAAACCAACATTATTTGCATCATTTACTAGATCATTATGCATGAATATACTTCATGTAGCCTGGCTAATGAAAATCAAGAAAATCATTTTATTTTACTCATGTCTGCTGTTATGTTTCAGATTTACTAACACACACAGCTGCCTACCTTTAACTAGTGCTATGACTCTTTGTTAATTTTTTCCCGCTGCTTTGAAATGGGTAGATTGAGCTGGAGGTCAAACTCACCCATCAGGTATTCCACTTTGGCTAGCCTAGTAGACCTTACCGCGGGAGGCATGATGCCGCAGTTAATGCATGAGTTCTCCAAGAGGCCCTCCCTCAGATGCTCGAGGCCAAGACAAGAGGGGCAACGGTCATGGCCGTCTTCAGGCTGAAGAGGGGCCATACATGTCTTACAACCGGGAGAGTTAAACTTAACCGTGGCTCTGGAGAAACCCTGCCCTACTAGTTTCAGCAGCCCGCATCAACTAGTAGGGCAGGGTTTCTCCAGGCGGGAGTGCTCCGCTGACTGCTAATAAAACAGGCAGGGAACAGTCAGTGGGAGGGGAGTGAGGACACTCTCTTCACTAGCACAGTCACTGTAAATATTGGCGTTCCACCAGTTAGCCTGAGCGAGAGCACTCTGCTACTGTGGAAACAGGTAAAAAAAACAGTCCGTATTGTGAGAGGGGAGCGAGAACAGTCTTACTGACATGGTACGTTGTCAATCCAGCCAACACCGAGGGCACACACTCTCGTTAGCATGCCACTCAATTAGCTCGTATGAGAGTGATCTGCCAGCAGTGGAAAATGAACAAACAGTAACTCTAATGTTATAGAAACAATGTTAATCGATCTCACCGATTGATGTTCACACTTGTGACGACCGAAGAAAGGAGCGTCTGCTGGTCCGGCACTCAATGGTCCGAACGGAGAAACACACCGTTCCCTCCTAAGGACAGCTTGTCGTGGCGTTTGGAGGGCTAGAGATCCGCAACTCTGACCGGTGGTCACAAGGCTACAAGCGACAAGCTCACATCATATAATATTCAGAAAATTCAGATCTTTTGATATTGAAGTGTTTATTGGACCTTTAGTCAAAAAAAAAAAAAAAAAATATTTGTTTTGTATTTACATATATGATATTTTTTTTGTATCACATTTGATACATCAGGCATATTTGTCAATTTATTGATCACAACAATGTTTATTTTAGAAACAATAACTAATGATTTTCATTGCTTTTGGAACATTTGGAACATTTCAGTTGGTTTGGTTCTTATTTTTTCCCAAACAGCAACCTTGTTTGTTTCGCCTCGTGGCAGGAAAAGCACAGTTTCTGTCCTTTTTCAGGCAAAGATGGACTTTACATTTCCCACAGTAGACATGGGAGAAGTGATTGCCTGTGCATTGCTTGCATCTGATTGTTAACTCTGAATTTCTTTTTTTAAATGAATGAATTAATGAATCAACAATATAAAAAAAAGGTTATGATAGCCAAGGATTTTCTTTTTTATACATAAAAAACATACATTTTCACTCAATTTAGCTTACTACCTTTAATTACTTTAATTAAATGACCAAAACAGTGTATTTGACATTCTGATATGGCATAATCCAGAGTGCAAAATGAAATACAATACAAAAATGTACAGGTGAATTATTACCTTATAAACCTGCTGTATCATATTTGATACCTATGTTTTCAACACGATTTTACTATAAAATAAGGAACGAAATATGAAGTAATTATAGTTTGCTTCAATACAGTAAATAGTCATATTGAAATATTAGTAACACTATAAATGTTATTCTTACCGTAACTGTTTCAAAATTAGCAACGATTTCCCTGCCGAAAACGAAAAAGTCACTTTGTGACGGCTGCCATTTTGGAAATGGAATTTAAATGCCTGCTACTGCCTGCAGTGCATGGAAACTTCACCAGATGGTACCAGACATGTATAGGATTGTATACAACAGTTTTTTCAGGAAAGTATTGCTCATGTTAATTACGTAGAGGTCTCTGAAACTCACGTATCAAATATGATACAAATGGCGCTACAGGGTTCATAGACACATTTTGCTTAAGCTAATGCTACCATGGTAGCTAGCTTGCGTAAGCGAGAAGATGAAACAGGACTGATCTCAGGGATGACACCGGAACTTATACCCGGCTGGGGTCATCCGAGGTCACACGTGACTTTGTAGATATAAAGACTCGACCTGCGCATGCGCGATACAGAAGATATCCAGTGTTGTGCACTGCCTCTGGCGGTCAGTAAGGATGACAAACACACACAAATAGTCAATTTCTTTTTCATTTTGTTATTATTGCTCGCTTGCCACATGATTGCCACTGTCAGTAATCACAATTGCTGTCTCTCATTTTCCATGCAGTTGATATGCAAATTTAATATTTTTGCACAATGTCCAACTCTCAGGGACACAGAGAAGCAGGTTTTTTATCTTTTCATGACCATCATTATTTTCAGTCAACGGTCACCCTTATGCCGTGTTCACACCAAACGCGGTGCAAATTGTTTGCGCGATGAAATTACAACCAGATTAGAACCAAATCTGTTTATTTTGTGTTCATACAGCTGTAGTAAACCAGCCGACGTGTGGCTTGCTAGACACAGTGAATACAGCTCGATAAAATCCACGGAGCTCCTCCGGACTATGTTATGAACCCAGACACGACGGCGTTTAGTTTCCAGGGATATCTGGGACTTCCACAACACGTACTACTAAGCAGAAATAGAGGTTATTTTTTGCCATGGTTGATGGCGGACAGTTGAACGGCTTCCAGGGCGATAAGCCTCACTCCCTCTCCGGCGCGTCTGGCGCGATTCACGCGAATGAACACAAATGGTCCCCGGCGAGATCGGCGGCACAAGTGACGTGATTAACGCGGCGTGAATAATTTGCGTCACGTTTGGTGTGAACGCACCTTTAGGTTATGCTTCATTACGTTTCAGCAGCAACAAGCACATTTTAACAAGAACAATTCCCCCAAAGGGAAACCTAGTCTCACAGCCAGGTGAAACACACAACAGTTTTTTGTTTATTTTACATTCAATGAGGTCCAAATATGTCCTACAAAATGTGCAACATGTCTCCCAACATTATAGGAAAGTAGTGATATCAGTGGATTAGTTAACATGAAATTATAGTTTTTTTTTTAAAGGTGTGTATGTATTTAATTTCTTTCCACAGATGTCCAGCAGCTGTTGGTGGTTAAAGAAGAGCTTCCCCCTGAGCAGCAGGAGTGGAGCTCCAGTCTGGACCAGGAGGACCCAGAGCCCCCACACATTAAAGAGGAACAGGAAGAACTCTGGACCAGTCAGGAAGGAGAACAGCTTCAAGGGCTGGAGGAGGCCGGTATCAAGTTCTCATTCACTCCTGTGAAGAGTGAAGAGGAAGCTCAGTACTCACAGCTTCATCAAAGACAAACTGAACAGATGGAAACAAATGCTATTGAAGAGGATTGTGGAGGACCAGAACTAGGCAGGAACTCAGATCCAGATAGACATCCAGAACCAGATACTGATGAGAAGATTGGAGACTCTTCTGAGACTGAACACAGTGGTGATTGGAAGGAGACTAGAGAACCTCAGTCAGGTTTAAACTCTCTGAATAATGATGAATTGTCTGTCAGTGATTCAAGATGTGGGGCTGGTGAGAAACCATCAAGCTGCTCTGAATGTGGGAAAAGATTTTGCCTCAAGAAAGATTTGAAGAAACATATGAGAGTCCATAAAGGAGAGAAACCTTTCAGCTGCCCAGTCTGTAATGAATGTTTTTCACAGAGTGGACATCTACAGGTACACATGACATTTCACACAGGGGAGAAACCTTTCAGCTGCTCAGTCTGTAATAAATCTTTTTCACAGAGGGGACATTTACAGGTACACATGAGGTTTCACACAGGAGAGAAACCTTTCAACTGCTCCGTCTGTAATACATCTTTTTCACAGAGTGGACATTTACAGAGACACATGAGATGTCACACAGGAGAAAAACCTTTCAGCTGCTCAGTCTGTAAGAACTCCTTTTCGCGCAGTGGAGGTTTACAGAAACACATGAGAATTCACACAGGAGAGAAACCTTTCAACTGCTCAGAGTGTGGTAAAAGTTTCACTGAAAGTGGAAGTCTGAAGAAACACATGAGAATCCACACAGGAGAGAAACCGTTCAGTTGCTCGGTCTGTAATGAATGTTTTTCACAGAGTGGACGTTTACAGAGACACATGCTAACTCACACAGGAGAGAAACCTTTCAGCTGCTCAGTCTGTAATAATTTTTTTTCATGCAGTGGAGGTTTACAGAAACACATGAGAATCCACACAGGAGAGAAACCGTTCAGCTGCTCAGAGTGTGGTAAAAGTTTCACTGAAAGTGGAAATCTGAAGAAACACATGCGATGTCACACAGGAGAGACACCTGCTTAGTCTGTAATAAATCTTTTTCACAGAGTGGACGTTCACAGAGACACATGCTAACGCACACGGGAGAGAAACCTTTCAGCTGCTCAGTTTGTGATAAACAATTTGTGTGCAATGCAGAACTGAAGGTGCAAACAAGACGCTGAGATACTTGAACTCCCTCGCTTGGGGCAGTGACTCACTTCCAACTTGAAGGGCTCTATCTACCGATATCTGTCAGAGAAACATGACCATAGACTCGGAGGTACTGACTCATCCTGACCGCTTCCCACTGGGCTGACAAAGCGTGGTCACGGTCCCCAGTCCCAAGCAGGAGAAGTTCTCCTGAACAAGTCCAAAGAAACACACCAACCGCTACGAAGTGATCTTAAGTCAGAGGCTTTTGTCTGGGCAGAGATAGGTCATAGTGTGTTTGTATTCTTGTTTGTTTTGTTTTAAGTTTAACTGTACTATTTACCGTGTTATTGTGTATTTTACGGCCCACCAAGTCCCGGTCAGTGCTGTGTAACGTAACTGTTGTCCTTGTTGCTGCTGTAATAGTGTATTTCTACACCGCTGAGCTTTGTAATGTTTAAATCCGCCACCACAAGTAAAGTCAGTAAACTGTACTTTATTAGTTAAAGGTCCAGTGCCATGGCTGCCAAACCTGAGTTCTCCAGTCGGGCTTCTGTACTTTACTGCTGCGGTGAGTATCTGCCTTGTTTTAGTGCTTTCTTCTTTTTTTCAAACTAACCCACACACATACACTCCTCTTACAACATGATTGCTTGTTGCTTTTAGGTAGTATGATTGTAACTGTATGATAGATGTTTTGTTTGTTTACAACATTATTGAATTTGATCAGTATTGTTAAGATAAATAAACTCTGTTATACTTTTGAGAAGCAGTTTCTGTAATTATTTTGTCCATATGTGTTGTGATGATAGCTGGATGTTATTGTCAGTGCTTGGATTCAAACCTTCACTGTTCACTCTAAATTTGGAATAGTACTTTGACTATTGGCATTTTTAGTCAACACCAATTGTGGGACTTTATCCACACATCCATGATCCCAGGGTGGTGCTCTGTTATACTTAATGTATGTTAATAATACTAGTGATGTTAATAATTTTATGAATATCAATAATTTAATCATCACACTGTTTACTTTGCTGCTGTCTGGAAAGAGATACAAAAGTATGAGCTGCCAAACCACCAGATTTCAAGACAGCTTCTTCCCTCTGCCTGTAAAATTGATATTGTGCTGTTTGGGACTACAATCTAAATTTTGCTGTGAAACCCTTTGTACAATGACAAATAATAACCATGTAGCCTTTATACTTCCTAATCACCAAACCCTCTTTATTCTATTGTAGGATTGGCTCAATTCACATATCAGACCACGCCCCAATTAGTCTAATTTTACATAGCAAAGCCCGGTAGACGCCTATAGATGGCAAAGCAATAAAGCCATTTTATCCGACCCAGAATTCTGCAACTACATCAAAAAAGAGCTTTCTGTGTTCTTGGAATTTTATGACAACGGTTCTGTAAATCCTTCTATACTCTGGGAAAGTACTGAAGTATATTTGAGAGGGCTAATTATTTCATTTGTAGCAGAAAGAAGAAAATAATATCTGAACAGAAAAAAACTGGAGGCAGAATTACTATGTTGTGAACTGATGCACAAACAAAAGGATGGTGTGAATGGAAAACACTAGACATCAATAGCAGAAAAGCAAAGCATTATACTTTGAATAAAATTGGAAAGCATTTTATTTATATTTTGTTAAATGTTCATTATATTTTCCACTTCCTCTATGCTTCTTTTTCTTGTCATCTGAGCACATTCCACCAATTTCCCTTCAAAATAAAACTTTGAATACCTTTAAGGTATATTTTGTTGATGTTGCGGTTGAGCTAACGTAAGCTTCAATGATTCCAATCCCAGCAGCTCCTCTCATAAACAGCAGACAGTTTAATGAGCAAAAGCGTTCAGGAGTTTCACTAAGAACTGAGCTTTTTACAGAGTTCTTCTGAGTCTGCTGGACCATGTTCTTTAAGGGATCTGACTCTCTTGTCCTTCGCTGCAAAAGCCAAATGTGACACTAGGTGGCAGAAACTCCATTCTTTTACAGTCCATCAGACACTCATCAACAGTCAAGTGCTTGTGTTATAATCAACAAAAACAATCTAAAATGTTGTTATGCTTCTTTTCCCTGTCTTTTCCCTCTTAATCAAAGTGCCCTTCAAAATAAAACTTTAAATACCTTTAAGGCAGACTCTGTGCTCTACTGGGCGAAATTAAAGGCTGATCCTCGTGAATATATTTGTAGAACGTTTAAAGTCCTTTCTTTTATTGAATAAACACCTCAGTCATCATATTGTATTATTGTATCTATATATTGTATGTGCAATGCATCTCTAATTTTGCCTGTAATAGAACTTGTAGCCTGCAGATATAAATGTCCACTACAAAACGTTCACACAAAACGTTCACACTAACAGGAATCTCGCCGTCTCCTGAAACAGAAACTCTCACCTGGTCTGGAAAGCATATTTGGGATGCTGTATGATAAATGTGAGATGCTTTATATTCATATTCGTATTCATTCAGCTGCTGTGATTGGAATCTTTGAAGCTTCCATTAACATCACCTGCAGTATGTGACTATTACTTTGAAAAAAATCTGGTGTGATTCATTTCAACTGCATTAAAAGCTGTCATTCAATCAAAAACAACACAGTTGTTCCTCTCTCCATTCGCTCGTGTCTCTCTTACAGCTGCTGTTATTATCAATACACCATGTGAACTTCATAATATTGGAGTGTTGTCGATAACCATCCCCAAATGTCCCAACAATGAATTCATGCACACACTAACCTGGTAACCTAAATTTCAATTACTCTCCATCGGTCTAAACAACACAACAGTTTGTGTTCATCACCAGCTAAATAAATCATTCTTACAGCGTAAGCAGTGATGTTTACTGTAATGAACACATTTGGGCTGAACTCTTCAGCTTGACAGCAGCTCCTCTCATGAACAGCTTTTCTACATGGACAGTTTATTTATATTTTGTTACATTTCTGTTATATTTTTCTGTGCTTAACACAACAACAACTAATAATTAGATCTTACTACAGAAAAAAAGGAGGGACAATAAAGCTCAAAAACGTCCCATCTCTGAAATCTGATTTGCTGAGCTTCCAACCCTCTCAAGAATCCGAGGAGTGTCGGAGAGACACGAATCGAACGGATTCACACGGAGCACCAGCAGCTGGACAAACATGCAGTGGAAGTACGGAGATATTCCATTTTTTCGCTGAGATTCGACCAAAAGTAAGTACAATATTCGATGAAAGCTGTGTGACTTTTTGTGTTCGAAGCTGAATATCTCTGCGATGGTTTACCGGGGAGAGAAATGGAAACTATGTCCGTAATCTCCGTCAGGCGGACATGCTTTTTCATGCTGCATGTTCGTAGGTAGCACGTTGCTAACGGAGTGTAGCAGCTGTTTTCTCCGGTCTGTCCCAGTCATATCGAGTATGATTTATGATATTTTGTTATTTGTTTGCTTGGCTGATGGGAGATGTGTTTGTCTCATGTAGAAGTGACCTAGTTCATGTTGTTCCCAGGACGCTGAGGTTTCTGCAGAACTATAACATCATTATATTCGTTCTTCGTGGGTTCTCTGCCAGTTACTTTTAACACAAAACTCTCTAAGTTTTGATGTACTCTGCGTCCAAATGGGGGACCCTCGGGTGCATCTGTTAAATTAGTGCTGGGCAACGATTAACATTTTTAATCGCAATTAATTGCATGATTTTATGCGATTAATTGCATTGTTATGCGCAATATTCAATAATTGAAGCGTGAGCGGCGCCTGCCCCGTTTCTAGGCGGGGAAGTCGTTCGCACCTAACACGGTGGTCACTCCATCGGCTGTCCCACCTGCAAGGTTATACGTTCCTTTATGAGGTGTTGGAACAATACCTTCGGCCTTTTATCTCACCCCGTAGCTAAATCGTTAGGATTTCGGATTAATTGTCTTCTTGAAATTCTTTTACGGCAAATGCCCTAAACGTTCTCAATGGGATGCAGCCCTAGCACCCTGTATATAATAGTTATGTACTTCGTCTGTACTTTACTATTGCCTATTGTGAACATTCTCACCATTTTATGACTAACACTGCCAAGAGTCACTCAGGGAACTTACCTTAAGCTCCTCTGCATGCTTCAGTTGTCACTTCTGATCACACCATCAACGGACAGGGGAAGAGGGTTAACTTGTTTTAAAGGACCAGAATACTTTGTTTGGTTTCAGTCTCAGGCTGGAACCTCCTTCAAGCTAATGAGTAACTCACACACGAGTCCTCCCCTCTTTTAGAGCTAACACAGAATGTAACTGGTTTGATCCTGTTCACAAGAGGAAGCATACAGTTTAGAGTGACTATTCTAATAAAGACACATATACAGTTTATAAAGTTCATCACATCTATCAAAAAGTAAAACAAGTTATAGGTTTAATTACTTCAAACAAAATTAAAAAAGATTTATAGGTTATACTGATTACACTTTGAATAAAAAAGGTTACAAGTTATAATGGTTATACTTTTATGCTTTCATACTTTTTCTACGATCTCTCAACATCCTCCTCTGAAAGTATCAAAGTATTAGTTTTCACAGAGTCACATCTTTAATAGCCACTTTTATTTTGTCCCCAAAACTGTCTGCGGCCCATCAAGTCTTTGGGTTGAACCAGGAACATGGTTTCCAGGTGTTTACCTTCTCTGCTGATTACAAACATTTCACACCATTTCAGCCCACAGCGGTGATCCCACATCCGGAGTCTCAGGGAAAGTTTTCCCTATCTCGGAGGTGTCAAAGGTCGCAGAAACCTTTCGGACAGGTTTTCTCGGCTCAAGGTGGAATACCTTTTCATCTCTCTGTATGTCGCCACACTCCATCCCCTCTCCACATAGGCTCTGTTGTCCCTTCCAGGTTGCATGTATCTCACTTCAGGCCAGAAAAGAGGTTGTGACATGTAGAGCCAGTTTATACGACCTTTGCACAACGTATAGAACTGACGCTGATGCCCTCTGGGTGGCATCCTGTTGTTCGTTGACATGAGGCTGGGCAATGGTCCTGCAGAAACTGGTCTTGTGTTCCCGACCTGCTGATGCTGTCCCGGCATGATGTTTGTGGTCCCAGCGGAAGTTGGTCTCTCTGGGGCCTGCTCCATGGGTTCGGCCTTTGGTTCAGGTCCTGTGGGTTCAACTGCTTCAGGCACTGGGGCAGGTTCTGGGGGTTTAATTACTGCATCCTCGGAATAGGAGTTTTTCTGGGGATCTAATTTAGACTCTTCGGTTGCTATTTCCAAGTCTTTCACCATTCTGACAATCTCTGCTTCGCGGTGAAATTCAAAGTCAGATGTATTTAAATCGAGCACCTTTCTGAGCTCTTCCTCCCAATCTTCAGGGAATTCTACTGGGGTTTTAAGGGGCTTTGGTTTTTACTCATTACCTCTTATCTTGGTTTTAGTGAGGGCCTTTTTTGATCTAGTGTTCATTAGGTGCACGCCGCCTGTGATTACAGGTTTAGGATGTTTTGTGCCTTTTTTCTTTTTCCTGGCATTTTGTCCTCCTCTGGAATCAGTGCCCGGTCCGTCCTTTTTAAGAGAGATAATTATTTATACATTATATTTTCCATTTTTCATCTCTTTATTTGACCCTAAAGACAGCTGTGGTTCACCAGGTCATATCTATAATGTGATAATATGATGATAATGATATAATGGTTTTTATCTTCTAAGCATTATAGAAACATAATGTTCTCTTGATACAGCAACCATATATACATCACTGTAATTGAGATACTGAATCTTCACAAGTCTAGTTAAAAAGATGCTAGAACAGACATATGTTATTTACAAAGTTTAAAACATGGTTCCCTATTTTGACCTAAAAAATCATATTCATCCTAGACATAAAAGGATTTTTTCCTACCATGTTTGGTGTGTCCTGAAGATGTGTCAATTCTTTATGTAAAAGGTCAAAATAGTTTTCTCCTTGAATTATTTCCATCTTAGCAGCTTGGCATAGGGCATCTGTTTATTTTGTTCCCTCTGCTCATTGAATATATACATTTAAAAGCTCCTCCCCCTTCAGTCTAAGTGGGTATGTTTCTGATTTATGGTCAGAGGTTATTTTTCATTGGGAGGTGTCTTTCTGTATTTCCCATGTTGTATCCCCTTAAAACATTTCTTTACTATGTATATTAAAAGTTTAGTGAGCAAGATTATTCCTATAATACCTCCTAGGCAGATGGCGGCATATTTTGCAATTGATAATACTATATTGGTTACCACATTCAGTGCTCCGTTAATTGTGTTTTGGGCTGTTTCTACAATGGCCGTGCCTGCAATCTTTAGGCCTTGTCCTGCAGCATAGAATATGCCCTTGATTCTCTTCCAATTGGTTATTTCATATGTTTTCTTACTTAAGCGACTAGGGATACAATTTCCAAAACCTATTTTAATTTCCCATCTTTTGTTGAGAGTTAGGGTATCTTCTCTAAAGATAACTTCCTTGTTTGGATTATTTGTTTTTGGTTGTATCCATAGTAGTTCATTTTCTCCACATACTTCTGTCCATAGAGTATATCCCCTTTTCCATTCTAAATCCCATGGCACTAAGCTAGGCCAATTAGTGGAGTCTCTCACTATGTTTTTAGCACTGGTTTCCAGTTTTATAGTATTCCTACCACACTGGGTAGCATATATTCCAGTGGTACATTTTATATATGAGCTGATACAATTTATACATATTGTCCCATTGTTATAGCGGGGATACGCTAGCTGTGGATCGAAAAGCACTTTATTCTCTTTTATATGGGTTTTATTTAGAGTCCGTTTTAAAATGATGTCCTTTACCCAGTCAGATGAATACACGTTCTGTTTTCTTGCATTGGTCAGGTAGTTGTATGAGTACCAGAAATCACCGGGCCGTTTGTGGCTATCAACCTCTTTATAATACCCATATTTTAGTTCTGGTATTTGTCCTGGGTTATCCCATAATGTGGAGGGCCACCAAGTTGTTTCTGAAACGAGTAGTCGGTAAATTAGTTCTTTGGTATTGTTTCTAACAGTGATTAAGGGAGGGTTATGCTTCCTTCCCTGCTCGTGTTCCATTCCCCAATAAGTCCTAATATTTGATTGCTCCAGTATTTCTCCATGTTTTGTTCAAATGGAGTGCCTAATTTGTTTTGATTCTTTTTTATACAGCTAGTCAAGTTTTTTAGCCATGGATCATCTCCCCCTGGTCCAACAGGATATAAGTATCCGTTGACGGGGATGTAATACATTATCATTTCCTGTATGTTATCCATAATTGAACTATTATTCCATAGTCCACATTCTTTATCTCTGTCACATTTATGTCTCCCCTTTTATGTCCCAGTAAGAGTTTGTTCCTCATGGTCAGAGTCTGTGCATTTTAGCAATAGATCTAACTTTCCTTTGTCATAGCCGAAGGTATGAGTCACACATGACCCATTATGTTCTCTGGAGTTACTGTGGCCCCATCTCTGTAGCAAGGTTACCCATTGCCAATTAGAAGAGGTCAATTGAGGGGGATTTTGCAGGACTTTACACTGAGGCTGAAAACCAATCCAGTTGGGCATGGTACAATTAGGTTTGATTAAATTTAAATCAGAAGTATCTAGTTGATGCAGAAACAGTACTCGGAAGTTTCTTAACCATAATGTTCTGTTAGTGTGGCAAGCATCTGATGGGTTTGTGGTTTGTAAGCATCCGGTAGTGGGTAGGTCAACGTAACATTTTTCCCATGTTATCATCCGTGCTTTTCTATACGTGGTAGTTTGGGTGGCATATTTCCACACAGTCCTTTGACCCAAAGAGGCCCAAGTGACAGAGGTTATGACCAATATACTTAATAGCACCATTAGTGTTATTAAAATCCTAAGTAATTTGCATTTCCATTTTGATTTTTTCTTATTCGCTGTGAATTCTGGTTGGTCTGGTTCTTTTGGAGTGGTTTGTGGATTCTCAGGATCATTTATAGGTTTTATGACCCCCATCCTCCTCTGATCCTTAGGAGACACAAGAGCACTCTTTTGTTAGAATTTTAATCTTGTCCTGGTTGCAGTTGGAGTATTAGAACGCTAGCAGCACAACAAGCGCCGGCCTCTGTCAGCGTCATGTTTATAATAACTTGTAATATATTTTTTTTTCACCCCGCCATTTTATTTCTAAATTTCTCTCACATTGTCGAGAAGTCACTGGGGGATCCCCTGCGCATGAAAGATCAGTGGCCCAATCATGTGACGTTGCAGGGCATGCATAGTATTTTAACGGCTTATCTACATTCCTCCAAGTCTGCCAGGCGTCAGCAATAAAATCACCTAATTGTCTCTTTTTGTAGGGTTTTATTATCCCTTTATCTTGTTTCACAGAGGTCAGAATGATTCTGCCCTTGTCATCCTTTTTCGTGCACTGATGGCGTATCATTTCAGTTAGTTCCATCATGGTAAGGTTTGAAGTTGTCCTAGTTAAGACATCTGTTTTGTGACAGGTATAGATCTGTCTGTCACATGTGGTGAGTCCCATGTATCCTCCCTTGCAGCAATTCCCTGGTGGGTAGGTATGGTCCTTTCTGACTAAATTAGCCATAATCCTATTTTAGCCAAATCACACATCGTGACTCTGCAATGCCCAGGGCCCTCTGTAGCCCCATAAGTGGTAGTTTTCTTAGGCAATCTATTTCTTTCTGATCACATCCACTTTTATCAATACGTGTCTGTATGCAGGGTTTAGTTTTTTTCTTTTTTCTCCTTCTCCACTCTACCTCTGTTAGGTGGTCAAGGGCTATAAATCTTCTTTTGTTCTTTGTCCGCTTCAGACTGCGAGTGTAATTTGGGTGAATCCCCCCTCCTTTTTTCTTCTCTAATCTACCCTTTTGAGCATGCAGGGGCTGCATGACGGTTCAGAGGTTTGTGAAAAGATACATATTCTGTCCTCTTTTTATACCGTCCTGGGTTAGAGTACATTTTTGTGGGGTTTCTTTTTCTCTTTGTTCATATTGGTCTGGTATTCATCCAGTCCAGGTGAGGCAGTGATTGGGGTTTTCAGGGTCTAACACCCTCCTCATCTTAGTTCTCCCCCTGTCCTCCGTGTGACAAGACATTTGGAAGTGCGTCTGGTGAGAGGGTGGTAAATTGAATAATCTAATCCCTCAGCCATTATTTCTTCCGAACTTGATACGGATGTGTAGGACCGATTTGTTTTAGATTAACAATATTACCTTTTTGGATAATCACTTCGTCTGTGCCTTTGCAAGTTGTTTGTATTGGCTATCCTGGTTTCTTTATCCCTCTGTCTACCCTTACTTTCTCTTGTCTCAAAAGAGGGGGTTATGGTTAGATTTGTCAAGGATATAAGCAACTAGTTTAGGCATAGATAAATTCTATTTTAATTTCAGGTTTATATGGTATTGAGCAAATTATTTCACATCCTACTTGTTCTAATAGGTCGGTGACTATTTTATTTTTAAATGTGTCTTTACAGTTCTTGCGGGGGCAGCACGAGAAGGATACACTTTTGTATCTCCACCACCATTATCTGTGATAACTAGGAAATACTTGTTACTCAGGGATGATTTTGATTAAAGGTCCCGCTACGTCAGCCGTAGTGTTCTCCAGTTTTATGATTTTTAATGTGTCTCATAACACACTTCATGCGTGGCATGCCGCTTTTTAAGCGCAATCTTCGCATTGTCTTTTCATAATATTAAAGTTCTCTTTTAATTTACGAAAGGTTAACTTACAGTTTTTGAGGAATTTTCTTATTCTCTCTAAACCTATGTGACCCAGTGATTGGTGGAGGTTCAACAAAACTCTTTGTGTTTCATGTGGAGGTATTACAATCCTTTCATTATGCTCCCATTCTTTTGGGAAAATGCAGATTGATTTATACAACGCGCTTTGCACAGCTGCTGTCTTATTTGTATCAACAGAGTGTGGATAATCGATTCGATTTTGCGTCATACTGTCTACGTCTTCGTTGAAACGTGCATCATCTGTTTTGTCATTTGTGTGACTCTTTACATGTCTCATAACAATTTGTTTCTTTTTTCTGAGCTCAGCTATAATTGTCCAATAATCTGAGTGTGCTAATTGATGGCCTTTGTAGTTCTCAAAGCCTCGGAGTTCCCACATTTCTAGGTCTTCATTAAAACTGTTGCAGCAATAAAAACTATGTGTAATTATTGTGGCCTCTTTTATTTTTTTCTTGTCCATCCAAGGCAAAGCCTGCATTATAGCCGATACTTCAGTGTTTTTTTGGCCTGCCTATCCTATTTTATTCTGGTAGCTGTCCTTCCCAGGTTACGGCTCTGTGGGGCCTGTTCTCTGGGGCCAAAGATAAGGACGGGGATTGGGGGAGTTGCAAATACTGTGTGCTATCTGTACCAGGGTCCTCTGAATTCCACGCCTGGTCTAAGGGGTTTTGAATTGGTGGCTGGGATTCTCGCCTCCCTCTTCTAGGAGATTGTGATCTATTTCTTACACGGGGGGGAAGTGTGAGGAGTTTGAGGTCTTCTATTTCTGGGGGTTTTGAGGGGGTTGTATCGTTCTTCCTCATCAGATTCAGAGAGGTCAGTTTGATAGCCCGTTTGATGTATAGATTGAGTGGTAATGGAGTTTCTATACTCTCTGTATGACTGAGTTAATAGGTCTTTTAACCCGTTTTCCTGTTGTATTTTATCTAACAGAACCCTCACAATGCTGGGTGCTAAAGGACAACTTTCCCAAGGCATAACTGTGGCCAATTTCTTGCACAGTTCATCACTTGTGGTTTTCCCCAATTTCTGATTTTGAGTTCGTAGTCTAAAGGTTATTATGTTTTGTTCTTCATCTATCATTTGGGAAATAGCTTGTTCTACAATTCCTACCATTTGTCTGGTTTGAGTGGTCTCCTCTTCTCCGAGGATGCCGGCCAGTATGGAGGTGTATCTCTGACTTAATTTCCCTACACCAGAGAGTAGGTGAATGTCCCCCCCTTTTGGTTCTTTATGTCCTAAGGTCACTCAACTTTCCTAACATTTGATTGTATTTTCCTGCCCCTACCGTTCTCCTCATTTCAGCCTCATCCCTATTTATTCCCGTCAGTGAACCTGTTCGGAACACCACTAGTGGACCCGGGATTGGGTCTAATATTTTATCTGGGGCTGCTGCACAGAGGTGAAAATTAATTCCTCCTAAGTTGAAATATTTGCCCCCAGGGTCTGTCTCCTGTTGTGGCAGGGGAGGGGGGAAACTGTCTGTGTCAGGGGGAGAATTTAGTTGCGATAAGTGCGGCATTTGCGGAGAATATCGCCTTCTGGGAGGTGGCGGTGGTAGGGTTTTTGGTCTATTTAAGTTTTGGGTCTGTGGGTAGGGGATCGCCGGTTCAAGTACCGGTAGCATGGGGTATTCTGATTGCACGGGTTTTCTGTGTCCATGATAGTCATTAAACAGATCTTCTCTGGTTTGATTTATGCCGGCGTACTGTTGGTGCTGTACTGTACTGGTACTGTAGGGATTAAGAGGAGCATTCGGTATCACTGGCTCTGGAGCTGTAGGCGGGGGTCTTTTCATAGCGGTCACTAAAGCTTCATATTTGTCGCTTCCTTTAGTGACTATCACTGTTTTTTGGTTTACGTATTTATTCAGTACGCGTGAATCAGCTTCCCCCGAATCATAGCCGTATTCCCCATCACCGAAAAGAGTCATTCCTAGCGTTGCTGTGGGTTCTTGTCTGAGCGCTGCTCTGATGCCATTTTCCATCATATCTGTGAGTTAATCCACATCAGATAGTTGTCCTGTATCTGAGTAACACACACTGAGTATACCGATTATTTCTCTTTCCCTCTTCACCGGATAATAAAAGGTAGCTCCATCTGCGGCTGTGTTTTGCTCTGTGGCTTGCGTATCTGGATGTATTTGAAAGCCTGATCCTACTCTTTCAGATAAGGCTTTTGCTACCCCCTCCTCATGTCTCATAGCCCGGTTAGCTGCATTGAGGAACACTACTTTCTGCGCTCCAAGTGTCAAACATTTCACATCTCCTTGTAAGAGTAAATGATTCGCACTTAATGCAACCACTCTAAAGGGTGGCCTGGGGTATTTTGGTTTTGGCTTGTTACATTGACTAATGCCTGTTTTATTCAAGCTAGATTAAAGGGAGTAGTGTCAGGTCCCTCTGACTCGCTATCAGTAAAGCATTCACTTTGTGACTCCGGCTCACCTCAGAAGGTTGCGGAAAACATTTTGGGATTGTTTTGTTTTGTCTCCACTTTGAAATCTCTGGGTCGTTCTTTTTAGTCCCTGCTAATGTTTAACCCTCGCGGCAATGGTTCCTCAGATAACGGGAGCTCTTCCGTTTCCTTCTCGTATAATGATTGCCTACAGTATAGAACAGTTAGCGCGTTATAGTTTCACTTACTCCTACCTTGATCCTAAAGTTAGTCAGGTTTCACCCCGTGTCTAACACTCTCACTTGATGGACCGGTTAAGTAAAGCTTCTACTCCTTACCTTTTTAACGAGACTTTTATAGGTTGTGATTACTTTTTAAATGGGTCCTTGGTGTTTAACTCAAGGTTCGTGATGTGTACTCGAGCCCCACGTTGGGCGCCATGAAGCGTGAGCGGCGCCTGCCCCGTTTCTAGGCGGGGAAGTCGTTCGCACCTAACACGGTGGTCACTCCGTCGGCTGTCCCACCTGCAAGGATATACGTTCCTTTATGAGGTGTTGGAACAATACCTTCGGCCTTTTATCTCACCCCGTAGCTAAATCGTTAGGATTTCGGATTAATTGTCTTCTTGAAATTCTTTTACGGCAAATGCCCTAGGCGTTCTCAATGGGATGCAACCCTAGCACCCTGTATGTAATAGTTATGTACTTCGTCTGTACTTTACTATTGCCTATTGTGAACATTCTCACTATTTTATGACTAACACTGCACAGTTTTCACCCATGGTACTTACCTTAAGCACCGTATGGTAGCTTCTGTCGTCACGTCTGGATCGCACGGTTAACGGACAGAGAAAGAGGTTTAAATTGTTTTAAAGAACCAAAATACTTTGTTTGGTTTCAGTCTCTTACAAAATGTAAGGCCGGATTTTTATTTAGGTTTTTCGCACAACAATCACATACAACAATTTCAAGTCAATAAAACAGTTTCTGTAATAAATCTAACACTCCTTCTATACGGAGTTCTCCTCTTTATCAGTTCTCACTGATTTTGCTAAGAGGAATAATACAGACCCTCTCTCTGTACTTCCTCTCCCTCCTCTCTCTTTTCTGCGCTTCCCTGCTGTTTTTATGCTGTTCTCAGGCTGGAACCTCCTTCAAGCTAATGAGTAACTCACACAGGAGTCCTCCCCTCTTTTAGAGCTAACACAGAATGTAACTGGTTTGATCCTGTTCACAAGAGGAAGCATACAGTTTAGAGTGACTATTCTAATAAAGACACATATACAGTTTATAAGGTTCATCACATCTATCAAAGAGTAAAACAAGTTATAGGTTTAATTACTTCAAACAAAATTAAAAAAGATTTATAGGTTATACTGATTACACTTTGAATAAAAAAAGGTTACAAGTTATAATGGTTATACTTTTATGCTTTCATACTTTTTCTACGATCTCTCAACATAATGAATTCAAAAGTAGTGTATTGTGCACTTTTATTTTAAAGGTACTGCTATATGAACAAAAGTGCAATAACATTTGGTTTGCAAACACTTAAAACAAATCAGGTTCTTTTTAACAGCAGTATTCCTTTACACAGTAGCAGTTAAAATACAGTTATAATGATTCTGATAATATTCAGCCGGTGTTCACAACTTTATTTTCATGTGTGTAATAGATGTAATTTGAAATGTACACCTTGAAAACTGCAACACAACACACACAACAGACGCCACACAAACACACACGAGCAGCTGTTCACCGCTTGCTCTTGTGTTAAAAATGTCCGCTTAATAATAATACAAAAACTGCGTTAATGCGCGATAAAATAATTGTATTAATTAAGCGTTACTTAATTAATGCGATAATAACGCGTTAACTTGCCCAGCCCTATTTTAATTACTTCTCCATAACTTTCGCTACAGGCTAGCGGCTAACTGAGTGTCTTCTTCTGCTTATTGGAGCTTGTTAAACAACTGACTGACCCATTACCGCCACCAAGTGGTGGGAAGCTATATTGTAACTGAGCGTCTCATGGATAACAGTAATATCTTTGGTGTCTTCAATTGATAACCTATGCAGTTAGCCAGGCTATGACAGTAGTTGTCCATTTGTTAAAACAAATATTAAATATTCAATTTATTTTATTTAAAAAGCATATTATGAAAGTATTCTTAGTTGTATTATTTCATACATTCTACAGTTGGCAACATGTCTCAGTACAGTAATACAGGCTCTTTACCTGGGTACAACTGGTTTTAATTCTATATTAAGCTTTTATAATATACATAGGCCTAATGTGTGATGCTATTCATATGTGATGAATATTTTCTTGTTGATACAAAGCCAAAGTTTATGGGCTGTTAAGTTCCATTAATAAATAAATATATATATATATATATATATATATATATATATATATATATATATATATATATACATAATCAATCAAGTTGTTGTCTTTTAATAGCTTTGCTTAGTTACACTGACACTCTGTGACTGTTCTTCCTTTTTGCCTTTTTGGGGGGTTCACCAGAGCTTTGTGTATATATATATATATATATATATATATATATATATATATATATATATATATATATATATATATAGCCCAAACCTGAATGCTCTGCTACACCAAATTGTGAGAAAATGGAAAATCCAGAAAAAAGTATTTCCTATATTTTAAATACAAAATACATATATTGTATTTTGTTTGAGAGCTCTAATTAGAGAGCTCTAATTAGGCCACAAGTGGAAGCAGCTGTGTGGGTGAACCAGGCTTCACTAAAGAAACCAAAGGCTCAGATATTATCAACATATTACCATTCTAATAAGTTCAGAATCCAGAAAAAAAGGTTAAAGGGCTTTTTAAACCTCATCAACACCTCAAGTTAAGTGTCACAGAAATGTTGGAGAGAAAAGTAGTCTGTTTTTTCTGTCTTTTATCATTCAAATAAAGAAAATATGTCCACATTGTGATCCATGTAGAATAGAAGCATGAGACATCAGAAAGGGGACAGTCAGGACTACGGTTGTCTTCCCTGACAAGTCTTGTTCTGCTGCGCCCTCAGGTGGTGGAGGTCTGCTACGACAACCTGAAGGAGCGCATCTTCTCCAAATAGGGTTCATAATGAGGGAAACAAGGGAAGGTGAACTTTGTTGACTGATTGAAATGTCATTAATACAATAAAAATGAATTCCCATCAAGTACAGAAGTGTAGTGTATAGTGATACATAGCTTCATTAGTTGCCCTCAAACCCAGAAACTAACCAGGACTTCTGGACTAACACCATCTGGATCCAGGATTTCTGGACTAACACGATCTGGCTCCAGGTTTTACAGAGAGGACGGAGCGCTCCTGTTCTCCGTTCTCTCATCCTACTTCCTCCGTCCTTCCTCTTAGTTCTCTCTTTCCTCCTTCCTTACTCCCTCCTCTTGTGCTCTCCTCCTTCCTCCCGGGTAACAAACTGCAGACTATAGGCTGGTTTCTCTCTAACTCGGAAGGTCCAGCTGTCTGAACCTGATCGGCTGATCGGGTTGTAAATGATAAATTGTAGATGCACATTACCCTACAGTGCAGAATTACCGTCGGATTTATATATTGGGGAAATGGATGGTTGGGGTGGAGTTTTTAAACGTCATATGTTTCATATCCCCATTATTTAAACTATTTTATAACTTCTGTTTTAAGCTGCAATTAATAATATTCCAACATGTCTTGTCAGGGAATTCAGAAAGAGTAAATATAACATCATTTGATATTTACACTGAAAGAGATTCTAACAATTCTGTTAACATAAAGCAACTTTTCACCTTCTCCAAATAGTCCTTTATGTTCCTTAATTTCCTAAAGTTTTATAACAACAGTGACTTGGAAGTGTAATGTAGAAAAACTTGTGAAAGTTAAAGCTACAACTGTTAAAAAAAAAAAAAAAAAAAAAAGTTCAGCTTTAGTGTCAAGATAATGTGAGACATGTTTTCCTCTTGTGTTCAGTTTTCAGTAGTGAAGCAAGTTCAGGGCTGAATGTTGGATTACTTCACATCACACAGTCACTAGACTGGACTTCTCCTGTACTGCTAACAGTCACATCCACATCTGGACCAGTAGACAGATTCAGAAGAAATGGAGTTTGGATTTATTTTAGCAATAATAAAAATGTCTCTGATGGAGCTGGACTCTTGAGGACAGCTGCTTCGTTCCAATGATATATATTTTTACACCTAGAATCTGTGAAACATCAAGACTGTCTGATGTGTAGAAAGTTACTGTTCATTTGAGCTGTGATTTCTGAACACTTTCTACCAAAGTACTCTTCAAAATAAAAGCTTTAAATAACTTTAAGGCAGATTCTGTTCTCTGCACTGGACTAAAATAAAGGTTGATGCTCAGCAACACTGTCATGCACAACTGTTTGTAGAATGTGTGAAGTCCTTTATTTTAGTCAGTCATAATATTATAACATGTAAGTGTAATGCAGGAGCAACATACTTAATGCAGTGCATATAACCCTGTCCTGGAAACAAGTTGTACATGTGTGTCTGCATACCACACTTACCATTCTAACTGAAAAACAAAGGGTTGCCTCAGGGTAGAAGCAACATGTTTGACTTACGTGTGTGTGGAGACTCATCACTCAGGTTTCTCACTCAATGTGTAATCCTGATAAGATGTGGATTAGTGTCTAAAGAGACCAATGCAACACATTTGTAATCACTAATCACTTTCACAGGACATGGAGATAGTAGTTGTAGTAGTAGTCACTTTATTTATTTGTTGTTTATTTGTTGTTTTGTAGTCCATTGTGTTTCATAGACCAAAATTCAAGATAGTGATTCCCACTCTCATGGCCAAAGAATAAACATCAGTTTTTTAGATAATGCAGATTGTTGTTGTCGAATGTGTTGTTCCTTAATGTACCCCACAAATTCAGTGTGTTTGAGACAATAACACTAATCTTTTGCGATTGAAATAGTTATCAAGGGGCTAAGTCCGAAATCTCCAGGGACACTAGATCCGACCCTGCTTACACACTGCATGGGCTTGAGCTGCATGGTGTGCATTGTGGCACCTCTTCCCCCAAAACAAGGAAAGATACACACACACACACACACACACACACACACACACACACACACACACACACACACACACACACACAAATATTTGAAGATGCAATCACACATTTAAAAAAGGGATTGACTGTCTGAACTGTTTCGTAAAGTGAACATTCCTTGTATCTCCGACTGTCTCAGTTTCATGTTTTTGGGTTCAAGTCTGCTTCTACCAGAATATTTAACTTTATTATCACTATCAAATTATCATGCTATAAACGTGATAAAACATCAACACTTTAAGTATATATTTAGTTCATTTCCACAATTTCTGTTATCTCTCATAATACATTCCAGAAGAAACTATTTTTATTTTTAACTAGTTTTCTATATATATAGAATTGCTAGTTTTATTTATTGATTTATATTTACAATTATCTTATTTTACCTTTTACCTTCAACCAATTATAGATTTGTGATTTCATTTAATGGTCTTACTTCTTTTAGGATTTTCAGTGCAATTGTAAATAAATTAAAAACTTTTTAAAAATATTTGTAATTTTACATATGAATTAGATAATGTATTCATCCAAGTGAAATTTGTTATCTCTGGCTTAAACTGAGCGCACTTCCTGCCAACCGAAGCCATGGCCTCGGGCGAGACGGTCTACAGGTTGGAGGTGTGTACTGTCAGTACTGTTCAGGGGACTGAAGAGGGAACACAGAGCGATGGACACCAGAGTGAAAAAGAGGGAACAGTGGAGGAAGAAAAGGGAATATATCCTGGCAGCAGCAGGCAATGTGGTGGGCCTGGGCAATGTGTGGAGATTCCCCTACCTGTGTTATAAGAACGGAGGAGGTAAGCTGGAACGCACAAGGTCCATATACTGGACTATTTGAGATGATTGCAACTTTTAGAAGAATCACCAATGAGGTATATATATATATATATATATATATTGATAATAATAATATAATAACGTTCAAAAAACTTAACAAAAACTGGTGGAGCAGGTTTAGTTCGAGGTGAAGGGAACTCTGGGATTTCACTTCAAGAAAGACAGGTAACTTAAACTTTGTGTCAGTTACTGTGGCCTCTGTGAACCGGGGGTTCTCTCTGACTCCTCCCCCTTAAAGAGCCAGACACGCTGTTTCATTCCCTCGTTGATTCAGTTCGTATAGAGCGAATTGAAGCGCATTATTTTCGATGGTTAAATCCTGGATGGATATTAGTTTGTGGTCTCTCAGGAAAGTCTAAAGTCACTGCTTTCATGCGTCGTCAGTCATTTATTTGAACAGCTGTGGTTTTTGCCCTCACATTCAATCATTTTAAACAGACTGCTTTTAATCTCAACATTTTCAACAGCCTTTCAAGTGACGTGTTTAATTGAATTACATTTGTTGAAGTAATACATAAATAAAGCCACTGAATTCTGTTGAGTAAAGCTTCAAATAGATGTCTAACATTTAAAATCAACTGTCTTTTAACCTTTCAATCAATTAATGATCGTTAGTGGCAGCATAATATTGGATCAAATATTCTCGATTTTATTCACTCGATTTTTCCTCATCCCATTGAACAGCATTACTGGTCTCTGGTGTATTTTTGTCCTTCAGGTGTCTTCCTGTTGCCTTACTGTTTCTTTGCTGTGCTGTGTGGCGTGCCACTCTTCCTGCTGGAGACTGTGATTGGTCAGTACACACAGCAGGGCGCTATCACCTGCTGGACCAAGCTCTGCCCGCTGGCACAGGGTAATCACATTGTTGTATACATTGAGCATGAAAACATTGTGTCCTTTAAAATGAACTAGAGCTGAAAACAAATTTCTACGGGTTAGGGTTCGCAAAATAAGATCATTAATTCTCCTGTAACTGATCAAAACCCAGGACCCACTGAGTCTTATTAAATGATAATTTCCTGTAGACGACTTTTGTTAACATCCCACAGTACCATTACCTGAAACAGGACTCACAGCAGCGTAAGAAACAGAGGAAGAGATAGTTAGAGACAAAAGAGAAAAGTGTAAATGTAGCCACTAAACGGTGATTTTGATTGGTAGCCCTTGTGTTTTGTTGAATTGGCTTTACTTCTGTTGGGACTCACAGTCATGATGGAAGCAGAGCCATTTTGACCCAGCTTCCCAGGATCCTTTCATTTTGACACAAAGGTATTTATTTAGTGACTAGCTGCTGTCACTCAAGCGACAACATACCGGTTTTTCTCCAATCTGCACAGTTGGGGCCTAATTATAAATGTATAGAGAGAACTGGATACAGCGTTAGAGGTGGGGCCCCGTTCATTTCTTTAGAAGCTATTCAGTTGCACAAAAGTTTGAAAATTGTACCTGGAATCTTAAGGCAATCTTCTGCAACCATTGGGCAAGCGTTCTAGCTCACTTTGGTCCAGCTTGTTCAAGGGCTCATTCACATGAACGAAGAAAGGAAAATACTGCATATGTTGATTCGGCTATTGGTGCATTTTACAAATTGAAGGACCTAATGATTTAAATAAGGGCTATTTAAGTGTGCTCTAGGAAATTTACCTCAACAACAAAAAAAAAGTATCAACTGATTCTCTTTCCCAATGTAAGTTTAAGTCACTGGGCCTTAACTACTATGGACCGTAGTTGTAATACAGTTCGATTTTATACACTTTGTATAAAACACTGAAATAAAACAAAGATAAAAGGGCAGCTGCATATATCTTTGATTGGCTTAAACTGGACTTTGTTCCTGGACAATATTCACAGTATTATCATGGTGCTGTAAGTGTTATATTTCATAATGCTTTATCAAATGACATCTTAAACTGAGGTTTGTTGGATGTCCTCTCCCTCCAGGGGCCGGCTATTCCACCATAGTGATCCAGCTTTATTCCAGATTCTACATCATCATCCTGGCCTGGGCCCTCCTCTACTTCTTCTATTGTTTCAGAGACCCTCTGCCCTGGGTCACCTGCAACAATCCCTGGAACACAGGTCAGTGTGGGATGTAGGAGGGTGGATCCGCAGCTAAAGTTAAAAGATCCTACCATGCTTGCCAACTCATTGTTAGCTCAGCTTCTCCACCTCACTGAAAACTGTCCTAGAGACAGAGAATGCCACTATGTCTGGAATAAAAATGAAGGAGAAAACTGGTTGACGAAAGTCAAGTCCTAACAAAGTTGCTAATGGCCAAAAACCAAGATGGTGACGCCCAAAATGTCGTACTAAAGGTTTCAAAACGGCAGTCCACAAACCAATGGGTGACGTCATCCGCTATGTCCACTTATCTATAGTCTATAGACATTTGTAGAAATCCAATTGAAATAATTTTTCAAACCACCTCTAAATGTATTTTGGATCCATCTATCATCTATAACTGCTTATCCTGTTCATGGTTACGGGGGGGCTGGAGCCAATCCCAGCTGACATTGGGAGAAGGCAGGGTTCAGCCTTTTGGACCCCCACCAGTCCGAGTTCAAAGTACTTGCGGTGACAGAGTCGCTTCACGCCGCGAGAGCTAACTCTCTCTTCTCTGTCCTGATTCTCCTGGACTTGTCTGCGGCGTTTGACACTGTGAACCATCAAATCCTCCTCTCCACCCTCGAGGGGATGGGCGTCTCAGGCTCTGCACTCTCCCTGTTTGCATCCTACCTGACGGGTCGATCCTACCAGGTGACATGGAGGGGGGCCGTGTCGGAACCACGCATGCTGACTACGGGGGTTCCGCAAGGTTCAGTCCTGGGCCCCCTTCTCTTCTCGCTCTACACAACATCTCTGGGTTCTGTTATTCGCTCGCATGACTTCTCCTACCATTGTTATGCCGATGACACCCAGCTGGTCTTGTCATTTCCCCCCGGTGACACCCAAGTGGAGACGTGCATTGCTGCGTGTTTGGCTGACATCTCGAAGTGGATGACGACACACCACCTCAAGCTCAACCTAGACAAAACCGAGCTACTGTTCCTCTCGGGGAAGGGTTGCCCGCACCGGGACCTGTCCATCACCATTGATGATACCGTGGTGACGCCAACTCGGACTGCGAGGAACCTGGGTGTGACCCTGGATGACCAACTGTCATTCTCGGCAAACATTTCATTCGTTACACGCTCCTGCAGATTCCTGCTCTACAACATCAGGAGGATTCGTCCCTTCCTCACTGATGAGACGGCGCAGGTTCTCATCCAGGCTCTTGTCATCTCCCGCCTGGACTACTGCAACTCTCTACTCGCCGGAGCCCCGGCGTCGGCCATCAGACCTCTGGAGCTTGTCCAGAAAGCCGCAGCTCGCCTGGTGTTCAATCGCCCCAAGTTCTCCCACACAACTTCCTTTCTCCGTTCTCTACACTGGCTACCTGTAAGAGCTCGCATCCAGTTTAAGACTCTGGTGCTAGAATACAGGGCAGTGAAAGGAACAGCTCCTTCCTATCTCCAGGCCATGGTCAAGCCCTACATCCCCGCCCGACCACTTCGCTCTGCTGCCTCGGGGCGATTGGTCGCCTCGTCGCTCAGAGGTCCTGGCGGCCGATCCACCCGGTCACGGCTGTTTTTTGTCCTGGCCCCACAGTGGTGGAATTAACTTCCCACTGACGTCAGGACAGCGGAGTCGCTGCCCATCTTTCGGCGCAGGCTGAAAACCCACCTCTTCAGGAAGTGCTACCCTGAGCCTTCCACTCAGCACTTATTGTATTCATACTAGCTTGTTGCACTTATTGTATTTGTATTACTTATAGCACTAACTGTTTTTCTTGTTTCTGCACTGTACTTTGGCCCTGAGTTATGCTCTGCTTCATGCTCTTAGATGCTTGTTTGGAAAAGGAAATGTACTTATGACTTCTGGTGACTAGTAGTTCTTTTGATTACCAATGTTGAATGCACTTATTGTAAGTCGCTTTGGATAAAAGCGTGGACTGTGGGAGGAAGCCAGAGAACTTGGAAAGAACACATGGGAAGAACATGCAAACTCCACACAGAAGGCCCGTCTAGCCCGAGAATTAAACCCCTGTGCAGCCCCATTTAATGTGCTTTTTACTGTCCAGACTTTCTAAAATCAATCTTGATGCAAACTAGATATGCCAAAACCCAAATTTGAGCGTATCTATGTGAATCAGAGAGGCTAAATTGGCCATGGTGTGACTTTACACACACTTTCCAGCGGGCCACATCAGCTGTCAGGTATAAGCAAGTCAACGAGTGGGAATTATTCAAATTTACCTTCTGGATTTTTGTGTTACTGGAGGCACCAAGCGAGGAAACCATGGCGGACAGCCATATTTTCAAAGCAGATTTTTGTTAAAAGTTTTAAACTTGCATAGTTTATATCCACGTTTACTTGCTAGCAAACTGTGTTTCATGACTGAAAATAATGAGCAAATGTCAGTAACTGTGTGAGATCAACACGTAATCAGTGCGTCTCGTCCTATCAACAGACAGATGCGTGGACCTCTCCTCAGCGAACTGGACTGCAATACACAGTGGCAACTTGACAGGAAACTGGACATCTGGAAATCTCCCCAAGTCATCGGTCTCTGAGTTCTGGAAGTGAGTCAGTGTTGTCACAAAAAGCTCATAATAAATCACATGGGGCGGCAGCAGTGGATCAAGTATTGAGTACATTCTCTTATCTTGTCAAATATGCTAATTCTTCATGCTAATTACTGTCGGCTGTCCCCGTGCAGTAGAGGAATGTTGTCCATGTCTGGGGGAATAGAGGAGGTTGGCTCAGTGAAGTGGGAGCTGCTGCTGTGTCTCCTGGCTTGCTGGGTGGCCTGCTACTTCTGCATCTGGAAAGGGATTCGCTTCACAGGAAAGGTCTGTCTTGGTGTAAGGATTCAACTGCCAAACCTTTAAAACTAAAAAAACGCACTCAGTAGTGTCTGTAAAGACCACTGCTGTAATGTTTTGTTTGATTGAATGAATACAACGCACAATTGGCTAACCCCCCCATCTAGACTGCAAGTATTTCAAATCACCTACAAAGCACTAACTGCAGAGTGCAGATACATGAATACGTGCATGACGGGATGCTGCGTCATTAACGGACATTACATATAGTCAAAATCAATGTAATTAACTTAATGACAAGAACAAACTCATAAGAACCAGTCACATATATTTATATGACAACAAAAGCATCACACATCAATCCAGCAAACCTGCAGCGGATCCACGTATTCCACCACACAAGAGCACGAGCCATTAAAATATTATTCATAAAAACGACACGATAGGCAAATGAACAGTAGTAACGTCACTGCAGATGTAAAAAAACAAATGCAGTTTGTCACTTACCGAATGCTGTTCACTTAAAGACAAAATTCATCCTCCTTTCTTTGTTGACAAAGAGTTTAATCCCACGGTTGTACAGTACATCGTTTCAGTTCCAGCAAGAAGTCCTTCTCGATTCATGGACGCCAGTGATGACAGTCGAGCTTCCCCAGTTGTATTTCGCCAGTCTGCGGCGGCCGGTTCGCAGCAGGGCCGGGATCCCACCTCCGCCGGCATACCGGTTGTGGAGCTCTGTTTCCCTGGGAACGTGTTTGTTGATCTGTAGATCCACTCGGGTTTCTCCAAAAGTTTTCAAAAGCTCCTCCTCCTTCAGCCATTGAGTGTTAAAAAAATGAAGCTAGGTTTAAAAAAAAAATAAAAAATACACCAAGCAAAACCCTAAAAATGTCATAGTTTCTTCCATATCTTTCAATTTGAATTCTTACTACTCCAACTAACCTCTTCTCCTTCAGTTTCACATTCGTCACGCGCTCGCCCACTGACCACTCACGGCGCACTGCAGAGCTGACCTTAATACTGAGCTGCACCTTAAACGTTAATGATGACGTACTTGTAGGCCAGCGAGAATGCTCTGGCACGTCAAAGAATACGCCCAACATGTCAAACTAAAGATCTGATTGGTTGAAGACTATGACAAACAACAATATCGTCCCCATTTACTTAAACTGCAGGGGCATTCACTTGTGAGTCGGAAGGCATTGGGCCTCTCTTCTTGCATAGAGACAGCATAGAGGCTAAATCTGATTGGATAAAAGCTATTGAAAGCAGAGCTGCAGGCTGGAAGCAGAGCAACAGAGGAAGACAGTAGCTGTGCAATGAGAAAATAAGCTAATGTGTAGTTCAGTCACCTACTAACAGCGGCGATGCGCTCAGCTGTGTGTGTACTGGTTGTTCTGTTTGCTGATAGCCAAACACACGTCTAAATAATTAATAGTGAGCAAACTGTTTTCCCAAACTGTGTCTCTAGACGCAGAGTAGCGGCTGAGCGGCGGCGATGCACACAGCTGTATGTGTAGTTCCGTTAGCAGTTAGCGTTTAGCTGAAAGCCAACTACATCATCCAAAACAATAATAGTAAGCAAACTGTTATTCCTACAAATAATTAATACCATACTCTACAGTTGCAGTCTTTTAGCTCCCTGGCTGTGTTTGGAATTGCATGCTAACACGCACACTGCATAGTATGTGGATTTTGTGTATACTCGAGAAATTTAGCAATTTGCTGCTTCTGAAATTTCCAGGTGGTGTATTTCACGGCGGTGTTCCCCTATGTGACGCTGGCCATCCTGCTGTTCAGGGGGTTGACACTGCCAGGAGCCTGGCAGGGCGTGGTCTACTACTTGTATCCAGATCCTTCTCGCCTGGCAGACTTTCAGGTGAGGCACTGTGGACAAATCATGCATCTTTACAGTGTCTAGTTTGTTTGAGAGGTAAAGTTTTTATTTTGTTGATGCTGCAGTGTCACATCTACCTGAATTCAACAGTGACACTCTAATATGATACTGATAACCTAACCACGTGTGTCTTTTATATGTTCATCAGGTGTGGATGGAGGCTTGCGCTCAGGTCCTCTTCTCCTATGGTGTTGCATCAGGAACCCTGATCACACTGGGCAGCTACAACAAAGTCAACAACAACTGTTACAAGTAATCAGAATCAGAACCGTTTATTGCCAAGTACGTTACACATACAAGGAATTTGACTTGGTGTATTACAAAAGTATATTATACAAGTGGCAAGTGTATTTAAATATAGAAACATGTGCAAGGGTATGTAACAGTAGGAAATTGTCCTGGGGATGACAGAGTCAGTGGGGAACCCAACCGGGGAAGGGAAGAAACTGTTCTTGTGGCGTGAGGTCTTGGTTCTGATGGACGGCAGCCTCCTGCCAGAGGGAAGGGGCTTGAACAGTCTATATCCAGGGTGAGAGGGGTCTGCTACAATCTTTCTTGCCCGCTTCAGGGTCCTGGAAGCGACTACGTCTTGGAGGGATGGCAGATTGTAGCCAACCTCCCTCTCAGCAGAGCAAATGATACAATGCAGTCTGCTCTTGTCCTTGACTGTGGATGCAGCGTACCAGACGCTGATGGAGGAGCAGAGAATGGACTCAATCATTGTCTTCGGCAGGTTGAAGTACATCCTCTGCTGACCCTTCTTGGTGATGGAGCTGATGTTAAGCTCCCACTTGAGGTCCTGGGTTATGGTGGAGCCCAGGAAGCGGAAGGACTCCACAGCGTCGACGGGGGAGTCACACAGGGTGATAGGGGCAGGTAGGGCTGTGTTCTTGCGGAAATCCAGAACCATCTCCACTGTCTTTAGAGTGTTGAGGTCTAAGTTGTTCAGACATGTCACCAGATGGTCAATCTCCCACCTGTAGGCGGACTCATCCCCACCAGAGATGAGTCCAATGAGTGTGGTGTCATCTGCAAACTTCAGGAGCTTGACGGACTGGTGACTGGAGGTGCAGCTGTTGGTGTACAGGGAGAAGAACAGAGGGGAAAGAACGTAGCCTTGAGGGGAACCGGTGCTGATGGTCCGAGAGGCTGAGACATGTTTTCCCAGCTTCACATGCTGCTTCCTGTCGGACAGGAAGTCTGTAATCCACTTGCAGGTGGAGACAGGCACGTGCAGCTGAGAGAGCTTGTCATGCAGCAGAGATGGGATGATGGTGTTGAAGGCAGAGCTGAAGTCCAAAAAACAAGATGGTGACATATCTTTTGTCACTCCACTGTGTCCCCCCACTTCTGAGACAAAATATTCACCCTTGAATTGTTCCATTTTGTGGAATGTCTGCATAGGTTTTTGTCTTTTTAGTCTCATTGTGGTGCCCCAGTTCTCATTACTGCCCCCTGTGGCTCATGGGGGGAAGATAGCAGCTGTGTTTTTCCCTCCAGTGTCCACATGAAGCAGCAATGAACCCATTTTGGCCACAATTGAAAGCAAGCCACCCAAAATTCAGCTCGGGTTGCCCGAAATAAGGTACTTGATCTACTTGATTAGAACTAGCTCATACGACACACTGTCCACCTCATTCAAATATGTTTATAGTTGTTTCAAACAGCCAGTCTCTCCTGGAAGACATTCATGGCGTTGCACTCGGTTGATCACATGAAAGATGACAGAAATAGTTGTGTCAGTAATAAAATAGAGCAAGAGACAGAGGTTCAAACCCTGCCTACTTTCTTTACTCCAGACAGCAGTGGGTGTGCGTGTCAGATTGTCGGGTTTGGAAAGTTAGACACAGCCCTCCAATTCGAACGTCGGAAAAGGAAATTTCTAATTTTAAGGACCTACAACCTGAGGTCTGCTAGTTGCACAGCTGGTACTCTGTCCTATTATACTGTAGCACATTGCCCCACTCAGTTCTGCTCTGTGTGCTAAGCTCTGTGCGTGTCTGCAGGGACAGTCTGTGGTTGTGTGTGCTCAATAGCGGCACCAGCTTCATCTCCGGCTTTGCAGTCTTCTCGGCTCTGGGCTTCATGTCCCACAAACAGGGAATTCCCATCGACATGGTGGTTGATTCAGGTATGATTTGAATCTCAAAGCACCCGTCTCTGTCAAACACGAGAATCAAATAAATCCTCGCACTTTTCCTGGAAAAGGACAAAAATCTAACACAAGACAATTTGAATGTCTCTTCTGTCCTTCCAGGCCCTGGGCTTGCATTTATCGTATTTCCTCAGGCTGTTGCCATGATGCCCCTCCCACAGCTGTGGGCCGCCTGCTTCTTCATTATGCTCATTCTGTTGGGACTGGACACACTGGTAAGACCAAGGGGACACAAGACGTACAGTCGGTGTCCTGCACAAAGTATTCACTGAAAGTAGAAAGACCTGCTGCAACTGTTTATGCTAGATCAGTGACCTCTTATGTAAAAATGTAGCTTAAAGTATCGTTGTTGCTCTATGTCAGTCTGACGTTCAGTCGACTAGTTTGATCCACTCTGAAATATCTCAGCATCTCAATATCTCAAATATTGGATGGATTGCCATGCAACTTTGTACTGACATTCGTAGTCCCTAGAGGATGAATCCCCTGACTTTTCCTCCTTTTAGTGAATGTCTTCACAACTAGATGATAGATTGCCATAAAATGTTGTAAAGATATCCATGGTGCCTGGAGCATTTTAATGACTTTGGTGATCCTCTGACTTTTCATCCAGCGCCGTCATCAAGTCAAAATATGAATTTTTCCAATATTTCAATTCCACATGGACGGAATAAGAATCAACAAAATCAGATTTTGGACAATCAGCGTCCTGTGATGAGCTACTGCCAGGTATGGCCGTTGTTTAGGTGTTTGTGAGGACACTGTTCATTCTAAACAACAATGGAAAGTGGCATAGACGCTGCAATAGCATCAGTTATATTGAAACTTGGAGAGAAGAGCAGAGAACGGCACTGAAGGCTTTTCGCAACAGAAAATATGTTTTCACCTCCTTCTCCCTCAGTTCATTCATTCCCTGCAGCCATCATTAAAAAGTGCCACAGGTGTAGAGTGTATTTATCTGTCACCCAACCCTTTCACCTAAAGGAAAATAACCCAAAGGCTTCCATTGGTGGTTGCACCTCCACCTTTTAAAATAGAGCCCCACACTTGTTTTGGAATGCTTTCCTATTGGTGAACCGTCATCGAGTATAAGCTACATATGGACACAATGCATGTTTGATGTAACAATTATGTAAAGTTACTCTTTATCTTGTCTGTTTGTTTGTGTTAGTTTGCAGGTCTGGAAACTATCACGTCGTCAGTGATTGACATGTTCCCGCGGCAAATGCGCAGACCCTGGCGCAGAGAAATCTTCCTCTTCCTCTTCTGCTCCATCAGCTTCATCATACAGATCTCTCTCACCACTCAGGTACGACACACAGACCCAAACCCACCAGCGAACACTTATTGGAGGTGTATTCTGACCCTACACACAACACTGCATTAACGTCCCTCTTCTGTGTGTCCAGGGAGGAGTGTACCTCTTCCAGCTGGTTGATTACTATGGTGCCAATGGAATATGTATATTATTTGTGTCTGCGGTCCAGTGTGTGGCTGTTGGCTGGGGCTTTGGTAAGTGGTATCATCACCATGTTTAAATGAAGCTGTAGCTCACAAGATGTAATAGCACTACCCAAGTATATGTCCAAGAGCTATTTAAACCACAGGAACTTTGTGCGATTTCACCAAAAGAACAAGGGGCCAAATTTCAACTCATGTATCATGTTCATATTTGACGACTCCACACCTCACAGTTTACATCCAGTGCCAACATTTAGTGCCAATGCTTGAAGTAGTCTGTCTATGATGTGGAAGGGTGGTAAGGGCGGATACATTTTGACTTTGGGGAATCTCGACTGATTGCACGGCAGCCTCAAAGCGACGGCAATAGTGTCTTAACTACACCTTGCCAAGAAATAGGCCACATAACGTTGTCATTGAACATAATCCATGATTTTGCAGAATCATCCACATATCAGCGTTCATGTTTGGGGATAGAGTTGCTAATTTAAATTCCTTTGTCATCGTTCCTGAACCCCAAAATGTCCTCTTGTAGGTGATAGATTTTTGAGAAATCGTTAAATAAATAGTTATGTGAACATACAGTACGTTATTGTTGTGTGGTCTTTTATCGCCTTGTTGATACATATAAGTGTTTAAACAAGGCAAAGGTATGGAAAAACATTTTCATAAAATAGTTTGACAGAAGTCGGTCAGGGGCATAATTACAATACACCCTCTCACTTCTGCATAGGGATCCAATCTATGGAGCCCCACAACTGCAGAAACATAGTATAAGGTTATTAGAAATAGTGTTCAATTATTAAAGTGGTGTATTCAGAACTATTCAATACAATTTTACTTCAACCAGTGGCAGCTGGTGGAACATTTTCTAGGTAGGGCTGTGCCACATCCAGTCAATTTCAGCAAACATCCCAATATGATTTAAAGCAAAAACATTAAGGTATCAAAAACGCATTACTACTTTGCAGTTAAATATTTAACATTTATTCCAACACGAAAAAAAACAGTAAATAACACTTTGACAAACACATCAGGACATCTTATTTTTGTCACCCTCACAGGCAATTCAGTATAATATGATAATATATATATCATATAATAATATTCAGTATAATATAAAACACACACCCACACATATATATATTTATATCAGAATCAGAATCAGCTTTATTGGCTATGTACGCATACATGGAATTTGACTCCGAAGAATATATATGAGCATAAAGAACATAAAGAACAACAACAATGACAATGGACAATGGATTCGGGATATTAGTGCAGAAAGGTGGGAATAGTGCAAATAGTGCAAATGAAGATGCAATATGTCTGATTAATTGTCATTATGGCCAGTGGAAAGAAGCTGTTCCTGTCTCTGGTGGTTTTGGCGTACAGTGCTCTGTAGCACCTACCAGAGGGGAGGAGTTGAAACAGGTTGTGTCCAGGATGTGATTGATATATATTTATATATATAAAATAATATATATATTATTAAGATGCCCCTATGGACCAAATGGATTAAATTGTATGTCAAACATTCATATCTTTAATCAGCAATTGGCTAAACTGCTTCACAGACCCCCCTCCTGTGGGTGATTTTTCCAGCGCCCCAGGGCTGCTGAGACATGCAGATGTGTAATGGAGGATAAAGCCAAGAGGACGTGCAGGAAAAGCATATATTTTGCGCAGATATCATATTTTACACATATTACTGGGTGCATTTCATATTTCAAAAACACAAATATGGACAATTTGTATAATTTATTATCATTATTATTATTTTTATTTTGTCGCTCAAGGGGGGCGCGGCGCCCTAGCTCCCTCTATTGGCCAGCCGTCACTCCCTTTAACATCAAATCAGTTAATAAAATATATATTTGGGATTACAAGAGACTGACTAGAGAGATGACGCTCTGATCGCGAGACCTGCTCCAAGACTCCAGATCCAACACGGCGACACCCTGTCACTAGCAACAAGCTTTTGTAAGCTCCACAAAACTTCTTTCTAAAGATCCGATTGGAAAACACATTCGCACCTCATTAGATTAACTACCAAAGTCAAAGAAATAACAGACCTTGAAGCCTTCATCGATCAATATTTCCACGGACATGTAAACATGGAACCCGACATCGGCACCCAAATCACGTACCCAGAGGCAGAAAAGGCATCTAGTGCCAGTCTAATAACCTTGAGTTGCCTTCTTTGCTGGTTTTGAGGCTCCATATAAACCTGCTATATTTTAATAAGGGGTTCCAGGCCAATCTATGAGTCTGACATTCATCATGCTTCTACATCATTTATCATACAGGGGCTGGGCGGATGTGTGACGCGGTGGAAGTTATGACAGGACAGAGGCCATGGGTTTTTTTCAAACTGTGCTGGCGCTACTTCACCCCTCTGATCTGCACGGTGAGTTACACACTGTCAACAGCTGCAGGTGAAATGACATGAGGAGTAAGGCAAAAACAAGGTAGCGAGTGTCTATCCAGGGCCCTTATATATATATATATATATATATATATATATATATATATATATATATATATATATATATATATATATATATATATATATATATATATATATATATATATATCAAGAGGCTCTTTTAGGACTATACGAAAATGCATTTTGTCAACTCTCTTAGCTCAGGAAATTACTCCTAACTCAACCTAACATCTAGGAGTAATTTAACTGTTATGAGTGACTAGGAGGTCTGGCAAAGATATTATGCTAGAGAAGAGAGGTTTTGGGAACGCTTATTAAGCTTAATAAAAAAATGTTTTGACAAAAAACAAATACAATTTTCAAATTATGCATTGAAACTTGGAGCAAAAACTTTCATTTAATTAAAGTAGACAGAGCAAAAAAATGTTTAACATTTAACAAAACAAAACAAAAACAGAACTAATGGCAACACCCACCTCCCACTCCCCAAATAGATATCTATATAATACACTGGGGAATATGTGTTTGGATCAGCGGCAACCTCCTATTCTGAAAAGTGAAGCCAATGTGGAAGTGCCTTAAAACTGCATTCTCTCTAATGGCCATCAGGGGGCGACTCCTCTGGTTGCAAAAGAAGTCAGATTGCATAGACGTCTATGAGAAAATGACGCTACTTCTCACTTAGTTTATTCCCTCAGTAAACATTGTAAACATGAGATTATGGTCTCACTCGCTTGTTTCAAGTCTTCTTCAATACACCATGATGTTCATTTAGTAAATTACAGTTTCAATAAGAGTGAAATAGACCATAAAGCCAAATATGCTTTAGGTTGTGTCTACCTAATGATTGACAGGTCTAAATCGCTAACAGAGCCAGTAGGGCTATTTGTGTTCTTACAGGCTTGTAGGCAAATATACATACTCATATGTTTTGGTGAATCGATAAGTACAATCCCGCACCACCCTCTTTAAGTCTGCATGCGCCTTTATTTTCAATACTCAAAAATGTGTATTTTTATACCAATATTGGCTCTGAAAACACAGACGATAGGCTACCATGATGCAAGCCCTATGGATTCTTTTGTATCATAATAGGCCTAGTCATGTTGACAGGAAGGGCCTGGGTCTACTTTACTGGCGTGATATCGGCCCAGAGCTGGTTCTCTTGGGGAAGTTTCTGACTTGGCACCATGGTTGACTAGAGCCCCCTTTCACACAGAGATTCCGCAATACTGTCGTTAAGGCAGATCTGCCATCAAGCCGCTTTTGCTTTTTCCACACTGACCGAACGACGGCGGCCTGATGCCACCCCAGTGTGTGATTTCAGATGGCCAGTATCAAAGGAGCAAAAGAGGCATGATGTTTAACACAAGGGCGTTGGCGTCCAATGTGACGAATAACGTGCACGTTCACCCTAAATGGGTAATGGAGGATAAACTAAGTGTTGACGTCCCCTGCTTGTAAATCTTTCCGCCCATTCCGCCTCTGTACCTCTCATACAGAACAGAACGGCGAGGCGGTCCTGTTTGAAAGGGGCTTTGGTTGCACAAGCAAAACCTGTGTTACCAAAAGACTTCATACCATTTTGTCTTGGTTTACAATATTAGTAATACATTAAGGCAGAGGGACGTCACGGTGTTAACGCAGCCTATTTGTCGACAGAAGTATGAGTTTGTCTCTTTGCTTTTCCCTCAAGGTTTGCTTCTTCTGCTTCTTCCTGGACCACCAGCCTCTGACAACCAGCGGGGGGTATGTGTACCCAGACTGGGCCTACTGTCTGGGCTGGGCCATGGCCCTCTCCTCCGTGGTTGCAGTACCCATCTGGGCTGTCGTCAAGATCTGCCTTGCAGAGGGCACCCTCAGACAGGCAAGTGCACCAACACATCCCATTTGCTTTTTTTAAATTCTGCTTTACTTTTGTAATATTTTGTATTGCCCCCGATAGACATCGTATTGATTTAACTACCATTCTGTTTGTCTGATTGTCCTTTTTTCTTGTCCAAAACAGCGTCTGTTGGTCCTGTGGCGTCCAGTCAGTGATCTTGTTCGTCCTGAGACAAACAAAGAACCTGGAGATGAAACCGATGTCAGCCCCTTTACCTGACACGCTATGAGTCAGAATGAAGTGTCCACCAAATGAAAACATGTAAATGTAAAAAAACAGATGTGTTTGGTTGACCCAAGCACATCTGTTCAACCAGGGTCAACCCTGCTAAATATTGAGACTAAGGGCTGGGGTGACAGGGTTCATCATTTCTTATATTTGACCTTTAGGTTCAAACATATGGTTTAGATTAGTTAACATCCAATGTATGGAGGGCGGAGCCAGACAATGATTTATGTGTCTCAACCCCCACTTTTGTAGATGGAGAAGTATGAGAACTGTGTAACTTTTTAGTTAGTTGAAGAAATCCTACAGCCTAGCAAGCCGTAGTTTTCCTCCCATGATTCATGTCCAATAAAGAATTCTGAAAAGTTGATCTTCGACTCCAACCTCATCTGTGACCGGTCTCTTCAAAGAAAATCAACAACCACAGTTCCCATTATTTTTCAGATGCGACCGCTGCACACCGAGATAAAAACAGTTTTAGAACGCTGCAGCCATGTGACTAGTAACAACCAATCACAGCTGGCAGATATCTCTTCTTTCTTCTGTAAATATCAGTCTACAGTAAATATATGAAGGAGAAGTTAATCATTTTAGTTCAGCACCACCCGGAGCTTTATTATCCATCCCACAGAATATTTCACTTGTTTCATCTTGCTGGCAAAGTACGTCACAGCATCCGGTTGAAAGGTCAGAGAAATTGTCACTGACGAATCAGGCTTTAAACCTACTGTGAGGGATTTACGGTGCTGGGAATCAATTTATCTATTGTTCATCATTGTTTAGTTTAGTCATTGAGACTTACTGCTAAATTACCACAACTTCATCATCATTGTCAGAAGCCTGTCCATATTCTGCATGAAAATCGTTAAGGCCATGAGCTAAGTCAATGAAGTAAATAACTGGGCTTACTGGCTTATTTAAAACAATTGACCTCAACACAGCATACTGCTACTCCACCGCTGGGGCCAGTTGATAATGGGGCGGTCCGTTTAAGGTCAATTTTGATGCTGTCATGGAGCTCAGTTTAGTTCTTGATGGCTTAAATGTGGCACACCCGCTTCACATTCTTCTCACACTCTGTTGTATACATGAGCCCATCAAGTGTGTCTGCGGTGAGCCTGTTTCGTGTTTTCAGTTTGGGAAAAAAAAAAACACGCTCATGTGAAGAATTTGAATGCGGAAACACAAGTGCATAAAGGGGCAAACTTTTCCAGTTCACGGGAAACCTTTACTCCTCTTAAGTCCTCCAAAGTAGAAAGCTAGTGCCAAAATTCACCCCCACCTATCGTCTGTTGTGTCTGCGCTTAAACTTAATTAGCGGCAATCGCCTTGACTGGTCATCAATGGCTTGGGGGAGGTCTGCATCCCTTTATATAATAAACAGCTATCTTAACTCATTCTCTCCTGATTGCATTACTGTACAATTAGTTCAGCTTTAGAGTACAAGTTGGTGTCTGGGAAAATAATGAAGCTGTCAGTTAGGGTCCAACCTTATGTCTACCTATGTCAACCTAACCGGTTCATCCCAGGGACCCAACATATACTGTGGACATGGAACTCTGTTGAACATGTTTGATTGGCGGGAAAACAAGGCAATTTTTTACAAACCTTTTTTTTTTTTGCCACAGGAGCTCCTCCTTCAGTCATCAAGGAAAAGCTGGAATAATGCAAGTGCTTTTTTTTTTTGCAAAACTATCCACCCATTTGGCATTTCTCTATTTTGTTGCATTAAAACCTGTAATTAAAAGGTTATTTTATTTTAAATGTATGTAATAGCCCTACACAGAATAGTCTAAACTTGTGATGTGGAAAAAAATTAAAAACAGAAAATTGTTGCATGCATATTATGTATTCACCCCTTCCTCATCAAGCCCTTAAAAACAGCCCAGTATCATGAAATAGTCACAAAGTGCAATCTATTGCTTTGGTGTAAATGGACACAATTTTGTTCTTCTTCTCCCTCAGCATGAGAACAACGCTGATGGAAAGTAATTGATCGTCAGAAAGCGATGTGGTCTGTGACATTTCTTCCTAAACCAAACTAAGTGGTTTAGTTTCCTAAACCTAACTGTACGTAGTTATGTTATAAGCCCAACCGTGATGCTTAACCAAGTAACTTTTGTTTTGTAATTTAACGTCGTCCCTCAGAATAGTAGTGCCGAGCTACAACAAAACAAAGAACAAAAAAAGTGACAAATCATGTCGCCGTACACAAAACCAATAGATTGCATTATGGGACATTATATTTCAAGAACTGCAATGAGACTGTGTCGCTAAATAAGACCTGGTGCTTCCAATCACCTTCAGATCACATAATTAGTAAAATACGGTCCACCTGTGTGCAATCTAAGAGAGGACTAACACTGAGTGGACTGAAGGAAACCATTGCCTTTTAGTTTTTTTTATAAGCATATGGCTTTTTTTTCCTGACCATTCTTCCATGAAGCTCTGTGAAGTGTGCAGCTTAAAGTGGTCCTATGGACAGATACTGTGGAGCTTTCCAGGTTTGTTGTGGCGGTATATTCTGTCCATTTTGTAGTAATGGATGTAATGGTGCTCCGTTAGATCATGTGCCACTAGTGCCAATAGTGACTTCTGAAGTTAACCGGTGGCACCAGATCATATTTAGGGACTTCATGGCAAAGGGGGTGAAAACATAATATCCACGTACAAGTTTTAATTTTTTTATTTTCTAGACATTTTTGAAGAAAAAAAAAAGTTTTCATTTCTCTTCACCTTTTAGTGTAGGTTTTTACATAAAATCCAAATAAAAATCCATTTTAATTCCAGGTTGTAAAGCAACACAATAGGAAAAACCACCAAAGGGGGTGAATACTTTTGCAAGGCACTGCAATGGGAAATAGGTTTATCTTGAATTCTTCCAGCGTTCTCTGTGTATATGCACCACTGAAAAAATAGTGTCACAATCAAATAGACACGTTACCTTCTTCACAATAATTTGTGACCACTCCGTTCCGAAAAAAGCCATGATCATCTTCCACACAGTCTTTTATTTGTAAATAATAAAAATGAACTCTTGAATATAAAACATACACATCGGTAGAGCCACATCTGTTGTACAAACAAGAACTGTTGCAGTGAATACTTTAGTCTTTCGTCTAAAATCGTGGTTTGGGAGTGGGCGGGGAGCCATGGGCTGTAAACAATCAGTATTCCTGGAGTAATACTGACAAAGGAAAGGGCGGCCGGCCACACCGCCGAGGGTTTTTCAACAGAAACATCCGCAAAATATGTCCGCAAAAATCACATTTCTCGTTGGCTTTAGAAGTCCAGTCCAAACCGATAGTGATAAACAGGAGGAGGGGGATTTAAAGAGAAGAAAAGTTTGTTCCAATTAGTTAGCTTGTTTTTTCTGCAACTGGGACAAAAAAAAAAAAAAAAAGGCCTGTTAAGCGCCCCCTTGTGGCTCGGTGCCGCTCAGCGGCTCGAGCACATCCACAGGACGCAAATTCCCTCGACGAGACCAGGAATGTTTGTGTGTCAGCGATGTTCCGTTTGTTCATAACTCAAGTTCAAGCCGCTCGTTCCGGTTTGTATGTACAGGGTGTACAGTGTGTGTGACGGGTGTACGCTCAGATACACTCTTTATATTCATATATCTATATCTTTATAACTTCTGTCAAACTCATAATTATACTTCATATACATTTACCTGTTATACACACATTCTCTATCTCTGTCTCTAGCCCCGACTGTCTTAATTAAACTACGGTTTAGATACCGACACCCTCAAAGATACGCCAGGGGGCTCCAGTAAGCTCAGTACTACAGGACAGCACTGTTTCTCAAAAGGGTTCAAAGAAACAACTGAAAACAAAAAGAGAATTTTTTTTTTGTTCCGGAGACTTCCTAACAAGGATATTTAGACCCAGAGTGGAAGGCGTGGCCTGGGCGGAGTTTGAACCCCCCCTTCCCCCCCCTCTATCTATATGGTTCGCTCCTGTCGGGGGGGGGGGGGGGGGCGGGGATGGCTTAGCTTTTCTCGGTTTGTATTCATATTCAGTACGAGCAAACTGTACAAGAACATGCAACATACAAGCTGGCCTAAAAGTATGTGGAACTAACACACACACGGTCTAGTCCTTTTTTTTTTTTCCTGTTTTCTTTTATTATTATTTTTTTTTAGAATCGTTCGTTCATTTGTCTCGTCTTTTTATTTTACAAAAAAAGAAGAAAAAACAGTAGAAAACAAAAGAAAAAGAAAGCAAACAGAATGAAAGAAACATGCATGCGGCTCGGGGCCGGGGGGGGTGGTGGGCTTGGGGGCGGGGCGTCCCCCGAGTCATGCTGCTGCTCCCTCCTGGGGGGGTGGGGGTTGGGCAAAGGGTGTTTCGGGCAAATAGTGCACCATCGCTTGAAACACATACGTACACAGAGGGGGTCTACGCCTCGTGGTACCATTCTGAACTCTAAACAAAGACAGAAAAAAAAATATTCAAAATGAAAAAAGAAAATTGTCAATTACTCCGTCCGAATAAAGGAGTTGAGCTTTCCTTGTGCTAAAGAGCTGACCCAAACCTTGCCAAACCGCTGCCTCTTCGTGCTCATTTGCGGCGTCACCATGGTAACGCCGGCAGAGACAATGGCCACCAATCCACTTGACGGCACGGCTGAGTGAAGCCGCCTCGGTTCGCTACTTGCTAGCTCCGGTGCATTGTTTACACCACTCATCCCCGTGGCCTAGCAGCAAGCTCTACTCTGATTGGCTGGAGGGCTAGGGGGTGGAGGACTCCATTTTGTTCGGGGGGACTCTGACCCCTACCGATATCGGGCCGATACTGACTCAAATAGCTGGATCGGATATCTGTGACAAAGGGGCAGATTTATTCAATTTTGTTCTATGTTTATATGCTAAACATTACGTTCTGGAATTTTAATTCCTGTCTAAGTTTTGATCAATTTTGTTGCTGCATTAAAAAGTGATACATACAGCTTATTAATTAAACACTGGTAGCGGATGGGTACTCGGTATCATCCGATATCTAAAGCCCAGGTATCGCTATCGGTATCGCTATCGGTATCGGGAGGAGGGGGGGTGAAAAAGTGGGATCGGCGCATCCCTATCTCTGATCGGGGCTGCACCAGAAAGGAAGGAGAAAAGAAAAGACAAAAACATCAGCAAGAGGTGAAGAATGTCGGACAGGATCCTCCACTGCTGCAGCTGCAGAGGAGAGAAACAAAGAAAGCACAGCTTCGAAAAAACAAAGAGGCATACGGACGAGGAAAGAGGGAAGGTGTGAGACGTGATTGTCGGACTCCAGCTAGGCTTTGATTGGCTAGTTCTGTCTGTCTCTGTCTCTCCCTCTCTCTCTCTCTCTCTCTCTCTCTCTCTTTCACACACTCCTTCTCTCTCTAGTTCCCTGTTGCTCCGTCTGGCTTTTTCATTGGTTGACCGAGGTTCCCGTCGTTCTCACCCTCTGCTCAGTCCCGGTCCAGTAGCTGTGGTCCATTATTTTGTCATTTAAGGGATATTGAAAGGGGAAGGGGGGGTGGGGTTGCGGTCGCCACTCGGTCACTAGGACCGAACGCCCGGTGGCGGTCCTGAGCTGTCCAGTGACGTCTGAGACGCCAGCCGCGTGAGCGGAGCTAACGTAGGGTCCACCAATGAGGACGGCGGAAACAGTTTGTACCAGCCAATCACCGTGCTTGAGAGGTCCAGCTCCTCCAATAAGATCTGTGCTACGCCCATGAAGCATTTGTGGTCCAATCGTCCGTAGTCGCCCCATACTATCACCTAGAGGAGTGAAGAGAAGAGACGAGTAAGGCTATTTAAACCCAGTTTCGCTCAAAACTTGAATTCCACTTTTAACTTCATATTACCAACAGCTTATCCCTGGTTTCATTCAGTTTTAACTCTAGTTTAATTCTGGTCTGAATCCAGTTAAATTCGGGTATAATCCTGGTTCAACTTTTTTAGTTTTAGTTTGTTTAGTCTGCAAAGCATTGAGCTGGGGAATGACAAATCTGAAGTCTTTGAGACAAGTTCAAGTAAAGTCTCAAGTCATATCAAAAGTTGTTCAAGACAACAACTTTACTTCTTACCTGCTACTCAAGTGTTTTGTCAGTAAATCATTTCGTACTCTTACTCAAGTAGTTATTTGGACGACTGCTTTTACTTCTACTTGACAAGTTGTTTTTGCAACGTCAAAGTCAAGTCCTAAATAATTCAAGATATGGCAAGTTATTAAAATGAATCTGAGTTAAGTCACAACTTCTTGAGTGAAAATCCAAACAAGTCTTCATGAGCAAACTGAGAGCCAGTTTCAGTTGTTTTCCTTTCAAAGCTGTGTTAAAGGACCGGTGTGTAAGATTAAGGGGGAATAATAGTCAGATATGGAATATCACATTCATAATTTTGTTTTCATTAGTGTATAATCACCTCAAACTAAGAATCGTTATGGTTTTTGTGTTTTCGTTAGCTTAGAATGAGCCCTTCATTCACAGTCGGCCATGTTGCACTGCCACGTTTCTACAGTAGCCCAGAGCGGACAAACCGAACACTGACTCTAGAGAGAGCCTTTCACGTTTTTACATTACCTTGAGGCCACCGTAGTTCTTCAACACGCTTGGAAACGGAGGGGTGAGTGAAAGGGGCATTCAGTAAGTTGCAATCTGCAACCTCACCACTAGATGGCACTACATTCTTCACACTGCTCCTTTAAATTTGCTTCTCACAGCGGTTTAGTTTATTCAAGTCGAAAGTCTTAAGTCTACAGCTCTGGCATAGAGACAATTACACTACTATGATCTGTTAAACCATGACTTAAAAGCTTTCTTTACTTCATGCAGTTAATCAAAATAAGTTTTGATTTAAATCTTTCTATGGGCATTCTCATTACAAACAGAGCAATGGCTGGTCGTTCAGTCTTTTTTGAGATTAAAGTGAAGACACGCGCAGAAGATTACCTGAAGCACCTTGCCCTGGGGACTCTCCTCGAAGAGCAGGTGCTGCTGGTAGAGTGGCTCCAGGGTCTTTCGTGCAATCTTGGTTTTCTTTTTGGCTTTACAAGTTCCATTATCCAGCAGGTACACCTTGACGTAGGGAGCTGGGGGAGTGGGGACGGGGTTTAGAGCGAGGGAAAAGGGAGAAAAGAGGGAGTGCAGATAGAAGAATGGAGGGAGAAGCTTTGACAGGGTTGTGCCTGTGTTTAAGCATCTTGTTTAAGGTTTGTGTGGGTGTGTGTGTGTGTGTGTGTGTGTGTGTGTTACCTGGGAGGGATTTGGAGCCTGGTTTGGGAGTAAGGCCTCGAGCCCTGATCACCTCCACCTCCAGCTGACCTTTCTTATCCATCAAACCGATCTGAACATCACCTGTTTTGCATAGGAGACATATGTTTTTAAATCAGCACATACACAGTATATACAGTATGGTGGAGATTCAGTTGTATGTGTAACATAGAACCTTATATCTGTAGTTCATTCATTTTTGCTCTACAAATGTAGAACGTTCTGGGTATGGAATGTGCAGTGGTTTCAGACGGAGCCATCACTCACCCATGGCAGGCGTGGCCAGTGTTTGCCGGCCAACCAGCTGACCGGGGCCTAAACCGTCCAGGAAGTCACTGAATTGACTGTCGGCGCCCAACCGCATACCTGAGAAGATCAGACTGACACACACACACACACACAAATGATTCAATAATTCATAAGCTCAAAACACCATAAGATGTAATTAAAGGTACAATAATACGTTCGGAAAAATGTGTCTCTATCAAGTGCTTTTTAATATTAGCAACAATATGTAAAAAAAACTGGGTTTTCGATTGAGCAACTCAAACAATTCAATTCAATTTACTTTGAATAGCCCAAAATCATGAATCGCAAATTTGCCCCAGAAGAAGATACCTGCAAGTAATTGTTGGGAAGTGTGGTTATGGTGCAGTGTGTGTCTGCTTGTGATGCATTCAGGCACGTTACACACGTAAAACGGCATTAAAATAGACGCAAAGTGTAAAATAGACGCTTCAAGTGGAGCTTATGTGTTCGGCGTAGGTTTGGCCCGTTACCTGGCCTGTGTAGAGAGCCGGATTGATCAATACAGAATTGTATCTACAGCTATGCATGCATCTCCGCAAGGCTGCTTTGAGCTAAATGCCAATGCGATGCCAACACGCTGATGTTAAGCAGGTGTTATATCTACCGTGTTCATCATCTAAGTTTAGCATTTTAGCATGCTAACATTTGCGAATTAGCAGTAAACGCCACGTAGAGCTGAGGCTGATGGGATGCCATTTGTTTTGCAGGTATTTAGCAATAAACCAAAAGAAGTGGATGAACAAAAAACATCAGAGGATCGCCCCCAGTTGTTACAATTCATCCCGATGGGAATGAACTGAATATCATGGCAATCCATCCAATAGTTGTTCAGATATTTCAGTCTGGACCAAAGTGGCTAACAAGCTTTTAGACTAACACTATTGGGCGACACATTTACGGTAAAAGTAAATAAAGACACATTTATTAGAATAGCCATTGCCCCCCCCCATCATAACGCCAACTACAGGTAGGTCTATGTTTCTCCGTACGTACTTCCCCTCAGAGCTGTAGCTGTTCATGCTGCCATCGGTGGACTCTCTGCTGGCCTGCCGGTTCATGGCCGACCCTCCCCGCGGGTACTCCACCGCCATGCCCGTCTCCACGCTCCTCTGGATGCTGCTGCCGCCGCCGCCCTTACCCACCTTCTTCCCTGCTGGTGCTTCTGTAGCAGAACAAGAGGCCGTTAAACAACTTTGCACAAGCCATTCTTTTTCTAACCGAGGCTCAGTTATCAGGCGTCTCATGTGCACTGGGGATTTGTACGGAATATGAGAAAATTAGGACGTTAATACTTCTTTTTTTGCATCAAGTCAAGGGTGGTAACTCAGGATGAGGTTCATCACTACGCAGGCCACCCCGTGCAAATCAATATCCCATGGTGACCTCACCAACATCGCAAGACAGAATTTCTGTTACAAGATAAATAGATAGGAGTCTTTAGGATGCTACAAAATGCTGTAGACAATTTAATTTTTGGAAAATAGGAAGTAATATCGATTGTTTTTTAGGTGATGAGGTCACTGCAGGAAGAAAACATGGCTTAGTCACTCCACCCAAAACTAGAATGCTTAGCAGGGATGTGAAGGTTAAAAACTCAGAAGGTCGAGGAAATCAAATGCACATCTGGACTTAAAGGGAGAGTTCAGATCTTTTTAAAGCCTGACGTACTTTCAGTCCACCCAAAACAAATACCGGGGTTTTCAGATTTAGTTTCTGCATGTGTGTGTTAACACATAACAATTAGACTGTTGAGACAACATTTTTTGGTTCAGGCCAGGCTTTCTCGAAGAACTGAACTCGGTGGGGACAGAAGAGGGTGGAGTAAGGGAGCGTGCCGGAGACAGAGTTCAGGAAGGGGCTGGGAACTACCAGAGCTATTCTACAACGCTCCCTCTCTGCCTCTGTCTGTCTGTCTGTCTGTCTGTCTGTCTGTCTGTCTGTCTGTCTGTCTGTTCTCTGTCTGTCTGTCTGTCCTCTGTCTGTCTGTCTGTCTGTCTGTTCTCTGTCTGTCTGTCCTCTGTCTGTCTGTCTGTCTGTCTGTCCTCTGTCTGTCTGTCTGTCCTCTGTCTGTCTGTCTGTCTGTCTGTCTGCCTGTCTTTGCTCTATTTTATCTGCATCTGTGTCTCTTCAAAACTTTGTTAGAGTGCATTGTGATGCTTCATTATTTAACTCTTTAAAGAAAAACATCAGAGGAGTTCCATTTAACAGCTGCTACATACATGTATTTAATCCTGCTATATAATATAATACCATGCTTGGTTTATTATTTACCAACAATGCACATTTCTGACCTATAAATCCTGAGAAGTATCACCTGAAGTAAGTGTCTGATTGTCCTCCTTTCAAACTATCTGTCTGTCTGTCTGTCTGTCTGTCTTTCAGCCCAACTATTGCTTTACCTTTCTGTCTGTCCACCGCCTTACCCGCCGCCTCTGCAATAACACACAACAACAACAACAACAACAACAAAGCCAATAAAGAACAACATCATCATAAACAGCAGTAACACTGGCTACACTGGTAAAAGATGGAAATGTGTTCCAGCGTCATTGACCTAGTGAAGTCTCTATTCACAGTGTGTGAGTTTGTTTCTGTTTTGACGTTTTAAAAATATGCACCCATGATGCATCTGTTTATCCAAACCAGCTCTTTGAGCGCGTTCACATTTGACGGCGTCGTCTCTCTGAGACTCAAGGGAGCTTTACTGCCTTTGTCCTCGACAACGAAACAGTAGCTGCAACTGTAATCGGGGTCTGACATTAAACATCTAGAGCAAGTTTGGCCAAACTTATTTTAATTATGGGCCACATACAGAAGAATGTGAGGAGTCACGGCGCAAAAACAGTAGTGAAGGAGTCATTTTCAAATGGTCAGACTGCAAGAAAATCTGTATTTTTAGACCAGAAAACCCCCAATTGTGCCATAAAAGAAATATTTAACTAAGAAACAATTTAACATTTTGACATTACAAGTTTACTGGTGTGCATAAAATATTTCTGTATCTGCTGCTCTTAATTTAATTTAATGAAATTATTTTAAATTCTCATACAGTGCACAATATAAATCTGTAAATAAGTTAAAACTGGCAATAATTCACCAAATACTGGTTTATGTTCATGACCCAAGGGCCCACTTAAAAGATAACTACGTAAAGATAAGATATAAATCTAAGTCTATTAATAATAATTTTTACCAAACAGAACTGGCAGACATGTTCAAATATTGGTTTCTGTGCCAAGAGGAGATAACTTCACTAAACTGTGATGCAATTGAGTGTTTTAACTAGGATGTGCAATGTACATACAGTGCAATTTATTCAAAATAGCCTCAACCCTTAATGTAGTTTATTTAAAAAAAAATTAAACGTGGGCAATGCATACTTTATTTACATTTTACATTTGCCCCCAAACACATTCTGTGTGTTGTCAAAACTCCACGGGGAAACCTTTGAGTTCACCACCGTCACCAGACACTATGAGATACTAGTGTGGTTAAGTGAAACCTCCCACCAGAGAAAGCAGTGAAACCCTGCTTTTCCAGCCTTGTTACTCTTTAAAGACACTACGTGTACAAAAAAAATAAAAAATAAATCTGATTTGGCTCCCCGCAGAGGAAGTATGAAAAAAAAGACACTGTAGCTGTCAGTCACAACTATCCCCTCTAATCGTCTCATTTTCCTAAAAAAAAAAACATGACGATGCCGTAATCATGTGAAAACAATCTACATTCATTGAGTTAAGAAAAAAAGCTTTCAAGCTAAATGTACTGCTTCAGCTTTACTGATGAACATTTCATATTTGCCTTTTAGTTTGTCTATCATCTTCCAAAAGCAAAGCATAAATCGCCGCGCAATATGAATGAAATGGCAATCTTCTTGGCGACAGTATTATCTATTTACAGTAATTACACTAATCTCTTAAAATGATTGCATTGATGATTCTGTGATGAAACGTCACACCCCAGCGATGCTGTTAAAAGGGGCCTTCAGTAAGGTGTCTAGTTGGTGTTTCGCTGACCCGTCTGGCTGAGTTGCGAGGTGCTCCGGCTGCGTCTGGACGGCAGGATGGCGACGACGCGCTGGCTGAGGCTCGAGCGCCGCTTCTTGATGCCGCTCCCCAGGCTCCCGAGCGCCGTGTCCGATTGGCTGCCGTCCGCATGCTCCATGCCGTAGATCTCGCCGCTCACGCTGGTGCTCTTCATCATGTGGCGGCCCGTCGCGCGCATGGCCCTGCTGATCATCGCTCGTCAAACCAAAGCTCGAGTTCGTTTTATGTGACTTAATACACCGAAAAGTATCCGTGAATAATACACACAAAACAACAAAAGCGAAGAGAGGCAGTTTGTGTGTGTGTGTGTGTGTGTGTGTGTGTGTGTGTGTGTGTGTGTGTGTACCTGAAGCGTCCCCGGGGTCTCTCCGACTGGATGGACATGTAGCTGGTGCTACTGATGCGAGAGGCACTGCTGGTTCGAGAGATGGCTGACACGTCGCTGACATCGCTGTCCGAGGACTTGTGGGAGACGTTCTCGCTGCTCCGCCTCTGGTCCTTGTAGAGCTGCGGGGGGAAAAAAGGCACATCGCAACAGGCTGGTGTCATCCAGCGTTCATGGTTCATAGATATGCCAAAGTGATTTTTTTCCGTATGTTATCCACGTAATCTTGAACGAGGAAGTATAAAGACCGCTGAATTCAATTCTATTCAATTTATTTTTGTGTAGCCTAAAATCACACGAGGCGATGGATGGGTCCAGCAAACTGCAATCTTTCAGCCAGGAGACCGTAGTTTGTTCCCCACGTTAAAGGAGAAGTCCATGTTGATTTATTCCTCACGTTACTTGCTTACTTTTATTTAAGCATATAGATTTTTTTTAAGCCAAATGACGATCTATTTCAAAAAGTATTTCACGACCTTTTCCCAAATCATATGAATAAAGTATATTTTTGAAAAGACCGTATGAATGTAACAAGTGAAAATGGACCTGTGCTGCAAGTTTTCATAGGGAAATGCACAAAAAATGAGGAGTAACTTCTCGTAGGAGATCATAAGAGCCGCTGTGTGAGGATACGTTGCTAGTAGACGGTAGCACTAGACACTGAAGAGCATGTACTGTCAGGTCATTGTTCTGTTTACTTAACCGTTAAGAACTGTGATACACACTGATAGCAGCTAGCTGGTGACCATTGTTGAGTATTTAGCAGCTGAACGAGCCACATATTTAACAGATGTGGAAACAGGCCAACTGTTTTCTAATTCAGACCAACTGTGTGAGGCCGTATTTCCAATTTCCATGACAAAAATTAAATTGATATTTTAATGCTTAATAACTGGTTAAGTCTTAATGTCCCGTTTTCACTTATTCGGGCAAATATTTGTGCCCTGCTCAGTTTTACGTAGCCCTTACACATGGTCACAAAACTCCATCAACCAATCGGAATGATAAAGGTATAACTTCTCCACTGTGAGAAAAAGTGATCTGGAAAAATCAAATCATAACACCTGTGCTTTTTTTTGTGCTGAGAAATGACGTCCTTTTATGACTTTTCTTAACCACATTTCCTTGATGGAAAACATCACGAGGAGTCATCAAAGAGCGATGCGGAGGACACAACCTGCCTCTGAGGCCAGCAAAAAAAACAGACGGGACGAAAGGCCCAGGAGGGAAACAAACAAATCACACAAATTTAAAAATTACGCTTTTCACGCCGAAAAGTGACAAGTTTGCGACCCCTGGGAATCATTGAAGCATCTTTGCCTTTGGAAAATTTGAGCAGCTCTTATCATGACTGCCACTTCCGGGTCATTTCACTCAGTATGGAACCTTTTGAAGCCAAAAAAAAAAACTGGCTTATCGTGACATCGATTATACCTGTGACTTTCCTGCAAAGCCAAGACAAAAGGTCTGTTGTGAAAGAAGGCCTGAAGGAGACATCGGGGTATATCAAGCTGTGCAAATAAGTATTTAAAGTATTTAAAAGGGTGCCTTTAAAAGTAGCCTCATTACCGCTTATTGTAATATGAATCCTACTAATCAGTCTTACATGCAGAGTATTACTCAAATATTGGGGAAATTAAATGCAATTCACTGCTATGCACTTCAGCATCATTATGGCACATGCTCTCTGGCTGGAACCCTTATTGTCCTTCTCCGTTCTCCCGCCGAGTTCAAAGTGAGACTGAATGAAGCCCCCAAACACCCCCCCCCCCCCACCCCACCGCCAAAAAAAAATATGAAATAAATAACGGTTGTGGCCCACCTCCCTTTTGTTCTTGAGGGCTCGGTCCAGGTCCTGTTGGCTGGAGGTGGCGGCAGCTGACGCCCGGTTGGAATGGACCCTCATCTGGAGCTGACGAACGCACTCCTCTGCTACCAGGGCTACACACACACACACACACACACACACACACACAAACTCCCACTTAAATCAGACACCGCACTGCAAGTTGACCCTATTTGCAGAACGTAAACGCTACCGCTGTGTTAATTCATCTTCAGCTCAAACAGCAAGTGTAATATTTCAGTAAATAGAAGCAACAGTTAAACAACTTGGCAGAGAGCAGCGACTTCCCCCGGAGTCTTGTCGCCACTGCGATGGTTGCCAGGCAACCAGGAGATGCGCCAGAAAGTAACAGCGCCCTCCCCCCCCCAAAAAAAAGTGTCCAGCACATAACCCTCCTGAAACTATGACTGGTTTCCCTTCCTGTTTCCCTCAACACATCCATACATCATAGAGAGCGATGGAGAAAATGCCCCGCTGACTTTCAGCTGGCCTGTTTCAAACACCAGAAAGGATTCCTTAAAGGGATAGTTTGGATGTTTTAAAGCGGGGTTGTAAGAGGTACTTATCAATAGTCGGTGTATTGCTACAGTAGATGACTTCAGTGTTTGAGGTTTGGTTTCAAATTCACCAAAGTCACACGAGCAAACTAACCTGTCGAGGCAGAGGTGAAATGACTGTTTTTTGTCAATGGAGCCTAGCGGCTTTGAAGAGAGCATAGATGGATACAACGGCTTAGGTTCCCCTTCTGAAAAGGGCTGTTTGTGGGCATCTAAAGTGGAGAAAATATTCTAAATATGGCGCACACTTAAACAGATTTAATACACTGACTATTAAACAAACATCCAAACTCTCCCTTTAAACCAAGGACATTTTTATACAGCATGTTCTGAAGATGTGGGCATGTGATAATAATGTTGTCTGAATTTCACTGCATCAGTCCGCTACAGTCAACGCTGTACAAGGTGATGAAGAAATCCCCCCCCCCCCGAATGCTTCAGTTTAACACACGAAACCAACAGACATCCGTTACCTTGTTCTACAGTGCTGCTCTTGGGGGGAAGCTGTGGGAGTTGCCTCACTCTGCGGGCGGAGGAGGACGTCACTGAGGAGGAAAGAGACGCACCACCTTGGAGGTAGCCCCTGACACGGGATGGTGGTGATAGTGAGGCAGACAAAGGGTGGGAGAGAAAGAGAGAGAGAGAGAGAGGGAGGGAGGGAGGGAGGGAGGGAGGGGTGGGGAAGAAGAAATAACAAAAGCAAGGATGAAAAATATGGGGGATGAAAAAAAAAAAAAAGAGAGAAAATTAAATTAAAGTCAATCTGTTTGTGACACTGCAGCTCCGGTTGGCACTCGCTGGATGGAGTTCACATTTCTGGAGTTGATCCTATTCAGATCAGCATCATTTTCAACATTAAAAGTGGTTGAAATTCACGTGAGAAACACAAAAAACTGAGCAGAACAACCACCAATGGAACCAGCTGTCATCCCACGTATCTTTTCTTAAAACGTGCACCAAATAGTTGCTTTTTTTAAATTTATTTTTTTAAATGAAGCGACAGAATGTGGCTATAGGAAAAAAATATATATATACGGCGTCGAAATGAAAGAACAGCAACAATAGTTTAGTGAAAAATCTGTAGCAAATTCACAAAGTGAAGCTCGTTGGTGAGGGATCCTGTCGCAGGAAGAGCAGCAAATAAAGGTTAAGACAGTGGAAGAACACAGAGAAGGTGAAAGCCGTTAAGCACAAATCCCACCACGTCTGCAGACACCCATTCATTTGTAATCCATTCTCACGACAGACCCGAGACCAGGTTCAGGAAACCCGTTCCCTATTTCACCCTGAACTACTTTGTCAACTCCATGTCTTTTGGCACGATGCCAATCAAATCCATTGCATATTCTTATGACAATAGTCATAATACTTTGATTATTCCATTAAGTATTAAATGAAATAAGATCATTTATTTAATAAACTTTATTATTCCCTTCTTGTGCCAGAGTTTGATCAAAGATTACAACAGAAGAATAACAAAAACAATAGAATTAAAATATAAAAAAATATATGAGCAATAGTCATAATTATTAAGTGACACCAGTGCAAAAATAAAAGTAGCAATAAGAGTGAGGTAAATATATATATTTTTTTACTAAAATAGAAAAAGTTAATTACAACATGAGATTAAAAACAAGAGTACAAATAAAAATGTATAAGTAATACTAACACCACTGCCTAAAAATATGGATATTATTTCTTTATTTTTACACAGATACATCAACAGTTCCATTGGAACAAATTTCCATTAAAAAATGTCCATTTTACTGCCGTTTTACACTTAACAAAATAAACTTAACTCGACACTTCGAGCGTACACACAGTCTTGACAACACATACACACCAAACACACAAACACACAACGGCAGCTGCGAGGGCTGCGATGCGGCAAAGACGGGTCACAGAAACACACACAAACACAAAACACGTAAAACACACGAGGGAGTGAGAGAGCAGCCCCGCCCCTCTGCACCACACTACCTATCGACTGGGGGCCACTCGTTCTAGGGGAATCCCCTTACCAAGGGGCCGCAGTGGGGCCTTCTTTCCTCTGGAGCCCCTTAAGATGGAGGTGGGCTTGATTCTGGTACACACACACACACACACACACACACACACACACACACACACACACACACACACACACACACACACACACAGTGTGCCATACAAACCCAAAGCCCCCGCAACACAGTGTGGAAGCAGCAGCATGCAGGAACGAAAAAAACGGGACGAAAGATGGGGTCGAGGAAAATGGAGAGAAAAAAAAAAGAAGAAGCAAAAGAATACAAATAAATATAAAGGTCATCCAAATCATGTGACATTCAAGTGAAACTATTGGATGGATAACCATCACTTTTTGTACAAGGTCCACCACAAGATGAATTCTAATAGTTATTTTTATATAAAACTTCCACCAAGTCAAATTTTTTATTTGCCCAATACTTAAGTTTGCGACAAAAAGACCTCCTCTGGTTGTATAGAAGTCTAGTCTAAAATGACTCTACTTCTCTCTTGATTTATTCCCTCAGTAAACATTGTAAACATGAGTTTATGGTCTCAATCTCTAGTTTACAGTCTTCTTCAATACAGCATGATGTTCATTTAGTACATTATGATTCATTTAGAGTCAAACAGACCATAAAGCAGACTATGCTTTAAGGCGGGGCTACCTTGTGATTGACAGGTTGCTGCCACGGTGTTGCCTTGTCTGGGAGTTGTCCCTGTTTTCGTCTTAGAACTTTAAACCTTTCACAGTTAATTGAAACCGTTTTAGGCGCCTACACATCTCTTATTCAGCGTTCAGAAGCACTTAGCTCCACCCACTTCTGGTTGCTAGAAAACCGTGGCTGTAGAGAAATTTAAGATAGTCACAACACTAATGACCGGAATTTGTTGGAATTTATCTGGGCATGAACTAAATATGACCTTAATGCCTCAAGCTACATAAACGTATTCAACATTATATTTAACACCATTTGCCAATTAAATACCAATAAATGTTCACCTTTCAACCATCAAACGAGGTCCAAGATTTATTGTGTGTCTATGAATTCCTGCTTTAATCTCAATCCCCATTCAGGCTGGATTTGTGTCTGTTGGAGAGGTGGGGTGTTGACATGTGTTGGTCAGTGATTTCATCTCGTTCATGTGGGTTATTTTTCATAATTACAGCCCAGGGTGAGATAATACAAATCCTGCTATGGCGAAGGCGATGCACGCTACCCACTCCGCCTGTGATTGACTTACCCTGATATTCTTACACTAACCCAAACCAAGCTAAAAAATAAAAAAAAAATTCTGATGGATGTAAATAAGCCAACATCAACATATAGAGCTATTTGAGAACTAATATGACAACAGAAAATTCGAAATTCATTTTGGGAGACGGATAGATGGTATTCTCTTTTGAGTGGGTTTTATTTGGCCTATATTTGTTTACATTTTGGCAAATTGGCACCAATAAAAGTATGCCAAAGTCAATATCTGTTTCTGGGAAGGCTTTTGTCCATCTCTTTTGGCTTTGCCCTATGGAACGTCTTTGTGTATTACAGCTTTGTCCTGTAATACACAGGACTAAGGGGAATGTCCCCACACCCCGCTGTAATGGTAAGAAAAGATGGCTTCTTTTCAAACTGGTGAGTGGGAAAAGCTACCAGCAAAAGCCTTCTATGTTGAAGCCGGTGGTGTAACCCCAAGGTCCCGTGGTTGAACTCATACACTACTGTTTGACATGTGCTGAGCCTGCAGTACATGCCTTACCTGCCGCTGTCTCGGAGCTTCCTGCCAAGAGCGTGACACTCGGGTGTCTCCAGGGTCCGAGGCTGCCTGGAGAACGGTGGATGAGTCAAAGGGGACAATACACAAAAGAAATCAAAAATATGGATGGATGGATGAGAGGATGGAAGAGAGCACGACGGAGGAGACATCATTTAGATTTAGAGCAGTCTAACTCTGTCAGGGGTTTGTCATCGGCTTTATACCTTTACGATCCGGAAAACAGGAAATAGGGGGCATGCTGTGATGAATGGTGTGATTGTGATATGAATAAGGGGTGTCACACACTCATGCATCATCTGTGTGTGTGTGTGTGTGTGTGTGTGTGTGTACCTCTTCTTTGTACTGAGGTGAATTAAATTCTCTTGAGAAGGCAGTAGCATCCACATTCTCCATTCATGGACATGAAGATGACAAGGATGATACATGCACCACCACACACACACACACACACACACACACACACACACACACACACACACACACACACACACACACACACACACACACACACACACACACAGTCACACTGTCACACTTCTGGTATGAATTTATGGACATCATGAATTCAAAGTCATTGCTGAGCACTTTGCCTTGTGAAAATGACAGACTTCGTAGGACAAGGCAAGCACACAGAAGCTGCAGATGGCGATTCCCAGAACGAGAAGCGCACATCGGAAAGACTGCAGGGAAGCGAACTAAACGAGGCTGGGTTTCACAACGAAACCAGTACAAACTACTAAGTTCAGAAGAAAATAAACCGGCTGACTGAAAAACGCGAAGGAAGGATAGGAAAAGCCACAGAACAAAAACGTCGGCACCAACAACCACAACCAGGGACGAAAAAAACTATCGCTACAATTCTGCAACAAATTACAAACCAGAGAGACAAACACCCACAAACTGAAAAACCATACAAGCAACCCTTTACACAATGTGAGTGACACAGTCCACAACAAAGTAGAACTTGTCTATAGGCCTATACATGGGCACTCAGGCTTTCATGTCGACAAGTTCTACATTGTATGTCATGTTCTCACTCTCACTGTGTCCAGCTTATTAACCACAGACCAGAAATGAAGGCAAAGCGATAGAAGGCTAAATTGAAAAAAAGTCAGGAATAGCTTGTGATTTTATCTTGGTTTTGTAAAAAATAAATAAAGTGAAACCCTGCAGTTGCAATTGCTGCTATTACTAGTTTAAAGAAAATAACAATTTATGGTGTGAGCAAGTTCAAACCATTTAGGGATATATACGATTATCCGGCTTTTTTGTCGAGAGTTAGAGGAGAAGATTGATACCACACTCAAATCGTTGTTAAATATGAAGCTAAAGCCAAGAGATACTAGCGTAGCATAGCATAAAGATATGAAATAGGGGCAAAACAGCTGTGGGTATGTTCCAATTATGTCTCGTCTTTATAATTCGTCCCTTTTGGCAGAGCCAAGCTAGTTGATTACCCCAGTTACGAGTCTTTATGCTAAGCTAAGCTAACCTTCTCTTGGCTGTACCATCATATTCAAGAGGACAAATATGAGTATGGTGTGGATCTTCTCATCTAATAGTCAGCAAGTAAGTGAATAAGTGTATTTTCTAAAGATGTTGAACTGTTTCTTAAGAGGCATATGAACATTTTATAATCAGACACTTTCCTGTTGTACTAAATTTGGCTAAAATAAGTCAGTTTAAGCTTGTTCTTTATGATGCAAGATAAAGTCACTCACATTTACCAGAGTAGAAAGAGTTGGAATAGCTTAGGTGGCAAATTCACTACCAGCTAATCAGAGATATCACAACTAAGCAAAGAGATTAGAGCTAGCTGCGAAAATGCGGTAGAGCTTGACATCTGCCTGAACCCAATAAGACCCAACTGAACCCATACAATACTAGGGGGACAAAAACTTGGGGATTGGTGACATACTGGTTGGTGATTTGCCTAGTAACCCCCCCCCCAAAAAAAAAAAACTTCTCCTTTTATCATAATTCAACAAAACACTTTAGAGGTTTGGTTAATAGTGGCATCAGATTTTAAGGCATTAGTCAAGCTCTAAGAGGAAGCGGCTGGGCGGGGTCCACAAAAGGGTACCTGTCATCTTCAGGGGACGCATGTTGGATAAGAATCCTGGGACTTGCCGGACGTCTCCGGGGCAGGGAATGGGATAAAGATTTTCTATGTGTACACATACAAAATATATCACCCATATGACCAAATCAGCAAACCGCTACAAAATCAGAAAGCCACGCTATTCCATTATTGGTTGTTAATGGGTGCACATATTTTTTGGCAACTTGGGGGGGGGGCAACAGAACACCTGACATACTATAATGTTTTTTTTTTTAGCTGTGCCAAGGAGGTTATATCGGTGCAGTTTGTTTGTCTGTTTGTCAGCGGGATTACTTAAAAGCTACTGGCCCAATTTTCATGAAACAGAAGGGTGTAGTGTGGCTCCAAGGAGGGACCCATTAAACCCAGAGGACCCAGAGTGCAAACCAATCACGGGGCGGATACACAAATTATTTTCCCCTTTCATTAACATTATGAGAACGCGCATGGCACTGGCATTGGTCTGCGCTCCCTGAGTGCCCTACTCCTTACCTCCGCCAAGGAGGTCATAATTTCACTTTGTTTGTTTGTCAGTGGGATTAGGGGAAAACTGCCGGCCCGATTTTCACGAAACCTGGCGGAAGGGTGTAGCATGGACCAAGGAAGAACTCATTACATTTTGGAGCGGATCCAAACCACGGGACTGATACACTAATAATCTTTTACATTTTGCCTTGGCGGAGGTCTCCCCTTCTAGTCATTTGTAGATTTGTTGCCAACAAAATACCAACAATAAACCTGCATGCGACTTCCAGGATGAAGATGAATGGAAGGAGTACTGAGTATTTTGACCCTTATCTTTTACACTGCCGTCACACTAGGCAGTTGACAAGTCAAGGCCAAGTGTGGACAGGATGAATCATTACAGGTACCCACAACTCTTTCAACGTACATATAGCATGTGAGTATCCTAACAAAATACACTTGAATACATTCAAACATATCCCAGAAGGTATTTTGATTATATTCTGGGTATGGTTAAGCAAGAAAGCAGCCCTGGCAGCAGAAATCCCTGGATCAAGCAGGATTAGCTATTATTAAGAACTAAAGCTAGCAAATTAGTTGCATGAGCGGTTGAAGGGTTGATTCCACTCGAGTCGGGACTGTGAGAAACTAAGCAGGGTGAGTTTATCTTTAGATACAGTGATTAGGTAAGGTGTGCAAGAAGAGGTGCACTGATTCTGTTGCTAGGGTGCCGATCTTTGATGGGTCAACAAAGGCGTCTCGATGGTGATCTGAATGAATGATCTGAAATTTGGCAAAATATTTCTGCAGTTGAGCAATTCAACAAATGCAAGGATTACTAATGATCCTTGCCGATAGATCTACCCATGTCAGTTTTAGAAAATTGTTGCACCTTCAAAGACAGCTTGAGGATTGTGGCGAAACATGAGGGCTGCAGGGCGAAACAGCAGATTGGAATAATAGAGTGGTGTACAGCGAAGGGGTCTTGGTTAGAGTGAGGATGGGGTAGGCTTAATCTTCAGCTAGGACCATTCAGAGGGCAAAGAACTACAAAGACCAGGAAAGGTAGAGGAGAAGAGATTGCTGGAGCACTACAGGAGGGTTTAGGGGGGTCGGGCGGGGACAGAGGCTGGTACCTTTCAGTCTCTGGTGAGGGGGCGTGATTGTCTGGAGTCAGACAGTTGGCGCTAGCGCTCCTAACCCTGTCCAGAGAAGGCTGCAGATCACTAGAGGCACCACAGCATAACATGCCAATCCAATGGAGGAGGAGGAGGAGGAGGAGACAGGAGGAGAGGACAGACACAAACACGGAGAGAGAAAACAATGGACAAACAGAAAAAAAAAAATGTTTCAAAGGAAAGTCCATGTTAGATTCCCAAAATCATAATGCTAGACTGAGAACTAAACTAGGACTGGCTGGCGTATGGATGCGGAGTGTCTGCAAGTTGTCTTGGTTGTCATGGAGATAAGGTTGAGTGGAAACCTGTGTTTTTTGATTGCAAAGGATGGAATGCTCTCCGCACTTTTTCTCCCAACCCGGCACTGCCGATGCTCATACGTTAAACCGTTAATTCAAATCTGTGCGCATGTATGCGTGTGTGTCTTACCTAACGGTCACCTCATCTGTGAACATTACGACGCGGTGTGTTGTGATGGAGCTGCGCGTTGCCACGACCACGTGCGATCCCGTGACAGAGCTTATCTTTCGGCATGCAGGCAGCGAGGAACTAGTCACAAGATGACAATTTCAAAAACAGCATGCATTTGCAAACGAAACAAAAGAAAGCTCAGATTGGAAAGGAATCCGTGAAGCTCCTGCCGCTGTAGAAGATACTCACACAAAAGGAAGTCTGACGAGTTCTGTAGATATCCTAGCGCTAATATTGGAGATTATCAACTTTTGCTACAATAAAAGGATTATGTGCCTCTCAACAGGTTGAGAAAAAAAATCACACTGGCACCACGAAATGCATAAAGGCCTCAGTATGCTTCAAACAAAGTGCTTGTCGAATCGTCTAACAATATCTGAAAGACCTTTTCCCAACATTGGAAAGCGGACAATTTTTGCTACTTTCTAAAACAGGAAATTGGCTAGGTGTAAAGGTGTTCTTTGAAATCCTTCATTCTTCCTTTGAGAGTACGAAAGTGTGCGCAGTTATCCCCGTTTCACTGTGTCAAGACTACAAAGGACCGCAGAAACACATAATTCTTGGAAAAGGGAATTGGAGAGGCAGTGTAATGTGGCCAAGAAGAGGCTATGATGGCAGACTTTTTTTGGAAGACCCAATTTTGCGAAGTAAAAGTTGCATTTGTTTTCTCCATAGACAGTTTTAAGGAGACTCATAGTGGTAGCACTTCCACAGCTTGGATGGGAACGAAACTCTCCCGGTTGGATTAATAGTAGAGAAGACGAACACCTGTGTTAGAAGATATGTGGTTCTTTGATTAAAAAAAGTCCAATGTATAAGGCTGTTTAAATCTATCATCGCGCTTTTGATAAGTTTTAGATGAACTCCACAAATATAGAGCAGTGTTTGTTCCCAAATCCAACGACAAAGTGTGTTGAACTTGCTGCAACTCTGATTCGTCAATCAGACTGGATCTTCTCAAAGCAATGGCTGCCAAGGCACATGGGTATTGTAGTATCTATAGTCTGCTATGCCAGACGGACAAAGTAAACATGGTTTCTCAGAAATTGTGTTGAAATAATTGAACCTATAGCGTCGGTACATTATCCAGGAAAAACCTGTTTCTATTTTCAGTGCCAATGAGGAGATTGTTCAATGTCTATAGGTCTTGTTGACATGAAAGAGTCAAAGATTTTTACCGAGGGAATTTGGGATATTTCTTTGTATCAGTCCATAAATCAGAAAATACTGTTAAAGCCATAAAAACTAAATCTGTTTTTCTGTCACACGTTTTCTGGAATTTAATGTTTATATATATATGCAAATGAGGCATTATCTAATACTAACTTTTGGTGAATATAAAAGAAATCTACGGAAAAAAATAAACGGGTATGTTGGATGTCGTCTGTCCACTAGTCTGAAAATAGCCCAAAATCTCCAAAATGAATTATGTATTTTTGCCTGTAGTGTCTCCTCTTCCAAGAAAAAAATGTAAATAGGACTACAGAGTAAGACACGCTGTTGGTTTGAAGCACACTGAACCCTTACCTGTGGACTTACCTGTTTGTATGTTTGTGGGTGCCGTTGAACAAAAGGGGCATCTTAGGTGGCAGTGTGTTATTGTGCCTAGTAGATCTCCTGATGTTAGCATGCATGCAGCAAGACAGAAGTAGGAAAATGGGAGGAATGGGTGAAAGAGGAGAAAAAAAAAAACAAGTCTGTGGGATTGTTGTGCACAACAGAAACAGAAAGTTTTATATAGGTCTAAAAAGGTGCCAACTTATCCAGTGATTTTATTTGATGTCGTATGTAATCAAGCTTATTTGAAGATATGTCTCGCTCATCAGCTTACATTTTTTACATCAAAACAGTTACTTGTACTAAAAAAAAAAAAAAGCAAGTTCCGTGGTTTTGGGACTTGTGATTTGTAGTCTGATGTGTTTCTAAACAGTGCATTCCTCGCAAAATCACTGGCTAAGCTTGTAGGGTTTTATTTTTGCAGTGTAAGCGAGTAGAACTACAACACTGCATGGCAGGCATACAAGCGTCAAAAGCCGGCTCTCATCTCTACTGACACGCTTCAAAACACCCTCCTCCCTCAAACACATCCGCGTGTAACAGAGCAGCGCGATGTTACCAGGCTTCTACCTGTACAAGGAGAATCCTCCGAGACGCGTTCTTAATAAGTGTGTGACTTACCTCGTTGTGCTCAAATAGCAATATAAGACCCGTGTGGAGGGTGACTCCAGTACATGTGATGAGCACATATTAAATGACAGTCAAAGTCTTGACACGTCAAACTGTATTGCATGGTAGCGGAGTGCAGAGACAATAGCTGCAGAGAGACAAGCTTGTAGGAATGATGGAATGATGCAAGCATGGTCCTGTAGTGTCCTCTTGTGGATCTGAGTCAGCAGTGCAACTAAACAACCAGCTCTTTGGCTCCCTTTCCTCAGTCTGATCTACCTGTTGTTTCATTTTTCCTACCATAAAAAAACAATTATGCTTCCAACACATGCTACTTTCCTGGCTGTCCACATTGCCACATTACCCAAAAATGATGGAGGGAAGTCATCGTCACGTCATAGTGATCAATAGTCTATATCTTTTCTTACTGTCAACAAAATGCATGAAAAGACCAAAACCGACATTGAATGCATCCTTGTATGTGCCTCGATCCCACGTACACCGTCCTGGTGCCACAAATGCTCACTACAGCACCGAATGTGTATTAATCCGCAGCTGAAAATAGTCCCCTGACAAATGCCCTTTTTTCCTCCTGTTTTGAGTAATGTTTGCCAAAAACTACAATGCCCCGTTCTAAGTTGTTTGCTTTTCTTTTTTCTTTTTTTTGATTTATAAATGTATCATTTACTTATAAAATTGTTTTTAGATATTTACATCATCAGTAGAAACAAATGGACTAGGGGCAGAGAGCCACAGACAGAGTAGAGAAGTGGAAGAGTATTGAGAGATAGAAAATTAATTGTTGGTCATTTGTTTTTTATGGGAATTGTTGACTATAACTAAACTATAGACTATCGGCGGCCTTATCTTTTAAGTCCGGTTAACAATTTTACTTTTACTTGTGTGTGTGTGTGTGTGTGTTTTTTTTAAGTGACTTACTTTTTTGCATTACATTGTGAAACATTATGTAGCTGTTTAGACACACTTGTGTTACTTTTACGACAAAGTTAAAGAGCCTCGATTTCAGCCGGATAATTTCTCACGATGCACGGAGAGACAAAATCGGACATGAAAACCACTACGCACATACGACTACAACTGAACCCGAAACCCAAAATGAAAACAACGTGTCGTGATTGGCCGGGTTTACCTGGTGTGGAGGCACTCAGCACTTTTGCCTCGCATTGACTGGTGGATCATGATGACCTCACTGTGGTTACCATGGGTATGGATGACACATTAGGAAATGAACAACAGTCAAAAAAACAAACAGAAAAAAAACAAACAGAAGAGCAGAAGGAGAAGAGGGTGAATAGGAAAGAGGAGCTGTGGCTGATCGCCATACACACGACACACACCACACTCAGAAATGAAAACACTCCCCTTAAGTCACTTTATACAATATAAAAATCAACAGAGAGAACCAAACGTGGTTCCAGGCCCAAAGACAACCGGCATGAAAAAGAGAAATTCAGCGAGAGAAAGGGCGGAAAAAAATAAATAATCAGGAAACGATAACGATGAACAGAAAAGTGAAATTTTAGAAAATCTCATGATCGCGTTTACACTTACGTGTCAAAACAGAATAAAACAGACACACAGATTTTGCACAAAACTCTGCTATCTCATTCCAACTGCGCACACAAATAAGCAGTCGATGTCACCCAAACCAAAAAAAAAACATACAGTCAGAGAATTTCTTTTTGCCAACCAAGCAACTCTGATGACATCAATAGTCTAATTATGTACAAGCAGGTGCTCTCACCTGTCGTCCAGGTACTCCTCCTCCTGGTGGCGCCCCCTGGCGGTGTCGTAGTGGCGGGTCGGAGAGCGTGAGCGGCGTGTGTGAGGAAGCTCGTCATCCAGACTCCTGAAAGACAGAAAGGAAGGAAGGAAGGAAGGAAGGAAGGCTTGTGTCAGGTTAGCGGTCAGGCGGTATTGCAGGAGACTCTTGGCGGGCCTCGTTTGGCTCGGGCCAGTAAAAGCAGAGCTGGCAGCACTGAGTGTTCTGCATCAGACAGACATTTCATTAGTAGATGGACTCTGTTTACTGGCTTCCAACAAACTCTCTCACTCGTCCTCTCTCCCTCCACCATGTGGCTTTTACCTCTTACAAGTGTCTCAATATCTTCCCACAAGGCTGATATACAGTAGGTCCTTCATTATCCATTGTTAGACTTCAGGCCATGCCAACCGCCTAATTTGAGTAAAATGTGTGCTATATTTGGCAAAAGAAAAGGCCCATTTGGAGCTAAAGAAGTGGATTATGCTAGCATTAACTTGTCACTGTTGGAATTAATTGCAATCACTGTGACCATGAAGGGTAAATTTACAAACTTTTTTAATTTTTTTTTTAAAGCTTAACAGCTTAAAAGATTTGTGCGTGTGTCTCTTAAAATATCC